>NC_079426.1:10458994-10526494 GCF_026213295.1 Gadus chalcogrammus
CCCCTGTTCACCGTCTGACCGCTTCTTGTCTCTCTTGTGTGACAGTATTTCCCCTAATCTTGAGCTGGAAGCCTTGTTCAAACGCCACTTTACCCAAGTGGAGTTCTACCAGGGATCTGTTCTCAACCCTCATGATCTAGCAAGAGTGAAGGTACCTTCAGAGACGTCTGAGACACACATCCCAGGGTCTGCATGTATAGGAGGGTTTCATGTGATGTCACGCACATTCCCAGCCACCATCTTGGTACCTTTTTACCGTTAGAATTAGAATAATAACAACTGATCGCTTTGCTTTTCTGCAATGTTTGGTCAAGAACTACCAAGATGGCGTGCTTGAACTTATTTGATGGATTCCATTTTTGAATCCCTCCTGTACTGTTTTGGGCTGTATGTGAGATAGCTGACCTATAAATACATATCATGCTTTTAATAATAAGAATAGTAACAGTGTTGTGGAGGCCGATTTAGTCAAGTGATTAATGGTGTCCGGCACCCGGCCGAAACGTACTGGGTTCGATCTCCAAAGTCTGCAGTGTACCTATAGGCAACCCCGGCAGTGTTAATGCCTTGCTTGTCCTGTTGAACCAGGACCACAATAGTAGTAGTAAATCAGAACGGTAACGGCCAAGACAACCGAAACAACATGACAGCTGTGATGTTTACTTAATCTTCGTTGTTATGATATATTGTCAGATCGATAGTTTGCTATACTCGCATTAAATGCATAATGTTCCAACTCAAAATGATGTGTTTTGATTTAGAACCAAGCCAATAGCAAATGTCCATGATGTATGTCAAGATGTTGAAATCAATGAACTGTCAGAGTTGTAAATGTGTGTTTCGCATTCTGCGTCTGTCTCCGTTTATTCTTGCTCTCTGGGCTAGATCGAGTCTGCAGATGCCTGCTTAATTCTAGCCAATAAATACTGTGCAGATCCAGATGCAGAGGATGCATCGAACATAATGAGGTATGACATCCACTGAATTCAACAAAAACAGACTGGGATCTGCCAACAAAAATCACTTTTTTGCTAACCTCCTCAATGTTTCTCTCAATCTACAGGGTCATTTCGATCAAGAACTATCATCCCAGAATCAGAATAATCACACAAATGTTGCAATACCATAACAAGGTACATTTGATCATTGATTTCTATGTTCATATATAAACGCTTTGGTCAAACATCCTTGCTAAGATTGATACGGTTATTTTGCACTTATTTACTTGTATGCAAAGCAGTTTTGTTTTTCATTTTGTAACATGGCTTTAAAAGTGTAGTGTGTAGGATTTAGGGACAGCAGTGAGTTTGCAGATTGAGCTTGTGTTCGGTCAGTGTCCTGAACCTGGCAGCCCGTCTGAACTTCCTAGTCTGGGGAGGAAGACGGCCCTATAGACGCTTCTCTCCAATATTGTGATTTTGGGCTGCAGATTCGCTCTGTCAATGTAACACATTATACCTTCTGGATATTGTGTCTCATTAGCATTAGCATAACACTTTCAAACTTTCAGTATCGCCTTCATTAAATCTGTAACCATAGTAACTTCTTTATATACATTATCCATACCATGAATCGATTATTTATAGAGAGCACCAAAGCTTACTGTGAGTCCAAAGCTCACTTATATGTTATGTTTAGTATAATGTCAAAGTTTGCTTATTCAAATTGAAACTTTTTTATTTTATATTCTGTTGCAGCATTGTTCTAAGGAATGTGTTTCCTGTTAGTTTGCATAACAACAGTTAACATCCGATTATCAGAGCAGATATTTAGACATCATGTTCGAAAATGATCCGGGGCCTGTTTCTGTTGGTCGTTTATTAACTTTCCACCATGATGCTGTTGCTGGTTTCTCTCTCCTCTGTCCGTCTCCTGTCTCCGTGCGCAGGCCCATCTGTTGAACATCCCCAGTTGGAACTGGAGAGAGGGTGATGATGCCATATGTCTGGCTGAGCTGAAGGCAGGCTTCATAGCCCAGAGTTGTCTGGCCCAAGGCCTGTCTACCATGCTAGCCAACCTCTTCTCTATGAGGTCCTTCATCGAGGTATACCACAAATTCCCGCTCCCACTGTACACCGTATGTTCGATATACAGATACGATCAGGGGCGAAGTTCTTGTTACAGGAGTCGATTTATTTACATATGGTAGTCATGTATATATATATTCCTTTTTTTGTTCTCAGAGCACTTTTTTCATGCTTCATACAGGCACTTGGTAAATCTGTTTTTTGATCTAGTCTGGTTTCAGTCAGATGGAAAGGCTTTATCATGGGACAAGTGGTACATATAATGCAAAACTTTGACAGCTCTGTTCCGCTGGAGCCGAACGAGTCTTTCCAAGCGTTTTTTTTCTATCTGTCCATCTGTCACTCTATAAAAAACAAATAAAGAAAATGGCGCATCAAATCAGACATTTCTCAGACATTGAATCTGCTCAGTGTTCCCTGATGCTTCCCTGGTGATAATAAAGAGGTGTATCTTGTATAGGAGAACAGGTTCTCATGTCCTCAAGAGGATGAATCTCTTTATAAGGACCAGGGCCACTGGTGGCGGGGCCAAACATCTGCTGGCCGCATTGACCCACACTCTCCCCATCCACCGCGACCCCCCCCACCTCCCTCAAGTCTCCGGTGTTTGAAGTCCTCAGGTTGCATGTTCACTCTCACATATGATCCTTTCTGGCTCCAGATTGAAGAAGACACATGGCAGAAGTATTACCTGGAAGGAGTCGCCAATGAGATGTACACCGAGTATCTGTCCAATGCCTTCGTGGGCTTGTCCTTCCCTACAGTCTGTGAGTAAGTACCCCTCCGTTTGTGTTGAGGTGAAAGGTCGCCTGTCATTCGGCTGTGAGGGCCCAGCATGTCTACGTCGAAGTACCCGATTGATCGTAAGGTTTTGGGTTCAAACTCCGATATGCACAGTCTGTAGTCTAGGCATCCTTGAGCAAAATGCAAGTAGTTGTGCCTGCAAGGTGTTGATAGGGATCTGGAAAAAGTGAGTGACGATTTTGTCCAAATTTGAGTTATACACTTCACTAACCCGATGACTTCCTCTCTGTGTTTCTCTTGCAGACTTTGTTATGTGAAGCTGAAGCTGTTGCTAATTGCCATCGAATACAAGTCGGAGCAGAGAGAGAGCAGGTTTGTTTGCTGGACCATGATTATGAATGTCTTACTATGGTTATATTATTTCATTCATTTTGTCTCCTTTCCTTCACTTTTGGGCCAAAACCCTTATCAGTGTTTTCCCTTGTAGCGCACAGTCTTTGGTTTTACCCGTATGTTTAAAGTTATTGTCTCGATTTGGTTTGAGTTTGGTTTTACTAAGGCACTAATTCAGTGTTAATATGCCATCCTCAACCAAAAGTGACTTAACCCAAAACAATTGGGCCAAAGGATACAAAGACAACTTTATGTGTATATGTTGTGGTCAGGTGACAACAACATTGTAACTCTAACATCATCCATAATCCGTGACAAACACTAACAATAACATGATTTTCATGATAAATAACCTGTTCAACAAGGATTATTTAAAGTCACACGTGTCCATTCTATACCTGTTGCTTGTATATTTCCCTCATTATGTATTGACACATCCATTCAGGCGTAGTTGATATAGGCTTATGGCACTCGGTATGTTTTATTTGTTTTTGTTTCCTTAAATATCCCACCACAGTACATTTTCACACTTGGCCAAACCAGCTCTTTTGAATCCAGTGTAATACACTGAAAATAGAATATAAGAAATATAAACACACACATACATGTTATTAACTTGTACATTAGCATTAGTCTTTTATCTTCTTCGCTGTATCTTTTTCTTTTCCGTAACATATAGTGCCACTATTCTCAGTGCCATTAACTTTGTCTAATTGACGAAGGTAGCCAGAACTCTATGGCGATCATTAAATTTCAAGGTGTATGGAACTGCACAACACAACTCAATATCACATTAGCTCAGCAGAAGCTACACACACCACATTACACAAGGAGAGAATATCAATGACCGTGCATGATATTCTCTTGTTCTGTGTCAATGACCTGTGTTTCATTTGAGATTCTTGTGTCTTGTCATTTGCAGAAGCCGAAAGCGGTATGCCCTCTACCCTCTATGTCACTACCAAACCTCTGAACCCCTTCTTCATCACTTTAAGGCTTCTGGCTTTGGGAATCCCCCAGCCCTGGTCCCCTCCCCCCACTCCCCCCCCCCCCCCCCCCCACACCCCTCCTTCCATTCTATCTCAATGAACAGGAGTCTGATTGTGTTTGCTAACTTCTTCATGGTGTCCCGTGTTGCGAAAAGCTAAGCACTAACTTCTTTGCAGGCAGAGAGAGAATAGTGAACGTTGCTTTGTAGAAGTGCAGTTTGTTCGTCTCCCTGTTGTCGATGTACAGAGGTCCACTCCCATACCCCCGCCATATTATCTCCCTCCCACTGCAAACTGAATTTTTACTTTTGTTCTCTATCCGTCTTTTTTTTTATTTCGGTAATCTCTATGTCTCACGTGGCTTTAAGTTCTCCTCTCCTTGTTTCCCTCATTATTTCCTCGTCTTTATGGTTCTTTTCTGTTGTCACTAAAAAACTAAACAAATAATGTAATCTGGGTGACTACAGATCAGATAGTTGGACGTAACGTCTGCCATGCATAACATCGGCATGCCTTTTTGATTGGGTGATACAAACTAATGTTACCACCATGCCTCCCGTTTGTCCTCAGAAAAGGCATGAGGACAAACTTATGATAGTTCAATATTTATCCAAAATGAAACCCAACAACCGTGGCCACATTTATCTTTGCAAAAATGCCTCCATCTATATTCATGTACATCTTTACGTGTAGCACATTTCGTCCCTGCATCTAATCACCTTTCTACGTCATTCGTGTGTGTGTGTGTGTGTGTGTGTGTGTGTGTGTGTGTGTGTGTGTGTGCGTGTGTGTGTGTGTGTGTGTGTGCGTGTGCGTGTGGTTGTGCGTATGTGTGTCTGCAAGTGCACTTTCAAGTGCAAGAATGCATTATCTATCTCCCCCACCACCGCCCATCACACGTCTCTGGAGTAGATGTCCCCCTTTGAGGTCACTTCCTGTCAGTTTGGTGTTTGAGAAACAGTCCAACTGCACAGAAGTTACTGCAACCGTCTGCATCCACGTACCTGTTCCTCTCTCCCTCTCGCCGCTTCCACTTCCTGTCTGTCTGTCTGTCTGACCAGCGCGTCTCTGTCCGGTCACTGTACCGGGTCACTGTACCGGGTCACTGTACCGGGTCACTGTACCGGGTCACCGCATGCTGTGAGCACGCCACAGCAGCCGCTCCACGCTTGCCTTTTTGTTGCTCAAATTATGAGTTTTTTACTTTCAGACGTGGTGGGTTTTATTTTTGGCCAGTTGAACGGAACGCTGTTTAAAACAACAACTGCGTTTATTGCAGAGACAGGGGAAATCTCAGATTTGGGCAGCAATGTTTTGTCTCCTCATGATGTTTCTTGTACAATTGGTTTAGTTTTCTTTGAAAGGCATGCAGAGTGAAATGCACAAGTCTTGTTTTTAGATTTTGGGAGCCATTGAATTAATTTCCAGCGGTTAAAGATAATGCATGAATGCACAATTACCTCTTTGAGATATTACATTGCAGAAAATTAATTCAATTGCTCCCGGAATGTTGTACTTACTTAACAAAAGCTTTTTGGGAGCCCAGAGGAAAGGAAGAGAGGCTTTTAGTTTTCCTTAAACATTACCTTAACCTAAAAAGAAAGGGGATGTTAACATATCGACACCAACATTAGAGGTCGAAATAAAAACAAGCACAACCGAAAATACTAACGTAAATCAAGTTATCTGTACTAGTAAAATACAGTATTTACAACAATAATTTGCCACAAAACGGAAAGCCAGCTAATTGTGGGGCAAAACCACCTCTACCACAGCTTCTCTGCAAAACATCCACACTACATTTAGTCTCATCATCTTTTATCCAAAGCAGCTTGCAAGTATATTATTCCCCAGCAGTAGATTTAAGTTGTATGGGACGCATTACGAAGGTTGTAGAATCAGATACTTTAACGAAAAAACTTGCCATGCTCTTCTCTTTCTAATGGGCTTCTGGACTTTGGTAGTGTAACCTGATAGCATATGTGTGGATTTCAGTGTGTCCTAGTCTCCCTAGTTCACACTAACTTCATTGATGATGTTTGTTTGTGTGGCTCATGAATCTTGTCATTAGTCTAATTAATGGGGAATGATACAACCAGTTGCAACAGTTTTGATTTGTTGAACGTAAGCAACCAATCCCGCTTTTAATGTGAAAGAAATGTAACGCGGAGCAGTCATCACTTCCACCATTGTTTTTGTTGATGTTTACATTCGGTTTCATTGGATAAAGTAGGTTGGGGGTCGCCTCACATATTGTTCAGACGTTCAGTGGCTTTTGAAAGCTTATGTTTTTTGACACGCCATCAGATATATATATATAATCTGATACAAACTGTAGTACAGTTCGCCCAAGTATGCAGTGTATGCTCAGCTAGGTCGAGGGCTGTTCATTCCCTTGCATTCTCCACCATCAGTAGAACTGTCACAGTGACAACTCTCATATCCTCTGACCACTGATAAAGTCCTGTCTGTGACCCCCGCCAACTGCAACACCCCATAACATGGTTAGTCTAAGTGACCGTACAAATCAATATATATCGACGAATCGATCGTTAAAACACCACTTCATCCGACCGCCATACTCTTGAATTATTTCTCCCTGCTTTGTTTGCCCCCAATCCCTCTTCTTCCTCCTCCTCCTCTTCCTCCATGTTTTGCCCTTCTTCGATCATCCTCCTCCTCTTCTTCCTCATCCACTCTTCATGCTTCACTGCTGTTATGCCAAGACAACCACAACCATGAGAATTCAAATTGCCGTGCTGTTCTTTTTATTTCGTTGGATTGATGAGCGTCAGTGACCAAAAGTCAGAGTCGGTTAGCTTTTCTCTGAGTAGCCGCAGACAGCACCACATTTTCAATACTATCGATTTTACAATTTCTTAAAATAAAAAAATAAAAAATCTCAAATTAAGCCATCCATTCCAAAACCATCAGAACTGTCCTCCAATCAGAACTCCCTATAAGTGTGTGTGTGTACCATTCCTCTTGATTAGCACTGTGCGAGTGTAAATTGGAGGCTGGCCAGGGCAATAATGAGCAAATTTGTGTTTGTTGTTTTTGTTTATTTTTATGATTTCCCAGCATCCTCATCAACCCAGGAAACCACGTCAAACTACAGGAAGGAACTCTGGGGTTCTTTATTGCTAGCGATGCCAAAGAAGTAAAGAGGTAACTGAAAAAAATAAATGTCTATGTTACTTTGGATAAATGCATCCGCCAAATGACGCAATGTCAATGAATAATAGTAGACCTACGAGGTAGACTTAGAGCTAATGATTGTTGTTTATCCAGGGCATTTTTCTACTGCAAAGCTTGCCATGACGACATCACTGACGCTAAACGAATCAAAAAATGTGGCTGCAAACGACGTGAGTATTCCTTTATTAATGATAAATACAGAGCGTATTAATCACTACATTAGTACCCCTCCCCATCACCGCTCACTTGTATCTCATTCATGTTAGGTTGCATGATTAGAATACAATTTTATACTGCTAACCGTGGTAGGAAACTGATTTGTTTAGTTTGGGTGTGAACATCAAATTAACACATTTATATATATATATATATATATATATATATATATCAGTGGATTGTGTATGTATTCCCAACCCCTTGAGATATATTTTGAGGTTTGGTAATGTTTTTATTTCAATTGTAATAATTGTTTT
Organism: Gadus chalcogrammus; assembly: GCF_026213295.1. Taxonomy (NCBI): domain Eukaryota; kingdom Metazoa; phylum Chordata; class Actinopteri; order Gadiformes; family Gadidae; genus Gadus; species Gadus chalcogrammus. The sequence goes on from NC_079426.1 coordinate 10,466,819, forward strand.
GGATTGGCCCATTTCAAAAGTGAAATAACCCTATTAAATGTGTTTTCTAATACATTCATCTAAATATACTTCTGAGAAAGAGAACCAAAAAGTAACAACAAATAACAAATAAAAGCCATAAACATAGCATGTCAGAATAATTTATAAGTCAAAAAAAGACAATGGAAAAGTAGTTTAAAGTTTGATGGCTTGACGGATATAACATTAACATCTAAAAGCCATCAGACACAGAACTGCTCTCTCTCTTACAGATGTCACCCCACCACAGTTAGTCACTTAATTGATTTGAGCTTTTTAGACCTCATGAATAGTTCATTAACCTAAAACGGTTAACTGAAAATGTGTTCCCTCTGTTAAATAGTAAATGATGGCCACTATGCAAGCCATGTTAGTACAATGGTCTTCAATATTTAGCCTTGGTCTGCATGCATTTTGTGAATATTACCTGACCTACATAGAGGAGTCATTTGTCAGATCCTGTTAGTCCATTATGAATATTCCTGTGTATTCTGAGAAATGTCATCAGCCAAAATAACAATGTAAAAAAGCGATTATTGAAACCTACCAATTCTTTGTCAAACTAATTAAATAATAATGTCATGTAGATACAACTTCAATAATGATAGTGTATTCATTAGATGATGGAATCACTTGATTAGTTGCCATTTTAATTCTGTCATTTCTCATGTTAGTATTTTTACGTGTTCATTTTGGATACAATTCTTGCCAGGTAGATGATTGATCCTTGCCTGCAATTTTTCTGTCTCCTGTTCTTTTCCTGTGTTTTCTTTCTTTCCTTTCCTTTTTTCTGTTCTTTTATTTTCCATCCCTTCCTGTTCTTTCATTTCTTTGTTTCATTTCTCTGTGTACGATCATTGACACTGTTGATGTATTTCCTCCCCTGCTGCCGTTGGAAAACAACACTTGTACTGGTAGTGATTTATTGTGAGTAAAAAGAAAGCAGGTGTCCAATTACCCAGAGTGCAGTGCAAGTGTTTCTCTCTCTTTCTCTCTCTCTGTCTCTCTCTGTGTCGGTCTGTCCGTCTCTATGTCTCTCGCTCTCTAGCCTACAGTACTCTACTGTATCTGTGTTGCATGCACCAGTGTAGCTTCTGCATCCCTTTACCCCTGCGTTTCATCCCTACACTGTTCTCAGACCAGACCAACCAAACCCCAAAACAAAACAAAAAACGAAAGCAGCACAAATCCGACCCGCAGTTTCAGCGACTCCGACAGTTGACTTGATTCGAAACGACAAACACAAAGTGATTTCATCCAGTGAGGAGTGCATGAACCCAAGTGTTCCTCCTCTCCATTTGAGGGCGAGCTCATGTAATAGCAGCAGCGTATGAAACCCAATCCCCTTCGCCGTGTTGTGTTATTACCTGTTGTTAAGTCCTAAGCCTTGCAGAGGAGCGACTGTTAAGAGAGCGGGGAGAAGGCTGGAAAGTCAAGCCTTTTTTATTTTGGTCTTTTGAGTCAAGTTCCAGGGAGACAGCTGAGCTAAGCCTTAAAACTGTGGAGTAGATAAACAAGGAGCGGTGAGATTTAAATCCTAAATCTGTTGGATGTGATCTGTCGCCGTGCGTATACAGAGAGTGGAAAGTGATTTTTTTTTATATTGCCAAGGAACTAGCACGCCAAAATGTAATCAAAGCAATCTGGTTCATCTTGCCTTCTGATTTCGGGCCCAGTTTACAAAACTCTGGTTCCTCTCTCTGCTCCTGTTAGGTTTCCAGAGAGCATCAGTGGCTTGCGTGATTAAAATACTGTGGCTCCATCTCCCCTGACTTTCAATTCTGACAGTCTATAGAGCTCCATATTTTCCACTAAAGTTTTACAAGCTATATTCTCAGTAGTGTCGTATACAGTCATGAATGGCCACTAGATGGCGGTACCGTGCCAGAGTCAGTCTGTCGACGACATGGAGGTTCTCTTATGACTATTCAGCAAGAATGTAAATGTACACCTGTGTGTTTGTTTGTATGTGGGATTTTTTGTGCTGTAATGTTACATTTGAAAAAAACACTATTACTTCTACTTATATTGTTACTTATTTAGCAATTGTTGATGTTTGTTATATAGCCCCTGCATTTCCGCTGTGCTAAAGTTTGTCTTTCAGGAAACAAGGTACAAAGTTGATTCTACATTTTCCAACACGTATAAGATAGGATGAATGTACACTGGTGGTGTGCAGTAATCATTTCACCTTGCACTCTTGCTGAATAGGATAACCGTTGAATTCCGAAGGGTTTACAGTAGTTGTCGTGCTCATTTTTGGGACATTCAACATGGTGCCCCTATGGTCGGATTTAGTATGTTGTAGGATGGTGGATTAGGGTAGCGCACCATAAAAGAAGACCTACACATACTGTCAATCAGGGCTTCTCTCATGTTGAATCCTTCTCTTTAAGGACGTCCTATCATGGACCTTCCCCCAGAAATGTACACATCGTTTTGTTGTTTGTGAGGCCACACAAGTTTACCATCATTGTATTTGCGTGTACTTGTATATGTATATGCGTGTGTATTTGTGTGTGTGTGTGTGTGTGTGTGTGTGTTTGTGTGTGTGTGTCTCTCTGTGTCTGTTCTTTGTCCCCACCTCAAACGTGCGTGGATACGTGTTGTAAACATGAGTGTGTCAGCACCCCCATCCCCTGTGTGTCGTGACTACATCTCAGCATGTACCAGTAGCACCAATACACTCACTCAACATCTCATCCGTCTGCACCTCCTTTTTCCTTGCAAAGGGAGAACAAAAAAACAAAAAACCTGCACCTTCCATTGCATGCTCCGTGAGATTCTAACATGGCTGTTGTTTTTTTTCTGCACGTCGTACAATAACAACCCTGTTTTCCTCCCGGGGCCTTGTTGGTTTATGACTCCCACTCTATGACCCCCACGCCATTCTCTCCTTATAAAACTTTCTTTAAACATACACACCCCAGCAGTTGACCGCTCGCAACGCTGCCCTCCAGCGATGTGTGGCTGTGTCTCTGTGTAAAGTATGTGGGTGGAGCGCCGGATAGACTGGGGGCATGTGTTTGATTCCCAGCCGAGAGGCGCCGGGTTCGAACCTTCATTTCCCCGAGACGTGTTGTAGACATTCAAAAAGACAATGCCAACACAATTTAAATTGTATTCTTAAAGTATTGAATAGTCCTAAAAGAGTAGTCAAATAGCACATTGTGCGCTTGCACCGTGCCAGAGAGAGAAGGTGTGCGTGTCGGATGGGAACAGGGGCTCTGTGGTCGTACCTAGAGTCCCAGCACTCTGGAGAGACTGTCCTCTGTGACTTTCACCCCCACTCCCCCTGGGGCCAGGGCTAACAAACACACAAACAAATGCATACACACACACACGCGCACACACACACACACACACACACACATACACACACAAAAACACACATACACTGTATATATTTCAGTCCCTCTAAACAAAGTCCTGAGGACTAAAAGTGTGTCAACACACACACACACACACACACACACACACACACACACACACACACACACACACACACACACACACACACACACACACACACACACACACACACACACACACACACACACACACACACACACACACAACGACACACACCCCCTTGCCAAGGGGGGAGGGGTGTGTGTGGAAGCCGCAGGTTCGATCCCAGCATGATTCGGCCACAGCGAGTAGTGTAGTGGGATGCTATTGGAGAGGTCTGCTAACACAGCTGCATGATGGGACACAGGTACGTTATCCGCATCGTTAAACCACCGGATACATAAAGGATGTACAAGATGTATTGAATATTCTGTTTGCTGCTGAAGACATTGCCCCCCCCCACTGCCCCTCTCCCATGCCTTCTGAATGCTATCCATCTCTCCCCTTCCTCTCCCGCCCTTGTCCCTCTCCAACCTTTTACCCCCGTCTCCCCCCTCTGCCATGGTTTGACCTCTTGACATCCTGTTGCATTGAGCTGCAGTCGCACACGGATCTCTTTCTGTCAATAGAATCCAGCGTTAACAACACAAAGAATTCCACACATATCAGTGGATAATACGATCATAAGTAAATATGTACATGTTCTGCCACTTAATAATGATACACATATGAGCAAGGAATGATTGCTGAAAGCATCCACTAAAATTAAATGTACAGTAACCATCTATACGGATTGAGGCAGTTCCCTATGTGCTATGAACACCACGCTGGTTTCTTGACAAGAGAACCACGTCTGTGGCCACAGACGGGCAGACAGACAGACAGACAGACAGGCAGGTGGACGATGGTGGTGACGCGGGCTTTACTCCTCCTTTTTTAATGCTGAAATGACCTGTCTCTACCCCCCCCCCCCCCCGATTCCAGGATGTCCCTTATTTTCTCCTCTATGCCATTAACCTGCTGCTTCTCCTCCTTCTCCTCTCACCCCCACCCCCACTACCACCACCACCACCTCTTCCTCCTCCTCCTCCTCCTCCTCCTCCACCACCTCCGCCTGATCCGACCACGTAGCCAAGATGTCCATCTGCAAGCGAATGAAACTGGCATGTTGTTTTGATTGCGGCCGCTCAGCGACCGAGTGCTCGTGCATGTCAGGCAGTGTACATAGTAACGCGGACAGCCTGCAGCGGGCCTACCCCCTTTCCTCTGTCTCTGTTCATGATTGCGCAACCACCTTACGTGCCTGTAAGTTTACACCGCCCACCCCCCCCCCCCCACCCCCACCCCCCTTTGCCCCCCAAGAAACATGCTGTGTGTGTCATGACGTTACGAGTCGATGGTGTGTGCGCGTGTGAGCGTGTGTGTGCGTGTGTCCATGTTCCATGCGATGGTTGTGGTGTGTGTGTGTGTGTGTGTGTATGTGTGTGTGTGTGTGTGTCCATGTTCCATGTGATGTGTGTGTGTCTGTGTGTTTGTTTGTGTGTGCGTGCGTCCTTGTGTAGTGTACGTATGTGTTGCTATAAATGCAGTGTGCATAGTTCATATTTTCATATTTTCGTGGCTTACATATATGTATGTATTTATCTATTTCTCGGTCTATCTCTATATTTCTCTCTGTCCATCTGTGGCTGTTTTCAACAGCCATACGTTTGAGCATTTGAACAATCATATATATGAGATATATCTATATATATGTATATATAGATCTAAAGTAAACACTTATCAAGTGTTTATTTAGATAAAAAATGTTTGCCTCTCACTTGGTACATCGCTTTTTGTGTATTATGTTTGCGGTCAGCGTTTGATGAAAATTTCCTTCAGTTTATTTCTGCTCTCATTTTTCATTCTTCCTCGAGTGACTTTTGTCGTGGTTGTATGAGTTCTTTGCTGTGGTGTGGCTCTACTTTAGCTGTTAGCTACTGCATGCCGTGTCAGTCCAGCAGTTTGGTGACTAGTGCTATAATGCTTATGTCTCTAATGGTGTTGTGATGGTGTCTTAAAAAAAGCTAATAATTTTTTTATAGAATGTTCCGCAGGGATAAAATTGGAAAACAATTATATTATATAGGTGCTTAAATTTTGGGGAACCTCCATTTTATTTAATTTTTTTCCTTTTTCACATTTAAATATTGTTTTGGGCTTTTAATTTACATTATTTACATGACTGAACTCGTAAGCCAATTATTTGTATTCTTTATTCTGGAGATCACCACATTACAATTCAAAAATTGGATTATGAATATTTTAATTGTCTAGCGCTCTTTCAAGCCTCATAAATATTCAAGCTCTTACAATGACAAAAAATCGATTCATATGCTAACAATTACCGTGAGAGATAGCACATTATTTAGGTAGATCACACCAAATAACGTACAATCAAACTTTTTTGTCTCTGTTTTTAAACCGTTCTATTACGTTCGGCAGAAAAGGCCAAGCGAATCAACCCTTATTGGTTTATCAGATACAATTGTAAATCAGCAAAGCAGTTTTTTTTCCAACAGTCACAAAACACGTTAACCACAACTTTAGTGCTTGCCCAGAAAGGTGGTGCTGGTTAAAGGAGAGAGAGGGATAGAGAGAGAAAGACAGAGTGAGATGGATCAGCAGAGACGAAGAAAGCATGAGAGGGGGAGAGAGAGAGGGAGAGGGGGGGGGAGTATGGTGCGATAGAAAAGGGAAGAAGAGGAGAGCTGTGGGAAGCAGGAAGAGTGGAATCCTCCCACTGTAGTTAAAACCAGAGCAGAAGATCGACGAGATGTGAAACCTTAAGTAAAGAGTAGGGGAAAAAAAGACATTGGCACGATGAAATGAAAAAGGTCAGGTAAAAAGTAAATCCTCCTCCTTCTCACCCACTTTTCCTCTTCGTTGGACGAGAGTGGACGTGGAAATACTAAATTGTCTGTCAATTAGACATGGCAGCAGCAGGCACCGGCTATCACAGCGGCTGAAATCAGACGTGCAGATCTGATTTCCTCTCCCACATTCTCCCACCGTCCGACGGCTCAGCCCGGATTAGTGTCAAACGTGGCTCGATCGCTTTGGCTAGGCTGCTCTCTCTCTTCCTCTCTCTCTACCTCTCTCTACCACTCTCTCCCTCTCCCTCGTTCTCTCCTAGTAGTTTGGGATCGGTGCTGATATCCCTCGGTACCAATTACCGCCCATTACATGCTTGCTGATCCCCTCCTTACCCCACACCCCACCCCCTCAACCCCCTGTAGGATATCCGGAAGAAAAGGCCCCTCTGTCCACCTCTCTCTCTCTCTCTCTCTCTCTCTCTCTCTCTCTCTCTCTCTCTCTCTCTCTCTCTCTCTCTCTCTCTCGCTCTCTCTGTCACTCTCTCTGTCTCTCCGTCTCTCTCTGTCGCTGTCTCTCCCCTTCTCTCTCTCTCTCTCTCTCTCTCTCTCTGTCTCTCTCTCTCTGTTTATCTGTTTCTCTCTCTGTCTATCTCTCTCTCTCTCCGTCTCTCTCGCCCTCTGTCTGTCTCTGTCTCTATCTCTCTGTAAGCCTGCTCTGTCTTACAGTTTGTCTCCTTTACAGCCTAGCTTACTTACTAGCACAGAGGCCTTATAGGAAGGTTGCTGCTCCTCTTTGTCTTCGGTGAACAGCTGCACCTATTTAAATTTTTTCACCAGCACACAGAGTAATACGTCTGGTTTCCAGGAGGATTTTCTAATCTAACTGTAAATCTGGAGCAGATTCTTTACTCTGAAGCGGCACTTGGATAATTGATCTCTTGGAAACTTCTTGATTTTTTTGTCCTTCGTTTGTTTCAGTGCCTCTACCACTTAGCTCCATGTACCGGCACACTTAGTATAACTCGGACCACACACACAGGACAGGGAACAATGCAGGGCTACTGTCTCGCTGGCTGAACCCTAGTACACAATTGGTCTTTATGGTTTTCAGTGGTATGGATTTCAGATTATTTTTAATAAATAGCATATGTAGAGGATACAGAAGATACTATTGTTTTCAACCACTTTTTCTTGGTAATACTCATTTTACAATGACACAAGTCCAAAAATATACAGCTACAAGTTCAGGCAGCAAAAAAGGAAAAAGTTACTACTGCCATCATGCTAGATGAGTTTAGGCGGAGACAGAACATTGGAAGAGATAATCTAGACTAACTTTAACCATGTTATTACAATTGACACTTTTTAAGTCTGAAACCAGAGATGGTGCTTATACAAAATAGAAGATAACATTCACTACATGAATACCCCATGGGAAATGAAGGAATAGGATAGTTAATATTGAAACTAGGCACGTTTAATATTGAGAATAAGCTTAGCATAGCTACACCATGTGACATCCTATCGTGGAGCTGGCCCAGCATGGTTAAGTGTGTGTAGGAGTCCCCCACAGAGCTGGGGGTTATGGAGCTTAGTGTAGCACAGAATGTTCCAACACACACGGGTCAGTCAGATCTGGACCCCCGTGGTCTCGCGGCGGTCACTTAGCCTCGAAGGCTGGAGGCTGAAGGCCTTTTCGCTGGGGACGTATGCTAGGACATACTGGCCACCGTGTGTGGGTTTGTCTGTGTGTGAGTGCGTGTGTGTGTGTGTGTGTCCGCATACGTTATTGTTTGTGCGTGTACACGTCTGTACCAGTGCCTACACATGTACTGTGTGTGTCGTGCATGTCTTCAGCGGCTGACCTTATCCGTGCCGACATGGAAATTATGTTTGCGTTTTCATCTCGCCAGCCCGGCTGGTCCGTCAGCAAACCTGTCCTGACAGCTGCTGTCCACCAGCTCCCCCCCCCCCCCCCCTTCTCTCCCCCCTGATCCCCTATAGCATAGTGCCGCTACATGCTAGCCAGTTAGCCTAGCCTAGCCCTACCTCCTCGGCGGAGCGCAGGCAGATCGCTAGAGACAGATGCCAGGACCGCTCTGTGGCTCTCTGTACGAGAGGAGGGGTGGGGGGTCATAGGTCACCCAAGAGCTTTCACTGTGACCTTCACCATCGGGGTAGAGTGGCTATCTGCTGTGGTGCACCAGCTTACATCCCTTCATGTCTTAAGTACGGGACAGAACACCCATTATGTTGGCTCTGAAGTACCCAAACAGGGGTTTGTTATAGTGCCCAGATACTGGCAGAAGGCATCATCCTCGGTCAGAGCTCCCTGATTACACACAGCAGAGCGAGAGGGAGAGGCTTGTGGGTTTGGAACATTGTGTTTCCTCTAATTCTGTGAATGAAAACCAGAGACTCACAAATCTAAAGAAGTTCTTTGTTATCGTGTCTGTTGTTGGCCAGTTTTCCCGATTTTGCTTTTGCGATCTATTGTTTTAATGGCAGTCGTTCCTAATGTCGTTGTTGTTGTTGTTGTTGTTGTTAAGTTGTTGTTGTTGTTGTGGTGGTGGTGGTTGGGTGTTGTCATTGTATTTATTATTGCTTTAGTAGTTGTCGTGACGATAGTCCAGAGCCACTGTCACTCTCATGGAGCTCAGAATGTTCAGGAATCCTCTGGGTGAAATCCAGCCATCGCAAATACATACACATAATAAGAATATAAAGATATAATAAAACCTAAAACTAAACACGTAACCAACTCAGTTTTTCTATTTTCAAACTACTAAGACTAAGACTAACACACTCAAACTTAAATCATGGCTGGCCCCCCAGACTGCTTTCTACGCTCGGTAACACTTCATTTCATTCATCTTCTTGTATCGTTTTATTTAAACTGCACCACCACTTCATCCTTCATCATCTCAATGACCATGCCAACATTTAAAGTATGCCTTTGACTAATAACTGTTTCATCACTGTCTATAAAAAAACAATGTGTTGTTATGTTTTTATTTCCTCATTATGTTGTTTCATTCACCCCGATTATGGTTGCGTTTCCTCTTTTTTTTTTGTGTCTCTGTGTATATCCTCATCTTCTCTACCTCCATGTAACCTACCACTTGTCTTTGCACTCTCCTCAGCCAAATATAAGTATAATGGATATGTCACATCAAGTAAGTCTGTTCTTCTGTCCCTCCACCTTCCCCCCCCTCCCCCCTCTTCATCATGCCTTAGCTCCCCCACCCAGTGTTCAGGCATGTGGTGTCGCTATGTGGTGTTGAACTTTATTATTAATAACGAAATTGCTGCTATGGTTGTTTTTTCTTTGCTCTGTTTTAACTTTATAGCTCTATAAATATTTACAGACATGCTCTTCTGTCTGTCCCTGAAGCAAAGCTAATAGTAAAATATCAATGTCATGTAATTTAAGTGGGAATAAATGGAGTTGTAATTGTATATAACGTCTTTATCAAGGTAGTTAAGGGTGTAAAAGGGTGACACAGTAATTGGGGTTGATTTAAGGGGTCACGTTTGTAATTCTACATTTCGTTTTAATTTTCTGTTCATTTTTTTCCCGCCATAATGTGTAGGTGTTTGAAATATTTTCTTTGTATTGTGCTGCTTCTAGCAGCAGATGGCGCTACAACACCAGGCAACAGTGGGGGTCAGAAAGAGGCTGGTGTTCGGTTCAAAGCTGATTGCAATTTAGGTAAATCTTCAAGAGTTGACAGAATAGGTGTTAAAAACTTTTCGACTAACAGTGAAGTATCAATGTTAGCTTAAAAAGTTGAATTCTCTCTGTAAATGATAGTTTTAGCCTAAGTATCCTATGTCATAATCTCTGTTCTTTTCTTTGGTTTTTCTGTCGAAAAAATCGCTTCGGTCGGATTTTTCAAATTTTCTAGTTATTTTTTCTTTGAGGGGCTTTTTGAATGTCACGCTTTCATTTTTTTGTACATATGATGGCGATTATAGATACAGACAAGACATAAGTTATATTCAAAAAAATGAAACAAATCCCTTCAACGTCTGTTTTGCAACTAATGCAGACGATGATGCTGAACACAATCCTCGCCCTGGATGCCCATGTGGAGAAAGTAAACATTTGTCTAGATGTTTATTGGTTTCATCATCATCGTCCGGTTTCTAACCACTGGTCGCCACAGCGATCCGACCCCAGATCCAATATGGCTTTGCATGGACAGCGGTGGCGGCGCTCTTGCTGCTATCACGTGATTAGCGTTTCAACAAAGGGACAGTTGCCGTCTGCGGTTGTTCCGAGTGCGCGCGGGTGGACCTGCCAGGGTGGCTGAGCGCGCTCTAAACACTGCGCGTGTTTGACAAGGGCCAGATGAATCCACGAGCTATCGGTGGCGCTCCTTGAATCAAGGGGGCAGCTGACGGCTGGGATAAACGTCTGTTTATATCGCTCCGGGGCCCCACTGGCGACGCTCTCTCTCCATTTCTACCTACCTATCACCGGCCACAAACAACCAACCCATCGAACCGAACCGAACTACCCGTTCAAACTGCAAGACGAGCGCTTGTGCTCACGACTCGGTGAAGACGACTGTTGTCTGACCTTTCCCCCTTCCTAGTTTCGACCGTTTCTTTACCCTTGAGTTGGCGCAAAGCTTATGGTTATGTATAATGGTTCAATTAGATGTTTATGTATTCTTAAATAGCAGGCTATATTGAACAATTATATGAGCACTAAAGATATCTAAAGAAAAATAAAGGAATAAAATAAAAATCATCTAAATAATAATCATAAATAATTGTTTTATGAACTTGTTAGCTGTATATAAAAGTATACAGTAGTTACATTAAAAAATATATTGAATTTGGTTTTATGTAATTGCATTATGCATAATATTGTAATGTATTTATGTCGTGAATTTATTTTGTTAGATAATACTAATAATAATATTAAATTAACAATGTCAGTATTTAGTCAAATTTAAAATACACATTGTATCACTAGCACTTTTATGCTTATGTATATTAACAATAACCTTGTTCCCTTTTGATATAGGGTCAAAATAAATAATTGTAAAGTATTGCTAACCACTAAACATCTAAAACGTTATACCTAAACCTGTATTCTGGTATTGTTATCTAACATATATATGTATCTAATCAATCAATTTAATAAAAGAACAGATCTTATCTCACTCTCACTATTCTCCATTGTTCGACAGTAAAGGAGGAGGTTAGGCCATCCTATCAAAACCGATCGATTAAAATCACCAACTGCTCCTCTGCCGCCACCGCCATCACCTCCTCAAACACATTCCACCACAACTCCACGCACCACCACCTCCAGGAGCCCTTCGTCAGTCCGGGCACCGTCCCCCTCGTTAATAACCGCAAAGGAAGCCTGCTCCCAGCGGGGGCCGGGGCAGGGGCAGCGGGTGAGCCGTCGCGGCTGAGGCTCAGTATCCCCGGGGCGGGGGGGGACGGAAGGCCACGCAGGTCCCTGCTGCTGGCCAAGGGCCGGCTCAACCGGACGCTCAGTCTGCCAGTGAAATACCGCTACCATCCCAGTAATGCCATGCTGCTTGATCACAGTAGGCCCTGTAGGTCTCTTTTTCTTCTTTCATCTGCTTGGTGTGTGGGGGAGGGTGCAGGGGAGTGGGTGCATCAGACAGTCACTCTGCCATTTTGTGTTGTTGCTGTTGTTTGCTGTAAGAGGGGTTTTCTTAACCGTACGTTCAGGCTGCTTTGGAGCGAGCAACCCTTACTGCTGCTGTTGTTGCTGCTGTTGATGCTGCTACGCATGGTGTCTGTCAACATAGCAAGTCCTTGAGCGGGTGTGTGTGTGTGTATGCAACTGTATTGCATTCAGTTTCCTTATTTTAATTAGTTCTCAAACTTGATATTGATTTTTAGCAACTGAAGATCAAATAAACTGAGTGCTTCCTTGCTCTTAAAAAAAAAAATCATAATTTGAATAAACAGCTCTAGAACTGATGACTATAATAATGTCATATTCCTTCTCTCAGTGAGATCAGATCAGTGAAAGCAGAAGTAAACATGTACTGTGTTGTTTGTTCGAGGAGTCACGGCTTGCTATGCACACTTGTGATGCAGGTTTTTTTCACTACTAATCTCATGCTGCGTGCCATTGATTTCTTACCAAAGGACTAATAGGACGCTCTAAAATGACAGGGCCAGTGAGCAGAGATCGTCACATGTGTCAGACAGAGAGACGGCGCGAGAGTGAGAGCTCTGGGTGGCTAGACTCTCTCGCTCTTGAAGCGCAGGGACAGTGCAGTGAAGATCAGACACGTCCAGTCACATGCAGAGCTAGCGGCCTGGCCAACGCCATGCTCTGCCTTAGCTAGTCAGCCCGGCTCTCACTGATCTAAAAAACAACAACATTCACTTTAATTTGTATTTTCTTATTGTTCTTATTGTCCTTCAACCCGGACGATGAATCTCTGACGGGAAAACAGATTTGAAGTATTAAAAATACATTGTTGTGTGGCAGCAGAAGCTAAACGCCACAAACGTGTCTACCGATAAAAAACCCCGGCAACAAGACATATATTTAATCTTACATGAGCTTCTGTACCTCATACATATTTCAAGTTCAGTTTTTGTGAGGCTAGTTTTGACCCTCTTCTCTATGGGTTGGAAGGCTGAGCTGCTGAGCCTGCTGCTTTCAATATTCATGGCCTCACTAATCCATCGCCACCCCTCGGCGCGCTGTTTGCATTTAGCTAAGTCCGCCATGTTGGGGAGGCCTGTTCGTGTGTGTGGTTGTGTGCTCAGCTTTTCTCACAGCATGGAGGGAGACCTGTAGAAGAGCCATCATAGTGGAGAGTGGAATGGGTTTTGGCCATACATGCATTAATATACAGTTGATCTCCATGTTCAAAAACAAAAACCTCACCAGAAAACCATCATCTTCATCGTCTTGCTCACCGTTCATCGCTTTGGTTCCTCATCGCCAACAGATGATGACGGTGTGCTCACTCACACACACATGGTATTTATTGGCTTAGGTACGCGGGATCACTGTGTCGTAGCGGACTGCTACAATTCCAGCCACGCCTTAGACATTTATTAGTTTACCTTTACTTGCTGACAAATTGAGAATCACTCTAGATTCTAGAAGCATCTATTAGCTCGAGGCTATGGGCAGATGAACCGCAGCCCAGAAAACACAAACAGGAAAAGAAGAGGCTTGAGATGGTAGCCTTGGTTAATGTTTCAAGGCCTTTTATTTGGTTTTTCTCCTGTTTTTCTCTTTGATTAATTTAATTGTACTTACCTATTAACATTTGTATTTTTTTTATCTATATCATTTCTGGAGGTGTTCTCTCACATTTAATATCAATTTAATATTCTTACATTTTGGTTGTTAATTGTTTATCTTTTTATTTGAATTTACCAAGCCTGTTACTTGTGACTTATTTTTCTCTCTGTATAACAGGTCCCCTCTCTCTCTCTCTCTCTCTCTCTCTCTCTCTCTCTCTCTCTCTCTCTCTCTCTCTCTCTCTCTCTCTCTCTCAGTCTCTCTCTCTCTTTCTCTCTCCTGCAACCCCCCCCTCTCTCCTGTGTATGTGTCTGATATACTCTGTCTGTGTCTGCAGTTGAGGACGAGCACCCGTCAACTCTCTCGCCCAAAAAAAAGCAGCGCAACGGAGGCATGCGCAACTCCCCCAACTGCTCTCCCAAGATGATGAGGTAAGACGCCATCTTTCATACCCCCCCCCCCCCCCCCACCCCCAGCCTCCAGCCTTCAACCAGTGAGTGAAAGAAACTCTGAGACACACACACACACAGGGGTTTGAGTAGCGGTGGTGGTGTGGGTGTGTGTGAGTGAGCGATACTTCAGAGACAGATGCTGCTGCCGGTTGGAATTGTAGTGAGTGGGATGACTTGATGAGAGGGGGGCAAATGAGGAATGGGAGAGAGAGAGAGAGAGAGAGAGAGAGAGAGAGAGAGAGAGAGAGAGAGAGAGAGAGAGAGAGAGAGAGAGAGAGAGAGAGAGAGAGAGAGAGAGAGAGAGAGAGAGAGAGAGAGAGAGAGAGAGAGAGAGACGGGTTTGGTGAGGAGGAGTGAGGGTGAAATTGGTGTGGTTGGGGGGGGGGGGGGGGGGGGGGGCTTGGCTGTTCAGGATGGCATGCTGTCAGCGGGTAATGACAGCGCTGAGAGAATATTCGTGTCATGAGAGAAAAGGGGAGCTGCCAGCCAGGAGTCGTTTGAAAACTCCTCTGGCTTTAAAGTTCCAGCTGTCACCACCTCCGGGCGGGTCCACATGTACTCCTTAAACAATGCTGGCACTAATGACGCCCCCGACCAATCAGAACACCGGGGCTCTGCCCGTAGGCTACTCTTTCTCTCTCCCCCTCTGCCTATTGTAGAGGCAGAGACCCCTTGTGAGAGGAGAACCCGTTCGCTGGTCCGCATGTAGCCTCGCCACAATCACACATGAACTCCCACTTTACCTTTGCTTTTATCCTGTCCGCCAGAGTTAAATTGCCGTTAATTGATTTTGAAAGCTAAAAAGGCTCGGGTTTGCTTGTGCTCCCGTGGCACAGCGCGGCGAGTTAGTACGCGGGGAAAGGGCACGTTCTTGGTAGCCATAGTTACACAGGATGTACCGGATGAGACAGGTGTACACAAGCAGCGGCGTGTCAGGTCGCGTGTTCTCAGAGCCCCAGTGAGTCAAACGGAAAGGCCTTATGTTTTATGAATACTTGCAGAGAAATTAGACCTAAACCGAATGCCGTGTCGGAGTTCTTTTCTCCCCGTCACACGATACTCTTGTTGTCACTTGTGTTCCTTGTCTTGTGTGCGTGAACTGTGTATTTTTTGCCAAGCATAGCCTTTAGAAACCCAAAAGCCAAATGTTATTTTTACAAATATAATGCTAATATTAAGATTAGTATCACTGTATACACAATATTGTACATTTTGTGTGCATTAGAGTATCATATTTGTAAAACTATAGTACAACTTTTTGATAACACACTTTTCTACACAGTGTGTTTCTTTTTCGGGGCTTGTTTTTATTGTTGCAATGTTCCCCTTTACACGTTCTTTGTCAGTTCTTTGTTGGTGTTGCTAGCCTCCTCCCCCAGGATAGGCTTCTGCTCTCCTCCTCCTCCTCCTCCTCCTCCTCCTCCTACTCCTCCTACTGTGTGTACTTTGACCACAGACCCCGTGTTCATCCGTCCTCCACTGCCACTCTTGCCCCCAGCCTCTGCCTCTGTTCTGCAAAGCTAAAGAAAAACAACAACTGGAAAACTCCAAACAATTTAATAAGCCCCTCACACTTGCCAAACCATTAGTCCAGCGTAGAGCGCCTGTACCCTTTAGTCAAGTGTGCAACAGCACAACATTCGACATGCCCTTGTTCAGAGGGGAATAAAACTGTAATATATTAGGTATTGGCATTGGCAAATCTCCAGCTGACTTGCAGCTTCTGCGGCTCACGAGGTCTTGTTCGGTTCTTCAGCCGCTTAACTTAAAGCGCAGAACCTTTCTTCTCCCCTCTCTATGCCTAAGAGATGGTCCCCTGTTTTCCGCCATAATGTATGCGTCTCGTCTTTGATCTCGGAGAGATAATAATTCTTTGGAGTTTTTTTTTTTCTTTCCTCTTTCTCAAAAAACGCTTCAAAGTGGTGTCAAAGTTTTTTCTCTGCTTCAGGGTGGGAGGGGTTGTGGGGGGGAGGCGGTCTGTATTCAGATAGCTCCTGGGTACAGTATGACAGCCCCCTCTGTTAAAAGTGTAGGTGTATATATATATATCATTTTTTATTATTTTCCTCGTAGACTTAGCCCTCAGCAAAACATCAAATTACCCCTCTCAGTGCACAAGCCCCTCCTCTTTCCTTCCCAGCTGCCCCAGTCAACATATAACACTGTATATATTAAAGAGTTCTGCAGTTACAAGGTGTATTTTATGCACAATGAAAAGTGATTGTTTGAGGTAGCCTTAGGGAAGCCTTCTTCTACAAGAAGAAGAAAGAAAGACCAGAGTGTTGGGGGGGGGGGTGTAGCAAGAGCGCTAGCGAGCTAGCAAGCTACAGAACGCATATACCATATCAAGTGCAGGGTTTTTGTGTGTGTGTGTGTGTGTCTGTGTATGTGCAGGACGTGCAGCCTGAAGGCCTTTGTAAATAAATAATGATCAACAGATTGGCTGTGGGTTTTTGAAAAGCATGCCTTTGTCAGTTTGCATGATGGGGAAAATTTTCAAAGCGCAAGGCTGCCTCACAGCCTGGCAGATAGAGGGGAGGGGAGGGGAGGGGAGGGGTGTGTGTGTGTGTGTGTGTGTGTGTGTGTGTGTGTGTGTGTGTGTGTGTGTGTGTGTGTGTGTGTGTGTGTGTGTGTGTGTGTGTGTGTGTGTGTGTGTGTGTGTGTGTGTTTTGGGGGGGTGGGTGGTACGGAGATACAGAGGAATAACTCATCTCTGGTTGAAATACACAATGAGGCAGAGAGGCAAGAAGATAGAATTAAGGCACGAACGACAGAGAAAATAAATGTCCTTGGTCATGAGGAGGTATTTACTATTATTATAATGTGAAAACATTAAACGTCTACAAAATATTACGACTTTTTTCGTAAAATGTCTAAAGTTGACTTTTTTCTCTCTTATCTTCTGTGTGTGTGTGTGTGTGTGTGTGTGTGTGTGTGTGTGTGTGTGTGTGTGTGTGTGTGTGTGTGTGTGTGTGTGTGTGTGTGTGTGTGTGTGTGTGTGTGTGTGTGTGTGAGAATATGTGTGGGCGAGCATGCATGGGTGTGCATTCATGTGTGACTGTGTTGTTTTCATCAGCCAATCAGTCCCTCCCTAAGGGATAACAATTAAGACAGGTCACTGCATTAACATGGAGCCTCCACACTGGCGTGGCGTTCTCCCTGGAATCAACACCCAGCTCCCAGCGTCTTTCCATGGCTTAGCGGCCACACAGTCCTCTGGCTGATGTGCCCGGGGTGTGGCACAGCAACGGCAAATGTCTTGTCTGCAACCCCCGACCTCAAACCACCCACAGGGCTGCAAGTATAGTTCAATACAGGGAGGGGAGAGAGGAGAGGGGAGGGGAGGGGAGGAGGGGAGGGGAGGGGAGTCTAGGAGAGGAGGGCAGTAGGAGAGAGTGAGGACAGAGGAGCGTAGGAGCTGATAGGAGAAGAGGAGGAGGGGGGAGAGGAGAGGAGGAAAGGAGAGGGAATGAGTGGATGGGAGAGAGGTGAGGAGAAACGGGGCGGAGAGAAAATGATATGAGGCAAGGGGAGGTGAGGAGAGTATTGGCAAGGAGATGAGACAAGGGGGGGGAGGAGGAGGTGTTCCTGGCCCGTGACAGTCTGCCAGTCACTTTGCTGACAGCTCTGTGAAAGATAGCTGTCTTGGCAACGAGACAGACAGAGAGAAAGAGAGAGAGAGGTAGGGACAACGAGAGGGAGGGAGACAGACAGACAGAGAGAGAGAGAGGGAGCGAGACAGAGGCAGAGAGAGGGACCGAGACAGAGGGAGAGGGAGAGGTAGACGAGTGAGTGGCCGACAGAGTGAGATAGAGAGACAGAGGCGGGGGAGAGAGGGAGAGGGAGAGGGAGAGAGAGAGAGAGAGAGAGAGGGAGAGGGAGAGAGGGAGAGGGAGAGAGAGAGAGAGAGAGAGAGAGAGAGAGAGAGAGGGGGGGTTAGAGTGTGGCGGGCAAGGCAGCCCTGCTTGCCTGCATGTGCCAGTCACAATGAGATGCAGGGGAGGGGAGGAGCAACGAAAGGAAGAGAGGAAGGGGGAGGAGAGGGGGAGAGAGGAGGGAAGAGGGGAGGAGGAGAGGCGGGAAGGGGAGCAGGGTAGGTTGACGTGACGGGAGCCCTCCGACTTGAGTGATTGGCGCTCCACTCGCGTCAGGATGAAAGATCGGGAGCGGGTGTAAAAACACTAAACTCTGTCAGCGTTATTATCACCGCCACCGACTGATTTCCTCCTCGCACCCCAGGGTAGGGGAGAGTGTAGATGGAGGTAGGAATGAACCAACGGACAGACGGGATGTGGAGGGGGGATAGAATAGAGAGGTACTGAAAAGAACGATTTATGACTGATAGATGGAGGGAGGGGAGTTAATTGACAGTTTAGAAAAAAACTTTTTTTTCTTGCATCAAAATGCAGTGTAAAGGAGGAGATGACACCAAAGGCATGTCAATGTGACAGTGTTGGCAGCGGAAAGAGAGAGTGATATTAAGACAGATGCATGTCAATTTTCTGGGAGCGGGTGAAAATTCTCTCTTCCTCTCATATTACTCAAACGTCAATCACGCCGCGTTCCCCCCGTCTTTTTTACTTTTTGTGTGTTTTGAATAAAATATATATATTTTCATGTAATGTAGGATAACAATCCTCAATACACAAAGGCTCTTTGCCAAAAACGAAGGGTTAGTTTCTACGGTTACTGTAGATCCTAACGGTTTCGTGTAAAGTTTTAGCTTTTCTGTCGCCTTGCCAAAAACTAACTCTGTGGGGAGTTCTGTAGTCTTGTAGAATAAACGCAAACCACAGGAGACTCTCTAAGACAGTTGTGGCAGGGTAAGTTCTATTTCTCTTCAATTTTTCGGTCAGTGTACGAACAGATCAAACTCAACAGCCCGATGCGGAAGATTAGCCCGTTTGGTTGTGACGCGCTGTTGAATCATTAATGACCCGCCGTTGGGGGGCGAAAAACCGAAATGTGATTGGACAAATTCCTGAAATATTTAAAGTACGAGCTTGTCGGAGCCTCTTTACTGTTGGAGACGCGTGGCGTCAGGCCTCGGGGAGAAGAGCTGGTAAAAAGCTGGTAATTGGTGCCCTGGTAGTTGTCATATCATTCTGGTGATATGTAGCGCCCGCTCACAAGCCTTGCTAGTCTCTCTGCCAACCACTCCCCCACACACACTGACACCTGGCACCCCTTCACCTGACCACCCTACTGACATCAACCGTTTACACCCCAGTGGACAATTTATAAACAATGAGGGGAAAGTGGGGAGGGAATCAGTATGAGTTGCTTTTGAATGGGAACGTACAATAACCATTAGTTAAACAGAACCAGATGCGCATGAAGAAACGGGCTAAATGATAACGGGCTTAGTGCCTTCCCTAATTCTTCCATCAAGCAAGTAGTGGCTAGGGTTTTTGCCCCCAAGCTGAAAGATACACGGTTGATCCCACAGTGTCTGCATCCCAACTTGTAGTCATTATAGCAACATGATGTCACGTACCGTCTCCTTAATGACGTCTATCTGAAATCACAGTGATTTACTTTTGATAAAAGCGTTTCCTCATGGGTTGCGACTGCCCCACTCATTAACACTTAGTGTTTTGATAAACACTTTTTGCGTTTTCTAACGTCCTTCATCGCACCTTTTCCCACAGCAGACACGACCCGCTGCTCATCCCCGGGAACGAGCAGATCGAGAACATGGACATGAGCGTGAAGAAGTACGACTCCACGGGCATGTTCCACTGGTGCCCCTCCAAGGAGATCGAGAAGGTCATCCTGGTGAGTGTGTGTGGCGGCGGTGGCACTTACTTAGCTGTGCTAGCTGCCTGCCCCAGGGACTCCACTGCCCTGCTAACTGCCTGCCCAGCAGATGATCGACATTAGGCACAACTCTGGCATGTTTTCCAGCAACGTAATCGATGTGCACGGTCCCTGTCAAAAGATACTCAAAATTTAAATAAGAAGCTTGAGGTTTAGACTTTGATTTCTATAACACGCGTACATACATAGATACACTGGGTCAGACAGAGAGATAATATAATCAGATCATGGCCAACGGCAGCCCTGAGCAGGGGGGGAGGGTCGCTAAGATCTAAGGTCCTTCCCTGGTTCCGATCAATAACGTTAAACAATCGATAACTAATATGTACTGACACTTTCTCTCATTGCTTCGCCGTTGTTTCAAGGTGAGTGGGAATGCTTTTTTTTTTTTTTTTTATATATACTCTGTGCAGCGAATAATTACTGCTACACTTCAAGGCATGTGTTTGGGATTTGAGAAGGGAGCTTAAAGGGCCTGTTTGGGTGTGGGAGTTGTGTATGTGTGTGTGCTTCAAGGAAAATAACAGTGTGTGTGCGCGTGTTTGTGTTGCTGAGATAGATGAGAAGAGAAGTTTGTGAAGGTGTAATTAGCAACATTCCCATTTGGAAAGATAAAATGTAACTTTGATAGTGCTGGAAGATCACACTGGTGTAATGTTTTATTAACAAAACTTGATTTGACTTGAAAGGGATTTTATTCTTTTTAGTGTTGGACAGAAATCCATGTGTTGATTTTCAAAGATATTGGATATCAGTAATAGTGGTGCAGCACCTTACAAAACCCTTGAGAGCCATACACAACATTGCTTTATTTTTCTTCTGTATGCATTGCTGCATTCCAGAGATATATGCATGCAATATCTCACAAACTGCATCTTTGTAGCAAATGGTTAAAATCTGCTAAAGCTCGGATCTCTTTCTTCATTTCTGATTTCCTCACTTAGTATTACTGAGTACATTCTTAAATGTACGTTCACAATGTATAGTGGAGTGTACAATTGGTTGCTTGGTTAACCAACTATACATTTGAGATACATTGCATTTAGTCCAGCATACTATTCAGTACGACTGAATAGCCATGAACTATTCAACTATAAACCTGTACAACTCTTGTTTTAAATCGCATTAATCTTTTTATTTTATCTCTCCTCTTCCTCCCAACATTTCAAGCCCACACGACATTTCTCACTATGTTTTATTGTGTTTTTCTCTCTCTCTCCCCCCTGTCCCCCTGTGTCTCTCTTTGTCTCTCTCTCGCCGCAGACCCGGAGCGAGGCGTCGATGACGGTCCTGAGCGGTCATGTAGTGGTCTGTATATTTGGAGATGTCACGTCCGCTTTGGTGGGGCTGCGAAACCTGGTGATGCCTCTGAGAGCCAGCAACTTTCACTATCACGAGCTCAAGCCCATCGTGTTTGTGGGCTCACTGGACTACCTGCGCAGGGAGTGGGAGACCTTACACAACTTCCCCAAGGTCTCCATATTGCCCGTGAGTTTACATCGGGACATATATTGCGTTTCTTGGTTCCTTTATGTTTTTTTTAAAGGTTTACGTTTTAATTTAAGGTTCACTTAAAAGTGCTGGAGCAGGGTTTGAGAGTTGTAAAAAAACGAACGGCAGAAAGCAAGATTTTGAAACTAAACCTCCCAAAAGAAACAAATATTCTCACACAGCATTTTCATAGCTGACAGTATTTCTATCAATTGATAGCTGAATAGTATCTGTTAAATCTTACCAACCAACCTTTTAACACCTTTGTACAGTTGCTTAATATTCTTTTGTATTTGGAATATACTTTATCCCAAAATATCACTTCTAAGATGAATTGCCTACCCTAGCTTTAACTGTTTCTGATTCAGATTCAGATTTCTGAAGTGTTTTTTATTTCTCTCGCATGGATGGAGGGTGGTGTTGATGACTGGTGTAAGGCTAAGCGCTGAACAGTGAATGACACAGAAACATTCTGCTCTTCTACAAGGAGTGCTGTAAACTGACTACTGTGCGTTGACATTTCGGAGTTTGCGTGCACATTGTAATCCCGATGAGTTCCGTGAGTCGAACCGTCGTCGGCTGTCACTTTGATTCGATCACAAATTATTTCGGGCTGAACGATCGGTTTCTGTGATCGGTCCCTCTCCCTCCATGCTCTGAGGATAAATAAAAGCCCAGGCGGGGGTTCCAGTGGGCTGCAGCCCCAGTGCCAGCTGTGGACGCGGTGGCGGGCTGCCTTTAGAGCTTGTTAGGCCTGGCTTGACTGATGATCACAGAGGAGAAGCCCAAACACCGCCTTCAGCGCAAGCTAGCCTTTAGATTAGTCTGCGTCCCCCCCCTACCACCCCACGGCCTGTTACATCAGCCGAATGTCATCGCCTCCGCACTGGAATACTTGTTAACTAATTTCCCAGAGCTCCACTCCGCCTCTTGCTCTTAAACTAGTTTTTCTCTCCACCCTCCACCCAGCTTGGCTGTTATTTTGTTGTGTTTTCGGGTTTGTTTTTGGTTCTTCTTTTTGATGAGTTCTAATTTTTTTTGCATTTTCTCTTTGTGACACATTTTTATTTCTTCCCCCTGTATTCCTCTGCTTCTTCCTTCTTCTCTCTTTCTCTCTCCCTTTCTCTCTTGCTCTCTTCTTCCACCGTCTCTCTCTCTCTCTCTCTCTCTCTCTCTCTCTCTCTCTCTCTCTCTCTCTCTCTCTCTCTCTGTCCTTCTGTCTCTCTCTCTCCCTCTCTCTCTGTCTCGTTCTCTCTGCCTCCTGAAGGGTACTCCACTGAGCCGGGCTGATTTACGAGCTGTCAACATCAACCTCTGCGACATGTGTGTCATACTGTCGGCCAATCAGAACAACATTGACGACGTCTCGCTGCAGGACAAAGAGTGCATCCTGGCGTCGCTCAACATAAAGTCTATGCAGTTTGATGACAGTATCGGGGTCTTGCAGGCAAATTCCCAGGGTAAGAACCACCTCCCCCTCGTAGGCTTTGAATTGAAAGATTCACATTTCTTCCCGACAATTTAGAATGGCAGCGCATCTTGTGTATCCAACAACCCCAATCCCCCTTTATGCCATTAGAGGAACTACATTTTAGTCTCTACCGTGAATCCCCTATAGGGTACTAGAGGAACTACATGTAATTATCTTCCGTGAACCACATAAACCCAATTTGAGGTACTGCGTGCTACTCTCTACCGTGAACAACCTATAGGCCGTTAGAGGAACTACATGCTAGTAGCGTGAACCACCTAAAGGTCATTCAATGAACTACATACTACTCTACCGTAAAACCACTTTATGCATTTAGGGGAACTCTCATCCAGCAAGGATTCAGAAACAGGTGCTCACGGCTGCTGCCTGAACAGGACTCAGAGCTGGTTTCCCCTAGAGAGGACAGGGTCGTGTCAGACTGGGAGAAGATTGAACTCATAGATGGGAAAAGGGGGTGGCGAGGATGGGCCTGAGAGACCAGGAAGAAGAACGGAACAGTGGGATGGATATGTCAACATGTCAAGTGGTAGTCTATCACGTATGTTTAATTTAAAATCCCTGGCAGTTAACCGATGTTATCTCTCAACTCGAACAGCTTTATTTTTACAGACACACACACATACACATGGATACACAGAAACACAAACACACGCACACACACACACACACACACACACACACACACACACACACACACACACACACACACACACACACACACACACACACACACACACACACACACACACACACACACACACACACACACACACAGAAACAGCCAAACGCAACACTGGGCGGTGACAGCTTCATCTGAAACGCCACATTAAAGTTTTTCTTCCAACATCATTTATGGATTATTCCAGCCATGTCCTTCAGTAATTCACACGCACACACACACACACACACACCATGCGCAGATCCTCCTCCGCCACAATAACACTTTTTAATGATGTAATCAACGGGACCGGGCCGTTTAATGACATCGTCCCCCCTCCCCTCCCCCCCTCCCCCACCCCACCCCGTGGACCTGGTGTCTGGCGGAATGGTCTGGAACAGATTGTTGATGTTCGGAGACGAACACACGCAGCCTGGCGTCCCATCAGCCTTCATCATCATTAAGCAGCAAGCACAAATCACCACGCACGCCGAGTCAGCTGCTGCTCGTTAGTCACAGCAAAACACTCTCACACACGCAAGGCACACACGATCACACACACACACACACACAGGCAGGGACGGATGTGCATAAGGAGACGGGGTGACACTGGCGCACACGCAGACACACACTGACGCGTACAGTATATACATACAAATACACACGCTTATGTGTAGAAACGTTGGAACACGAGAACACTCATGTGCACACTTATTTACACAAATGAATAGACTTACCCATACAGTCCCCACTACCGGACACGCACAAGCACTTGTGTACACGCACACATCGGAATATACGTACCCCACACACATAGACACACATAGCTGCGAGCACACACCCTAAAACAGTCAAGCAGACACACACGTAAACACGTAAACACTCGCAACCGTCCCAACAACCAGCGCTTTCTCCACACTTCTCCGTCGCGCCAAAATAAACAGTTTAATACCAAACGCGGTAACGGTGGCAAACAAAAACAAATAAAACAGGCCTATCAGCCGAGGGTGTATCTCCTCTGCTCCATACCCCTCTCTCCTCGCCTCTCCTCTCCTCTCGAACCCCTCCAGCACCAAAAAACAACAACACCAGCAGTGGTTATTTTTTATTCTCCACCCAGCCAGGTGTGAGTGATGCGCTGTCTATAGCAATGGCACCCCGGCCCAGTAAGCAGGGGTAAATCTGAGAACACAATGCCGCTCCGGGGACCAGTGCGCGGCTCGCGTGATGACGGACCGCTAGGCTCCCTGGGTCCCCCTCCCACACTGGATGGATGGAGCCTATTGTTGTCAATGATTGGGTCTTACATCAACCGTCGGTTGCAGTGATAAATATTGCACTGTGGAATGTGTGCCGCGCACGTACGCGCACGAACGCGCACATACGCGCACGTTCGCTCGCGTGCGTCTGACACATTCACAGGTGTGTATTGCCGCGCACAAACATATGGCAGACACATGGTCACGCAGACGAACACAGAGACACGCACACACACATACGAATGAACGAGGACACACACATATAAACAAGGACTCACACACACACATATGCACACGTGAATATACAAACACACAGACACACACATGAATGAACAAGGACACGCACACATTTGCACACATGCACGTACAACCACAAACAAACACAAAGGCACACACACACACACACACACACACACACACACACACACACACACACACACACACACACACACACACACACACACACACACACACACACATACACAGTGTATCATAGGTATTGCTTTGGGGAGTCCTACCACTCAGAGATGATAACATGGAGACGGCGGGGCGGTTGAATTTAAAACAAGAAGGTGCAAATGAATAAGTAAACACGTGGCTTCCTAAGGGAGCGCTTCTCACGGTTTCGCTAGCATGTAGTCAGCCGCAGAGCAAAGCTGTGCCCGGGGGGTTTAGAGCAGGGCATGTGTAACCCAGATCTCAGATAAACCTGTCAGCTTTACATAGTGGTGGAGGGAGACCAGCTCTCTGTCTCTGGCTATACCCGCTCCTGTTCAGCTGCAGCTGATGGGGCCTAGACATCCATACCCCGTTTTTTGGCGGCAAGTAAATATGATGGGTCGTCGTGTGTATTTGACAGTGAATTTGTTGTTGGAAATTGTGCAGGTTATTTTTTTATTTCAAGGATTTTCTTTTTTGTCAAAATGAGAACATAAAATTATTGATAATAGAAATAACTGAATCGTTGTAAAATATACAGAGATTGCGATGTTCAATGTGTTCAATTATGGAGACAGTTTAATTTTAGTGTGTGAGACCAAGTTGAGAGGTCAATTGTTTCCAGTAAACACTAGACATATTTATACACAATTTAATGGAAGTCTTTGCCAAACATAAAAACATATACGCATGTCTAGCATTAACATGTTAATATTGTCCCAGCATGATCAGCTTTTTTATGTAATCAACTGCCAAAAATAAATTCACCATGTATTTCCAAAAAAAACATTCGGAAAACCAGCAAACATATGGGGATGCCAAAAACATGTTTTGGCATCCCCATATGCAACCATAAGAAAAGAGAAGGGATGTCGTTACAGCTAGGAACCAACACCGTCTGTCACTCCCCGGAAAGAGTAAACAAGGTTATTTTTGTGGGCTCGCCAGCTCTGACGATGTTGTTGGTAAACGGGTAAACGTGTGTTTCCTGGTTTACTTTAGTGAGCGTCACACTTGACTGGTTGCGACAGTTAGTTATGTTGTGGCGTTGCGCGTTATTACGCAGGCTTACGGCCTCGTGGTGAACCTTCTTTTGGGGATTGCCTGATGCCGAGGACTTGGGG
Organism: Gadus chalcogrammus; assembly: GCF_026213295.1. Taxonomy (NCBI): domain Eukaryota; kingdom Metazoa; phylum Chordata; class Actinopteri; order Gadiformes; family Gadidae; genus Gadus; species Gadus chalcogrammus. The sequence continues at coordinate 10,493,044 of NC_079426.1, forward strand.
GACGCCTTTGGTATTACGAGTGTCTCTGGTAGTGTTTGTAGCGATACGCACTCACGCACACACACACACACACACACACACACACACACACACACACACACACACACACACACACACACACACACACACACACACACACACACACACACACACACACACACACACACACAGGCACACACACACAGGCACACACAACTCATTCACAAGCTTTCCAAAACTTTGTGACCTGAATATATTTCCTGCATTATGTCTGCGGGAGTCGTAGCAGGTATAAGCTGGCGTTTTTGCCGTCGTCAGCACTAAATGATGGATGTCAAAACAGTGGTGATGCATTATGCATTGTAGCATTACAGTTTTAAGGTGTTTACTTGTCACTAGGAGGAAATGCAAAAATGTGAAGTCATGTGAATTCATGCCGCTGTCACATACTCCTGTGTTTCCGAACCACGCGATGTTCAGATGAGAGGTTTTTTTCCGAAGGATCCACTTCGTCAACTTAATGGTTACAAAATGAACCACATATAAAATTCATATCTTCCCCCGGTTGAAGAGCTTTGGATGCTAAAAATGTTCCGGCTGACCGTTAAAAGCACAATATCCATTCTGTCCCCGGTCTAAAGTGTTGCCTTCCCCCCCCCACTCCCCCCCTTCTATTTTTCTGTCAATCTGCACTTTTTGAATGACACAGAAAGCACACACATCAACAACTCACCGCTGCGTAAAACAACATGCACTATGGGTAATGGCATTGACGTGCCCTCTTCTGAATAGAGTGGCATATCACTGCAGTTAACCAATGCCCCCCCCCCCCCCATGCTATTTTCACCTGTGTACCCCATCTCGGTCCTTCACCAGAGCAAAGGAGAATGTTTCAGCTAGTAGTGCATCTTGTTGTATCCCCCCGCGCTTATGTTGATCCATTGCTTTCAAAATGTAGACATCTATTTTATCCAAGGTTTTTCTGGTATACATGCCATTAAGGATCAGGGAGGGGTTAGGGAATGCCTAGGTACAATGTGGACATTGAGGTTTAAACCCAGAACCCTATCTTTGAGTCAAACAAACCCCAGACTACACTACCCTACACCCGTAAAGTAAAGTAGTAGAATAGTTACACAGTAGTAGTACCCACTCTTGTTAATCTGTAACCATTCCCTCTGTGCACCCTTCTCCAGGTTTCACGCCTCCCGGAATGGACCGGTTATCTCCAGACAGCAGTCCAGTACATGGCCTCGTCCGCCAGGCCTCCGTCACCACCGGAGCCAACATCCCCATCATCACAGAGCTAGGTAATGCCTCGCTCCGCCCTCAGCACTGCACCAACCCACACCACAGAACCTCCACTATATCAAAAAACACAAAATAAATATCGACCAGCGTCCATTATCGACACGTACACATAGCCCTCAAGTAAATATCTCAACGCTGTGCTGCCTGAAGACCAAATTCATGGTATTCGTTGCTAATACTTCCCCCCCCCCCCCCCCCCCCCCCAATCTCCTCTTTCTCTACCAACTCTAAAGAGATTCCCTTCCTGGCTTTGTTGCTGTTTTTTTTATGAGTCAGAGGCGAATGCCTGGATGCTTTTATCTGCGGCGTGGCGGTTTTGACAAGACCATAGCACTTAGGACAGTGTGCGTTAACCTGGACGTCTCTGTCAGGCGTTTTCACCACTAAAGCAGATCGGCGTCTGCAATTTGTTCGCTAATGCACAGGACAAACCCGTCCTGATGGAGAGGACGAGGGAGGCAGAGAAAAGATGCGAGAAGAAGCGGTAGAGTGTTAGAGAAGAGGAAAATGGGAGAAAAATGCCAGGGTTGCAAAATAGGCCCATTTATTAATAACAATGGCAGTGGTTGTAGTCCCAGTGGGAACGCAGGACTCATGAAACTTTTAGATCTCTGAGGGCTGTACTAAAACACTGGAGACTGCCTACTCTATCTCCCCTGCCCCAATTAGAGAGCAGTGGAGCGTGGGAGAGAGGGGGAGGAGGAGGAGAGAGAGAGAGAGAGAGAGAGAGAGAGAGAGAGAGAGAGAGAGAGAGAGAGAGAGAGAGAGAGAGAGAGAGAGAGAGAGAGAGAGAGATAGAGGAGAGAGAGAGAGAGAGAGAGAGAGAGAGAGAGAGAGAGAGAGAGAGAGAGAGAGAGAGAGAGAGCGAGCGAGCATTAGAGACTCCCTAATGTTATTTGTATCAGGGGGGTTATTTGTAACATTACCTACTGTGTAGAGACCTCCCTGACCAGTTTATCATACAATCACGCCAAACTAGACTCAACTACTGGCGTCGATTCACGACTAGCTAGCCCAGCACTCGGAAATCGCGCATCACTCGGGAAAACTTGTCTCGTACAAGTCGTGTTTGCCTGTTGGTGGGGGAGAATTTGCATCGCTGGTTGCCGACACAGTTGTGTACCACCCACAAGGCACGGAAGAGAGGGAATAATATGCAGAGGAGAGACGTGCCCGCTGTGGCTCTCAGATCTCAGCGGAACCACACTTTGTACCTCCGTGTTTACAGCTCGGGTGGCCAAGCCTACCAAATCTATTCCCGTTGAAATCAAAACTGAACATTACCCCGTTCACGCCTAGGTTTGCTTGGTCAATTTTTTTTGCGCTATGCGTAACGAACACACTCGCGTGTGTGCGTGGGTAGGGGGATGATAACACCTCACTTTATTCCCTTCTCCGCCTCCCACCGTGAACTATGTTATTGTTCTCTTTAGCGGCGCTGCTCGCTGACAGCAATGGCTTCTAAACCCACCACACGCAGTATAATCCACCACATTGTTCTTGCTGAAAACACGGACAGCCTTGAGTGCCCTCAGACAGAGTTGAATAGCTTATCTCCCCCCCCGCCCGCTTTTTTTGTTTCAAATAACCACGCCATTTCTTCCCTATGCCTCCCTCCTCCTCCAAACGCCCCCACCCCAACCCTTTCCTTCCTGGGCCCCTCCCTCCTGTTTCCTGCCTTGCTTCATTGCCATTAGCTAAACCTGGCAAACTCCAGCCATTGATTTCATTGAGTCAGGAAGCAAAATGTGGACTCAACATACACATGATAACGGAGCTGGGTAAGCCGCGCTTTCTTGTCTAACACCCCCTCGTCCTCCACCAGCTCCTCGTCCTCCGTAATGCTGCTTTCATGGGCCTCGTTCAACCAGCAGCCATTTTGGTTTCATATAGGAAGTAGTTTCAATTGATATCAAGCACGTTCAAAGCCACCATCTTGATGCCTTTTCCCCCATTGTAATACGAGGTTACTTGGTTGTTGTATTTTTGGTCATGGAATACCAAGATGGCAGCTTTATCTCCTTTATAGAACTTTAGAAGACCTGAATGAAAGCCTCCTATTGGTTCTAAATGCTAGCTGGGTGGGTAATTCCGCATTCGGTTTTATATTTTTGTTCCAAGTCCGGTTCCCTGACCCAGCTAGCGTTTAGATCCAAGATGGGTGCTCGGTGAACGAGGCCCAATCATCCATTAGATCGTTGGATCCCTCCCTTTCTCTCCGCCGTTCTCTCACCGGCTTGTTGTCTCGATTCATCTGGATGCAGTCGAGCGCCACCACCACCCCAACCCCACGGTTGCTGCCGCCCCCCCCCCCATCTGAACACTTTGAACACACGCCTACTTCTCAGTGCTCGCTCACTACCCGGGGCTTTTGATCATCCATGCAGTCTGTGAGAGCTGTGGCTGTTTCACCATGGACTCACTCACTTCTTCCACCACCACCTCGTCCACCACCACCACCTAGTCCAACCACCACCACCTCCTTCACCTCGTCCTCCTTCTCCTCCTTCACCTCTTACTTTTTTACATTTGCATCAGCCACCTCCTTCTCCACCTCCTTCTTCACCTTTTTCCCCTGGCCACAATACATTTGCATCAGACTCCTCCTTCTCCACCCTTCTCCTCCCCCTCCAGCCCCCACATCCCCTCCACCTCCTTATCTTCCTCCTTCAACTCCTCCTCCGGCACCACCTCCACCTCCTTCTCCCCCTCATCTGTCCACATCACATTTGCATCAGACTCTTCGTTCTCCACCTTCTCCTCCACCTCCGCCCCCTTCTCCAACTTCTCCTCCACCTCCTTCTATTCGTCCTTCAACTCCTCCTCCACCACCTCCACCTCCTTCTCCTCCTCCTATGACCCCAGCACATTTGAATGAGGCTCCTCCCTCTCCTCCACCTCCTTCTATTCCTTCTTCATCTCCTCCACCCCCTCCACCTCCTTCTCCCACTCATCTGTCCACTTCACATTTGCATCAGACTCCTCCGTCTCCATCTTCTCTTCCGCCTCCTTCTTTTCCTCCTCCACCCCCTCCACCTCCTTCTCCTCCTCCTATGACCAAAGCCCATTTGCATCCGAGTCCACCTTCTCCAACTTCTCCTCCACCTCCTTCAACTCCTCCTCCTCCACCACCAACTCCATCTATTCCTCCTTCCCCTCCTCCTCCACCACCTCCACCTCTTTCTATTCCTCCTTCACCTCCTCCTCCACCACCTCCAGCTCCTCCTCCTCCACCACCTCCACCTCCTTCTATTCCTCCTTCCCCTCCTCCTCCACCACCTCCACCTCCTTCTATTCCTCCTTCACCTCCTCCTCCACCACCTCCACCTCCTTCTATTCCTCCTTCACCTCCTCCTCCACCACCTCCACCTCTTTCTATTCCTCCTTCACCTCCTCCTCCACCACCTCCAGCTCCTCCTCCTCCACCACCACCTCCACCTTCTCCTCCTCTTCCTCTGGCTACAGCACATTAGCCTCAGCCTCCTCCTCGCTGTTGACTGACACGTCTCCCGGTTCGTCAGGGCAGGAAAGCTGGGGAGAATGATTAGAGGAATATATGAGAGGAACATAACTTCCAAGATCAAAACCTGGTTTATGCTGTTTTATTTGGATTCTTTTTTTTCTTTTCTTTTTTCGCAGTTGTTGTGGTTGTTGTTTGTTTTTCTCCTCCAGACCTGATTGGCAGGGATTTTGCAGGAGACAAACACACAAAGATTTGCGCGTTAAAAAACATTTTTGCCACTGATATTAATTTCATTCAAGGCCAACACTGTGATCACATGATTATGTTTGCCAAAAAGTTTTTGAGTGGCATTTGATTTCATCATTATTTTATTAAGTTTGGTGTGCCACACTCTGAAGGTACAACAACATTGTGTTGTTTTTGTCATGCGTTCAAGTCTCACACCTTTTGCACTCTAACCTTAACACCACGGTTTGATTAATCAGTGTTTTGATTTGAATGTTTTATTGTATTATTACCTGGTTTATTCATTCATTTGTATTTCAGGGCACAGGTAAATATCGAGAGATGCTTATCTCAAAATAGTGATGATGTGCCCACAAACACATCTATCATGGAGAACTAATGCATGTTTTTTGTTTTACGGTATGCGCAAGATGTCATCAATTCGGAGTGACTATTCATGACACAAAAAAGTGCATGAATTCAGATCTATGCTCTCTGTTTATAAGGTGACATGGAATGTTGGTAATTAATTATGCTGATTAAGGAAACAGTGATCAAGTCTTTAATCAGTTCATTATTAACATTAATAATAATAATAAATTTAATATTTATTAAGGAATGATATAATTGTATTAATAAAATATGATAAAACCGCTTCAATATCAATAGATTGGATATCAGTAGTTTTATTCATACTCATCTAATGCACTTTGCATCATGATTTACTGTCGAAGTTTAGCATTGAAAAATCACTATCCGGATCATAACTCTTTTCGACAGAAAAGATATCAGATTGAATGTGATACTATATATGTATATATCTTTATGCATAATATAGTATTTTTTAGATTAAATGTGAGTGTGCATCTCTTTAAGCTTCGAATCATCCTTCTGATGATCGACGATCAACCAATGAAACGCCTGTTTCATGGAGTGCCGGCTTTCCTCCCCGGTGTGTGTGTGTGTGTGTGTGTTTGTGTGTGTGCGTTCTGCGTTCTGCGTTCTGCGTGGGGGTCTCCCTCTATGTGTGTGTAACTCACCTCGTCCCCCTTCCTGTGTGCCAGTGAACGACTCCAACGTTCAGTTCCTGGACCAAGACGACGACGACGACCCCGACACGGAGCTGTACCTCACGCAGCCCTTCGCCTGCGGCACCGCCTTCGCCGTCAGCGTGCTCGACTCCCTCATGAGCGCAGTGAGTAGCCCCCCCCATCCCCCTGGCACCCATCACTCTGCGTTGTGTACCCCCCGATTGACGCCTCGGAACGACACCCGCCCCCAGACCCCCGATAACGTATATGTATCGAGTCCTTTATCTCAGCTACTACACAGCGACACCCCTAAACCAATTAACCCCCAATGAAATAAGGCAGAAACCTTGTGAAATAGTATTATTCCACTAACTATCTGCTAATATTATACATTCATAGTTATAGAAGTAGTAGTTGAAGAAGCACATTACTGTTATACTAATGAACAGTATTTTATTTCGTACAACTCAAAGATCCTGTATATATTAATACAAATATGAACACACATGGGCCCATTTTGACCATGTGTATCAAGAAGGGCCCATTTTGATTGTATGTATTATTTAGGTCAAAAGTACCAGGCATCCATACTTAATATCCTATGAAAGCAATCGACGGAACCCGAGAATTGAACTCGCTCCAGAGCGTATTTAAAGTATAATCTTTTTATTCAGAAACATTCCCCCTCAGAGATAGACGACATGTGCACTTTAAAGCCACTTCCCCCCCTCCGACATATCAACCTTTTTTAACAGCTCGTGACGCCAACAGCCATCCAGCTCTTGATGTGTGCGTGCGTTTCCACAGCGCCAGTAAAAAAAAGGGGCAGGGAAGGAGTTCACACAGCGAGTCAGATCATTAGACACATGGCTCCTGGTCTCCTCGGAGGTGTTTAAATGAAACGCCACGTTGATCAGCCCCTTCCACCGGCGACAGCCCCCGCCGCCACATCAAAGCACAAACTCCCGCCAGCGCTCCTCATTTTAAGTGTCATGAATTCCACTTTCACTTTCTTATTAGGTCCTTTAACAAGCTAAGCACTAAGGTTGGGGTTTTAATTGCGGATACGATACAAGCAGGGCCATCACCGGGGCAAAGAGAAGCCTTTTCATCTCCCGTCACCTTCCGTCATCTCTGTAGTAAAAAAAAATGAAAAAAAAGAATAGGAAAAAGAAAACGAGAAATAAAAAAATATAAAAACACACCTGCCTTTTGCTCTGCTTTCATTCACCGCTCTCATTCGCTCTGCCGACCTGACCAATCGCGTGCTTCCCCTTTGGGGAGTGGTAGTGGTGGTTCTGCTGCTGCTGCTGCTACTGCTGCTGCTGTTGGGGGTAGTGGTGGTCGAGGCGGTGATGATGGCTTTATTCCCCGTGCGTGTGTCTCTCTCTCTCGGCAAGTGAGAGGGGTTAGCAGGGGTGGTGTGTAGGGAGGCCGGCTCCGCGGAGCAGCAGGCGTCAGCTGGCTAGTCTGCCGCTGGTCAGAGGTGAGGGCCGCTAATGGACAGTGCTCATCCATCATCAGGGCTCCGCAGGGCTGTCAGAGGGGGCCCCGGGGCCCGGGAGAGGGCGGCGGGGGGGGGGGGGGGGGGGGGGGGGTGGAGAAGGGGGAGAGAGAGCTAGAGAGTGTGAGAGACAGAGAGAGGAGCTGGTCTACTCTGAGGCTGGCCTCCATTGAGTGACATGGCCTGTCTCCACAAAGAGACACATGAAGAAAAGAAAAAAAACAGCCCCTGATGGGCGCTTGAGGGGGGTGAGGGGGGTGAGGGGGTGGTCTGACACGCTCAGACGGCTGGCGGATCTCTGGTTCAAAGAGAATAGAAATGGTGGGGTTTATTGGGCCACTTGTTCACTTGTTTTTCTGTTTTTTTGTATTAATACTGGAATATCACACCGTTGGGTGGCTCACGTTTTCCTGTGAATTATCAGCAGCGGAGGGCCGCAGTCGTGGGAAGGTTATCACCGACGATGAATTGAGACGTTGCGATGTGATAAGGAAATAACCTTGGAAAAGTATTGCGCCTGAAATGTCTTTAAATGTCTCCTCCTGTAGCCTGCCAGTCGTGAGATACGGGTTGGACACAATTCAAACAGTCGCAGATTAGATAGGAAGAAACCAATCGTAGCATTTTTCCACATCTGCCCATCTGAATTTGGCACTCTGATGACATTGACTACTCCCTCGCTCACTCCCTCCCTCCTTCCCTCCCTCCCTCCCTCCCTCCCTCCCTCCCTCCCACCTTCCCTCTGTCCCTCCCTCCTTCCCTCCCTCCCTCCCACCCTCTCTCCCTCCCTCCCACCTTCCCTCCTTCTCTCCCTCCTTCCCTCTCTCCTTCCCTCCATCCCTCCCTCCTTCCCTCCCTTCCTCCCTCCCTCCCTCCCTCCAACCATTCCACCCCTCCCACTCCTTCTGTCCTTCCCCACTCTCCTTGCCCCCTTCCTCCTTCCTCTACATCCCTCCCTCTCCCTCCCTCACCCCTTCCTCCCCTCCCTCAGACGTACTTCAACGACAACATCCTGACGTTGATCCGTACCCTGGTGACGGGCGGGGCCACCCCTGAGCTGGAGGCCCTGCTGGCGGAGGAGAACGCCCTACAGGGGGGCTACAGCACCCCGCAGACTCTGGCCAACCGCGACCGCTGTCGCGTGGCCCAGCTGGCCCTCTACGACGGGCCCTTCGCCGACCTGGGGGTAAGAGATGAGGACACCATGACCCCACTGTGTGTCCGGAGGCCTCCACTGGTCTTGGATTAGATTTCATTGGTAGCATCTTTAGCGTTGTTATCTAATCTTTGATATTGGAATTATAAGCCTTCCTTTTTGTGTTTTCGAGGTCATGTTTCGTTGATTCCCTCACTTAAGTTTGATTTGGTTCTGATCTGAATAATCCCAACTCTCCAACTCTCGTCCAACCACTTATGAATTGTAATGATTACTTTTCTCGTGAGGTTATTGTTTCGATAAGATTAATACTTAGTTTGGTTCATGTTGTTTTTTGCTCACGTTTGACTTGAAACTTGAAACTTAAATTTTCTAGATATTAAATATTAGCATTTTAATTGTCTAACGACGTCAAGCTACCCATTCTGCCACTGATGCTATCTTGTTGTTGTTCTGTATGTCTTCCCCAGGATGGCGGTTGCTACGGTGACCTGTTCTGTAAAGCGTTGAAGACGTACAACATGCTGTGCTTTGGGATCTACAGATTAAGGGACGCTCATATGACTTCACCAAGCGGTTGCACGAAACGGTACAGTGTCCCAATGGACATTATTTTCCAGGCTTGACATTTGTTTAACTTTCATTCATAGCGCACCTGCGGTACCATTAAGTCACCTTACAACTTAGTTAACAGTGAATCAGGAAAACAATCACAAATAGACTAAGAGGAAAAAAAAAATACGGCAAACTCGAGGAATGGATAGTTTTGTGGTTTTTGTATTTGACACCCAGCCAAAAGGTACTGCGTTCGATTCCCAATTTACATAATTTATCTATAGGCATCCCTTAGCCCAATGCCCCATCCCTCGCTACTTCTTAATGACATGAAGGCTAAATCAAACTGTGTCTGCATGACAAATAGCTGTATCATCAACGTGTCCGACTCAACTCCCTCACCCTTTGTGTTGCCCAGGTACGTGATCACCAACCCGCCGTACGACTTTGAGCTGGTGCCCACCGACCTGATCTTCTGCCTCATGCAGTTCGACCACAATGCGGGCCAGTCCCGGGCCAGCCTCTCCCACTCCTCCCATTCCTCCCATTCTTCCAGCAAAAAGAGCTCTTCCGTCCACTCCGTCCCCAACCCCAGCAGTCGACAGAACCGGAGCAGCAAGAGTCGGGAGGCGCGGGACAAACAGAAGTGCGTAAACATTTTCTATTTGTGTTATTAGCGTTGTAAGCATTGATAGTGTTGGAAACAACTTTATAACACTTGATAAGGTTCAGTCATCTCTAAGCCATTTCTAAGCCTTTGGTGAATGATGAACTATTCATGAACAAAAAATAGAGCCAGACATAGAGCTGTCTGGCTCTATGTCAAAGAGCCAGACAGCAATGTTGATTAGCCATTACAAGCAATGTCCGAAACGACCCTCCAGTGACATCACACGTGGTAGTGTCAAACCAGATGTATGATGGATAGATCAGCCCACCAGTTGGTACAGTCCAATGGGTAGGCTGGTCGGCTGATCTATCCGTAGCACTCGTTAATTATCTATAATTGTATACTTGTGTTTTGTTGATGATAAGTTCATTATTAACTAAAGGCGTATAAATTACTTGTCTGACCGTTATTGTAAAGTATGTTACCTCGCATTGTAATAGCGTTATTTAGTATTCATTTTTATCAAGATGTCATGTTTACGCGATCAGACTGATGGTTCTCTCTCTCAGTTTGATTTGGCTTGTGTCCGTGCGTATGCATGTGTTTGTCTCGTACGTGTGTATGTGTGTGTGTGTTTGTCAGAAGGATGCTTAGAACGACGTGTTGACATGTGGTACTGTGCGTGTGTGTTTTTCCTGTGTGATTTGTGGTCAGTGACCTTGTCATGTTTGTGGGTTGTTTTTTTGCCATAATCATTTGCATGTGGACCCCATTCTTGCATCACAGCAACCATTTGAACAGGCATTTCGGATCAATAAACTGCCTGAATGAGGAGGCACATTTATAGTCTTATAACACTTGTTAACTCGCTCTTAAAGACCTAACTCCCTCTTTAATACTTAAGTTAAACCAAAGCCAATCTTTTCACAGCCTGCCACTAGATAGCTCTTAGACAGCCATTAAAACCGGTTGAATTGAAATACGGTTTAATTTGTTCTCAATCTATTCACATTCCCTAGAAACACACATGATAAATAGACATAGCTTTCTGTTGTGTAAGACCCTATATTTAGATATTTTAAGTTCTACTACGATAGAATCAAAGTAGCAAATCACTGTTCATTGTAAGTATTGTGCTTTGATATTTGTTTATCTTAGCAATCATGATCAAGAACACGATAGCGATTAGGTACTTGATCATGGATGCGCTGTGTCATCACTTGTTTAGTGTTAGTTGTATAATCAAGATGTCGTGTGTACGCTACCAGACATTGCTTACGTTTGTTAAGATGCCCTGTTGACCACGCGTACACTATGAGTAGTTCGAACACCATTTCCCCCATTATTTAGTGGTGTTAGTGTTATGTAGTTCCCAGTGCATATGTTCTGCTTCAGTGCATGTGCATGTTGATAGAAGTCTGTGTTCAGGTGATTGATTAATTATCAACTCCTTATCCTGAAATTAAGATATATCTTTTGATAATAATAGATAATTTTGGTGAAATATGCATGCAACATGCTTCTCACTTGATGACCAGCCAGCATAAATAATGATTTAGAATTTAACTCTTACTTATTTTCTATTTTTAAGGATTAAGATAAAATAAGATATCAACACAATTCTATTTAAAAAGCATGCAGATTTGTTACAGCTGTACTCACCTTTTTATAAAAACACCAATATAAATATATATTTGGAAATACTTTGTTTGTGGAAAGACATAAGGTCACACACAGGATGTAGGGCTATGACCGAGGCAGTGTCCTTCACTGCACCAGGTAGCCCTATAGCATGCGCCTGTGTGTATTATGCCTTGTAAAGACTTAATACAACTTACTCACGTTAGATTACTTACCTCTCCCTCTGAAGTGCAACAAGGATGAGTAGAATGGGCCAAGGTACGCCAAAGTTAACCATTCCGCATGACTTAGCAACCGCTGCCAAGGGCTCCCGCTTCATAACTATGTCCCCCACGGAGATCGTTATGACGGGAGGGATTGATTTATTTTTTTGGTTTGATTTATCATTTCTTTTGTTGTTTAAGATGCACTGTTAAACCACGCCTCATTTCGATTTATTTTTTATTTTGCTTTTTTATCAACAAAAAAAAGCAAAAGTGTGTGCTGTTGTTATTACCCACGACCATCTCCACTCTGCATGTGGTTGACCACACTTGTTTGTGCTTTTTTTTATCTTCAATTAATCGTTGAGTTTTCTGGATGAAATTTACTGCAATTTCACCCTCCTCCCCAAGACCCTAATTTTTTTAATTAATATTCACTTATAAAAAAAATTCACCCATTTTTTATCTTTAAGTTATTTCCACTGGAGATGTTTTTTTGCATTGTGTGAGAGGTCCGTGTGTTTGCACATATCCTTTCTTATTAATGTATGCTATGCGAAAATCACTGGCACAGTATATGTTTTTCCTATTGTATGCTATCAGATTACATGGTATTTGATGTCCTCATGTCTCACACGATCAGCGCTACAGGGCCTTATCACTCTTATCGTCACCACCGGGAACGAAAAAAACACTTCAAAACGATCCCACGTCACAAGACCTCACACACACACACACACGCAACGGTGTGCAAGCCGGTCACGCGTTTCCCACTCAGACACATCGCTCGGGGCTGTATCGTCACAGGCGTTGCTGGGGCTGCGGCCAAAGTTGGGCTCGCGAAATCGCCCAGAACTTTAAGAGCGTCAAACACGCAAAACCATCTCTCTCCTCGCTGGTGGGGGGAAAGTGGGGGAGTGGGAAGGCGTGGCGAATTGAAAGTGTAAATGAAAGACGGGGGATAGGAGTCTGAGAGGTACACTGCATGTCATTTCTGCGCGCCTGATATGCCGGTTTGAGGCCACCTGAGCGTATCGGCTGCCAGACGGCGGCGTGGCAGACTCCCTCGCCTCAGCCGGGGGCCGGGCTCCCCACATCAAATGGCCCTGGTGCTGTGCGTCGGCCCGCGGCCCTCAGCCTGCTGACACACGCCATACACACAAATGAGGCTGCCCCGCGCAAGTCTGCATGCCCTGCGCACATTCACACACGCGCGCACGTGCGCCTGCGCAAACGCACACATACAGGGCGTGCAGACCTACACACTCATGCACTCGCGCACACACGCATGCTTGCTTAGTTCATTTACAAATTCAGTTTTGGTAGTACCCACGCGCACACACTCACACACACACACACACACACACACATGCGAGCACTGTGTACTCATACACCCACACGCATGCATACACATACACTCAGACTTTCACGAGTATATACACACACACACACACACATACCCACACAGATGCGTCTGCACAGACTCACACACACAGACACACATACAAAATCACATGCACATTCAGATTCACAGACTAACCCTCCACACTTTATTACACGTTAGAATTAGATATCACCCCGTAAGGGAAGGGCATGTGGAGGAGCATTAGTAATTCCTACCAGCTGCTAGGAACTAGTTTACTAACAGCAGAAAAGTCGAAAGGTGCCCCTGCACTTTGCATTTGCTTTTGGCCACAGACAAAGTGAAGCAGCCTAGCACTTTGCAGAACTTTGCGTGTGTGTGTGCATATCAAGGACAAATACCATTGATTTTAATGCTATATCAGCATTCTTATAATGAAGTTGTGGCACACACAAAAGGCAAGGAATTACAATAGTAATTTCCCAATTCTTACTTTAATATTAGCAAAAACATAATTGTAAATTATTTAAAATAAATACTCAACTACATAAATGGTCAATTCAGTGAGTATTTTATTTGCTATTGGGATAAACTGAAAAAACATAAATTAATAAGAATTCCCCTTTATGTGTTTATGTCAACAAAAAAATCAATTCTATATGTTCTTGGATTCTGAACCTGAATTATTATGTTTTTAGGATACACTAATACTACTACACTACTACCTCAAGACTCTGTGTTCAAAATTCTCACATATTGTAGGCTACCATACAGAACTTCAACTGGGCAAAGATCAGTCAGATCAACAGTGTTGATTGTCAAAAGAATTGTGTTTTTTCAATGCATTTACATTACATAACGTCTTACCCTACATGATTTAGTACTGACTTTACCATTTAAACCAAACCTAGGGTGCAGAACAGTTAGGAGTCTGAGAATCCCGCTGAGCAAAGCCCTTAAGCACCATGGCTCACGTTAAACATTCAAAACTAACTCAAGCTCCGCTAACTCTTGTTTTTCTTCTACTTTTTCTCCTTCATGTGCTGCCTTGTCCTCCGCAGAAAAGAAATGGTTTACAGATGAACCAGAGAACGCCTACCAACGGAACATTCAGATAAAGCCCATGAACACCCACATGGCTAACCAAGTCAACCAATACAAATCCACTAGTAGTCTGATTCCACCAATCAGAGAAGTTGAAGACGAATGCTGAAGCACACCAGGTTCTTTGAAGACTTGGGGAGAAAAAAATCCAGAGAATCTTTTTCCGAGATTGCAGGAGACGAACTGACGAATGAAGGAATGATAGGACGAAGGTGACAGTGACGACGATGATGACGATGATGATGATGTTGTTTGCGATGGATGACATGCCTCCTTACTCACCTTCCAGAAGTAGATTTTGGAAGAGGAACACACACACCTCGAAGGGACCTTCTTTGTGTATTACCTTTAATGTAACTTTTCACGCTCTCTGACATTTGTTTTTATTTATTAATGTGTTCATAGACATGTACATATCGACAATCAGAAAGAAGGATTGTACAGCCCCTCCACCCCCCCTAGCACTTTTTTTGGAATAATTTTGAGGAGAGAGAAGAAGAAACAAACAAAAAAAAAAAGAGTACTTCCTGAAATTCTTTGCAATAGTTCACCTCCTTTGTGTTGCCGGACCCCCCGCTCTTCAGAGGGGGAGGAGGAGTCGGGGCTGCGGCAGTAGGTTGCTCTTCCCACCATCACCCGAAGATACCCCCCAACACCACCCAACACCATCCCAGAACGAGTCTTCTTCAAACGGAGGGGTTCCTCGCTGTCTCGCTTCTCTTATGTCCGCCTTTGTTTTCAGTTGCTCCAAAAAAATTATGAAAATTCATCTGACCAGACCACCAACCCCAACTACCACCACCACCTCCCCCTTTCCCTCCACCAACCCCTCCAGCTTTGGAAATAACATCAACAGAAGAGTGTCAAGAGAAGAAATGATTGGCTTGGATAGATGAAGAGGCAGCTCACAAACGGCTTTGTTTGTTGGTGTTAGTGGGGCAGTGGTGATGGTGTTGGCGGGAGGTGGTGGCGCCGCATTGGACGCTACGCTACGTCACCTGCTAGCGTCCTTTCAGCCCCACTGAGCAAAAAAATATATATTCGTGTTCAGGAATTCATGTAATTGAATGCAAAGTGTTTGTTGGGAATGTGTTGTCTCCAAGAAGAACGCAACCCCCCATCCACTCCTCGTCTCCCTCCCCACCACCATCCCCTCTTGTCCTGGGAGCGTCATGCTAGCCGTTATGCTAGCCGTCATGCTAGCTGTGGCTCATCCAGCGCTGTGTCGCATGACATGTGCCAGAGCTCGGCTGTTGTAAAGCGATAAGTGCAGTTGATCAACTTGAACTAAAATACATGAGAGGCACGGCACATACTCTTACCTAGCTGTGTCCCTTCATGGGTTCAGCAATGTTTCCGGCATTTGTACATGCCATCTGTGTGTTAATGTGCGGGGTGTGTGCCTGTGTGTGTGTGTGTGTGTGTTTGAGTGTCACAAAACACGTTTTTCCCTTCTTCGCTGGCTAGTGCTGTCTCACCTTTCCCCTTGTCCGCCTGTGTGAGCAGGTGTGGCTATGTGGGAACCGCATGCTGGATCGAGGGTCTAATGTGGCAGCCACGGCAAAAAGAAACAAGCCTCTAACCCATCCAAAAGCGCTAGTAGATTGACAACCGCAATGTGTTGCATAATCCGCACCACAAAAGAAAACACTACTCCCAACTAGGATTGAGCTATGTTATGGTCAGAAGCAGCTGTTCAGCCCAGTTTGGGCATCAACATACCTCCTCCATTGACAGCAGAAACGGGGGCGTTAAACAGGAAAACAGCAGAGTTGTACATCCTCTGAATGTTTTTGTCTGTTCTTAAAATCGAACGGCGAGTCGTAAAAATGCCACATATTGCATAAAAGTGGGCTTTTTAATGGGCCCTCCTCTGATCAGAGTCACTGCCTGGCATAGGGTTGGCACAGAGGCAATAAAGAGCTTGGATGTTCTCTGTTGCCAACCCAGATGTCATTCGCCACTAAAACCCAAACCTGCTGCATTCACGACCTTAACATACGAACAGCTCAATCATAGTTGGGGAGAAAAAAAAATGTGGAGGCTTCCGAATGAGAGCTTAGAGTTGGAGTTGTGTGTGTGTGTTCCGCGTACTGCCGTTGTGGCATGAGAGGCTGGTGTCTTTGTTGCACATGGCAAGGCTTCGTCAGATCCATATTTCCACTGTGATCGCGGTGAAGGGGTAGGGCAAAGGAGGCGTGACGGGGGGGCCTCGGCTTGGAGCTACTGAACTAGTAACCTTCACTACAAATGGATTTATAAAAAGAACGTATAGACATGATTATTTTGTATCCATGAGCATAGTCATTTTGTACTTATTTTTATACATAGTTTTAAAAAAGAAGCGCTAAAGAAAAATAACGAATGATTCCAACGGCATCATTCATTTCGACGGCGCATCAGAGCATTGTGTTAAAAAAGATATTAATATCTGCTTGGTAACATGCTAAAACTAACAAAGTAAGTACTACAGGTTTTTAGTTGAGTTTTGACAAAATCCAGATTACGATCACTGTTCCTCACCCAACAGCCTAACATGTCTGCTTACTGCTTGTAGAAACACAATGGTGTGATCTAGCTAAATATCTTTTGCTTCAACAGATTGATAATCATTGTGAGCATTCAGTGTGGCGTACCTACGACTTGAAAGAATGCGTGCGAATGAACGTTTTACTAAGACGTGGTAAATCACAAGATTTATCCAAGAGTGAGAAGGGGAAAGGGGATATTGCAAGTGAGTCTTCTTAAAAACTAACAGGAACGACCCTGTAAATGGGAAATCTGAAAAACTGAATCTGAAATTGACCTAAATTAGGTCACAGTCAGGCTGGAGAGCATTGGAGGTGTGTGAGCTTTTGTGTGTGAGCGTGTGAGTGGATAAACACACAGAAAAAGAAAAGGCAGTAAAAGTGACGGGGAGGCAGTAAGCATTTGACAACGGCGATCCCTTAGCCAAGATATTTTACTTCATAGCTTGTAAAAGAAAATAAAAGGCAGCATTTTTAGAATGAGGTTAAAAAAAAATTACGTTAAAACATAATGTTGTGATAATAACTATGTTGTGTAAGTTCAACCCATTTTATAGACCGCATTTCTTTCTCTAACTAAACGATCTGAGCTTTAATGTCCGTCTATTGGGTGTGGTGCAACTTTAACACATTGTCCTGAAGTGAACTCTTGAACTGTAATTACATCATCGTCACATTTTGTAGCAAATAGATTTCTTTAGAGAAATAGAAGAAAAACAAACAAACATGTGAATAAAATGTATGTATAATTGGGTTTGTCCATAGCATAACTTGCTAGCCTAAAACAATAAGTAAAAATGAATATTTGATATCATTTCAATGGCTCGAATACATAGAATCGACTGGTATAAAAAGCCCAATTTGAACCTTCCTTTTACAGGACTTTGGTATAGAAAAGGAGAATGAAACGAAAGCATGGGACGGTTTATAAAAATGCCAGGTTTGAATTTATTTTCAGCAATGCTTAAAAAGACAGAGAACACCCTTAATTTTGTTGTGTTCTTATGTAAAAGAAAAAAAACCTTTTTACTGCAGGGTACACATTCCATGTTTTCGGCTGTTGTCATCGTGCGTCTCTTCATATTACCCACACATTGTAAAAAAAGAACAGAAAACTATCACAACTGATATGTTTACAGGTTTTTCTTACTTTTTCACCAATGTACAGGTAACCGAAACATCGTGTTTTAAGAAAAAGAAAAAAATGTAATTTAAACCATCCAGCGCGACCATTACACGCTAGTCCAATATCTCACAATTTCTCATCTCGTTACGCTCGATCGCTAAACAACGTACCCCTCGATTTGAAGCTCACTCGGGCGGGAAAAGTATTATCAATGCCGCAGTCCCCCCTCCCTCCATGGTATGTGAACACATGTACAACCGCGGTCTTTCTTCCTTTATGTGTACGTCTTTGTCCTTGACTATATATCTATACGTATGCCTCTAAACAAACGTTTTGGAGTGTCTTTTGAAGTGCCATGAGAAGTTTCTGTTTTCGCGTCCCGAGGCGTCCCTTCAGTCATTCGCTAGTAGTAAGAGACCGAGGAGAGTCCCGGTTGAGTTTTTATTCAGGTTAGAATGGCGTCATACTGGCATGGGGAACATCCAAGCCATCCATGCCTCCATGCCAGTACAGTGCCAGGCAGTGCAGAGCTACGACTCTACGGGAGGTCCCATTTTCTGTAAGCCCCACTATTGCGAAAAGTGGCATTTGAGCGGCTCGGGTGGAACCGCAGATAGACCTATCTGTATGTCCCCCCCACCCCCCCACCCCACAAGCTGTGAGGAGAATATCCTATTGTCCCTGTTCTGTGAGGGACACTGTTGTACATTGACAGTGCAAGGCGTGGTATTGAAGTGAGGTTTAGTGTGTCGAAACTACGAATGACTGAAGGACGCTCGTGGTCAACGCGGATCAACTGGGCCCATGACATGTTTTCTGTGTCCACGTCACAAAATGGAGTCTACTACACATGATGTGTTGCTATGCTACTACAGTATGCTGCATTCTTTTTTGTCAAGCTATTTTCCTGCTGTAAATGATGGATATAATAACTTATTTGCTGGGAATTGTACTATATATATAATAGAATTTATGAAACTGGGGGTCGAGGGGGTTGGATTTAAGTCTTAACCCATTTAAATTGCATTTTGCAATTTTTATGTTGCTTTTTTTTGAGGAAAAAATGAAACTTGCCGATTTCTTTTGGTGTTTTTTTTAAATTATTTTGGCAGATTTCCGTTCAGGAAGAATTCAACTCCCTGCTCTCATGAATCACATATCGATATGTTGGCACATCATTAATGCAGGAAACTGAGTTTTTTTTTCATAGTCTACTTAGTTTTGGATTTGTTGAAGATATAATGATAACTGGATAATTTGATGGTGCTGAGTTGATCTACCTGACTCTGTCAAATATAATCTGAAGATAAATATACTGTCTTGTACAAAAAGTTTGTACATATACTGTACATGGTTTCTTTTTGTATTTTCTCAAATTAAAATGGATGTATTTGTGTTCTAAAAAAAATAAATCTCCTCATATTTCATTCCAGCATCGCAGTGAACCTAAGAACAACTGTTTTTTATGATTACTCTCCTATTTTCCAACTGTCTATAAACGGTTAACATGTCGGCAAAGGGCAGGCCGGCCTTACGTTCGGACATTTATGAAATGCCATCACAATCACAACTAACATGCAGTGACTGCTGACAAAACACTGCTATATGACAACCGTGAGTTGTGACAGATTATACAAGTGACCTTGACTCTCATCGGGGGAGGGTGGCCTATCGAGATAAACGTCGATTGTGTCTCTCCAATCCCTAGCCTGTGAAGGGGGATGACCTACTCCTTTCGGTGTTGAGTCCCGTCACCACCCCCGTCTACTTTTCCCCACCCTCCTCCCGGAGTCAGGCACCACAAGGCTTTAAGTCTTGATTTACTTTTACTGACATGCTATTAGCTGCTCCATCACATACTGGCTGTCAGGCTGTCAATCAACTAGGTGGATTCGGGTTGAGAGGAGGGAATATATTTCTAACAGCATTCCCTGTCTGCAGTGCAATATTTCACACAGGGAATAGAAAGGATAATAGCTGGTTAGCTTTAACTAGCTTGTTTAGGAGTAGCAAAACATAGACGACATGAACTATGAGATGTATTAGTGGTCTCCATTACATTTTTATTTGAGGAGATGAATCCTTAATACAACAATTGGCCCATTTCTTACTTAAATTATGAACCATCGCCATTCTAATACCCTAACTTCAGAATCTTCTCATCTAAATCGACTGATGTCTAATGAATCTCAAACCAAAGCAACACAGATTCCAATCTACCTTTTCCAATATATGAATATTGGAATGCGTCTAAAGCAACACGAATTAGATGTCCAATTGTGATCTAACTGACCTGAACCATCTGCTATGGTTTGTGCTCAGCACATTTTACATATTTACATATTTATCACAAATATGTCAATGTCACCCGAGACAGAACAACTCATACTGAGGACCCATCAGCCACGACGGACAATGGCGGCTCAGAAGCATTTATAACAAGCCACTCTTGAGACAACAAAACAAGATCACTTCAGACATCTTCTCCTTCATCCCTGCACTCGCCGGACATCCCAAGATGGCTCCCGCCCTCCCTACGGACCTCACAAGGAGGGTGTGATTTCACACTCCAGCATCGACCTGTCGGCAGGGGGGAGGAGTGTGTGGCACACCCTGCCACTTGTCCTCATTCTGTTCTGAAACGTGTAAACACTCACTAGCCCTCGGGTTTATCCCAAGTAGTGGTGGTTCAGGTTCACTGTGTCCCCACTTTCCTGTGTCCTCTAAAACCATCTTTGAGTCACACACATACATAGAGACACACAAACACACACACAACCTGATGTGGGACAGATAGCCAAATGGCACCCATGTCCCCACATTTTTGTGTCCTCTTAAGCTATCTTTGTGGCCCTATAGGTACACACACACACAAACCCTGAGACGCTGTAGCTGGCCGATGGGCGACCGGACCAGGGCGAAGGCGAGGAGGGGGAAGATGGGGTGGGTGGAGGAGATGGAGGGGACGAAGAGGAAGGGGATGGAAACGGAGCAGATGTTTGTGTGGCTGTTGATTTGTAGCCTGATTATGGTGCCACATGGGCGGCTGCAATTGATGGCTTGTTAGTGAGGACGGGGGGAGCTCCCTCTGTGAGGTGTTTTCAAAATGATTGATTTACAATAAAGTGGCACCGGGTGTGTGCATGCGGGCAGAACTGATGCAGATCGATCCCAGCAAAATTGATTGATCAGCCATTTAGGCTTGGCAGTGTGTTTACTGAATCAACACAGAGCAGGGTAGGCTTTGGGGTGGATCGTCTCTGGAAAAATAAAAGAAATAGAAAATACGATGTAACAGAGGAGAAATGCCACCTTTGGGCATGTGTCATTGTTCAGGGGGAGAGGTAGTGGCGGCGGGAAAACAAGCCGTATCAGGGTATGAACCATAAAAATGTAATCATACGGTGAGAGATGTGGGCGTAAAAGTTTATGATTGTGTACTTTATTCTGCTATCAATGTGTCCTTCTGTGACTTAGAGATACAGCGAGGGCTCTCTTGCCCCTGTGCGCAAGGGGATGAGGCAGAAGGGCTCTCCTTATCACGTTGAAGAAGGTGCAGACAGAACTAATCACTTCGAACAATATTCTATTATGAGGCTTTCCACAATTTTCAAAAAAATCGGTTTATATGATCCTAGCCATCGACGTTCAAGTATGGCAATGATTATCTTTACCTGCGCACAAAGAGACTGAGATCATACATAATCATATGTCAAATCAAAATGATTGATTGACTATAGACAATTAGGTCTATAGTCTCTCGCGGTAACTAGAGACTGAAGACCCTCCATCGTAATAATGGTGTGTGGTGGAGCTATCGTTAGTTATAGGTAATGATTTTACAGAAGGCGAGATGTTGTCCGTATGCCAATAATCTTTACTGTCTGCCAAGCGGGGTTATTCGACAATCGCTGGGGGGGCTTCTGTGTTGACAGAAGCTGTTAGCCCGGTGAGGTCTGACAGCTCCTCAGATTTAAACGAAGCGGGGGGAAGTGAAACAAGGGGGTGCGCCCGTGGGCTCTGATGCAGGCGACAGGGTGCGGCGCGTCGTGTCTTCGGGCCCTGATGCGGAGGATCCTAAGATAATGTGATTTTTGGCTGCTTACAACAAAGTGTAACAGTGTAATAACAACAACAACAGGATCACAGGCCATTGCAGCATGTATGAAGTCTATTCCAGGCTCCCTCCAAGATCAGCTTTGAGACCGGATCAAGAGCCTAAACCAAATCAAACACGCTGCTGCTGCTACTGCTACTGCTACTGCTGGGGCTGCTGCTGGGGAAGCCACAGCAAAAATGGAAAAATGGATTCACAGCCATATTTTCTACTTGATCCAATATGAACATAATGAGTTGATTCAAACTGTATTTTACATTTTACTGTATTTTATCTCCATATATTTTATTTATGCATTCTTAATTATATAAAAATTGAGGAAAGATTAGGCATAGAAAAATTATGGAGAGAATACAATTCTGAGAAAATTGATGCATAGAAAATTATGGAGAGAATAAAATTCCAAGAAAAGGAGTGTGGAGAGAATAAAAAACTGAGAAAAAGGAGATGAAGAAAATGGTGGAAAGAATAAAAAATCGAGAAAAGCAAGGTATAGAAAAGTATTGGAGAGAATAAATAATCGTGAAAAATGTGTATGGAAAAAAAAATGAAAAAAGAACAAATCGTGAAAAAGGAGGTATAGAAAATTATGGAGAGAATAAAAAATGGAGAAATACGAGATGAAGAAAATGGAGCGAATAAAAAATCTAGAAAAAGGAAGTGAAGAAAAATGATGGAGAGAATAAAAGAAAATGAGAAAAAGGAGTTCAAGAAAAATTAAGAATAAATTCCAAGATAAAAGAGGTATAGAAAAATTATAGAGAATAACTAATCGAGAAAAAGGAGGTAAAGAAAATGATGGAGAGAATAACATTTTGAGAAAAATTAGGCATAGAAAAATGATGGCGAGAATAAAAATCTGAAAAAGGAGGGATATAAAAATTATGGAGAGAAAAAAAACAGAAAAAGGAGGTATAGAAAAATGATGGACAGAATAAAAATTAAGAAAAAGGATGTAAAGAAAAATTATGGACAATAAAAAATCGGTCTAGAAAAATGATTGAGTGAATATAAAGCACGACAGTGACAAAGTAATCCAGGTTTAAACCGGAAACCATGATTTAAGATTAGACCAATATAAGAATGCACTCACTTTTTTCAGTGTTTTCTGTCTACTTCCTATTCTGGACAAACAGTGCATTTGCAATGTCATCATGCTATTTTGGTCAGTCAATATGGTGAATCATCTAGAATAATCTTCCAGTTGAACCGTGAGGCATGGAGCGGTTAGCTAAAGGGATATTGAGCCGTTTGCCGTTTGTTTCAACTGTGATTGGATTTTCATGACGTTGATCTGAGAGATGTTGACACCAATTATAGCGTTTCCTTTGACCCAGGCTGATTTAGGCTAGAGTGTTCGACGGCAACAGTCACTTATGCACATGCATACCCACACACAAACACACTCACTCACAAAAAACACCTACACATGAATGCACAAACACCACACAAACATAATTGTCCGTTCACACTCACACACACAAACACCCCAGACATGCACACATACAAACAATAACAGACATATATAAACACACAGAGAAATAGGTGTTTATCACATGACAATGTGTCATATTTGGGTGTGTATGCGTGGGTGCAAGTGTGTGTGTGTGTGTGTCAGAGATGGTAGGAAAGGGAGAGGGCATGATGCAGAAGACCATGGGCAGCCTCTCAGCGCACTAGCTCTGATAATAGTTTCCATGACGATGAGGCTCAGCGGTGTGAGTCTCAGACAAACAGAGATCCTTTAGCAACACAAGAAGGTCATTACATTGGCTTGTCAAATCAATGGCCAGCGTGTCAGGGTTGATTAAGAGATCCACTCTCAGCGCTGTCACCTGCGTCAATATACCGGCGCGTTACCCACAATGGGGCGGGGGGGACGGGGACGGCAGCCATGGGTGCCCCCTTTCATCCCTCCATCTCGCTCTATCCTTCATTCACAGACAAACACACAGACACATACAATTCAGACACAGACTGACACAATATCTTGCCGGCCTGATAAGATTCTAAACTAAAAAAAAACACAAAACAAAAAATAAATCTTCATGCATTCATTTTTTAACGTACACACAAATGTCCCCCGACCCACACACACACACTTGTGCACACACCTTCACACACACATAATCAGGACTAACACACACACACAAGGCCTGTGCATCAAGGCACACAGACACCCAGATGATTGGAGTGAAATAGCCATCAGTCAGGGAGGCAAGGTGGACTAATGATGCCCCACGCTGCCTCTTAGAACTACAGGACAACTCAATCCTGCTCACGGGAAAGAGGAGTGGGGCAGGGAGCGGACGGAGACAGGGAGCGGACGGAGACAGGGGGCGGACGGAAGGGATGGAGGGGAGGCGTGACCGGGAAAGTGAGGGGAGTGGATGGAGAACAGGGAGTGAGAGGACAGGAATGGGACAGGGATGGAGAGAAGGAGGGGAGTGGAAGGGAGAGAGGGAGGGCCGAGGGAGGGGAGCTGAAGGGAGAGAGGGAGGGCAGAGGGAGGGGAGTGGAAGGGAGAGAGGGAGGGCCGAGGGAGGGGAGTGGAAGGGAGAGAGGGAGGGCCGAGGGAGGGGAGTGGAAGGGAGAGAGGGAGGGCAGAGGGAGGGGAGTGGAAGGGAGAGAGGGAGGGCAGAGGGAGGGGAGTGGAAGGGAGAGAGGGAGGGCCGAGGGAGGGGAGTCGAAGGGAGAAAGGAGGTAAAGGGGTAGTGGCTGGGCAGAGGGATGGGAGTGGAAGGGCGAGGTGTGTGGATAAGGGAGACATGGGGGTTAAAGGGGGGAGACTGCGGAGGATGGAGGCGAGGAGATGGAGGAGGGAGGGGACTGCATAGAGAAGGGATATAGCGGAGTGGATGGGATGATGATGGGCTCATCAAATGTATTGTTTATTTTTAGAGACGCGTTTGCGCAGGTAGAGGTTGGGCTTCCTGCTCACTACTTTGGCTGGAAGTCAAACACCCCAACCACTAGAATACCAGAGCAAAACAAAATATTTAGCCAGGGGAAGGGTGTCCATAGTTTGGCAACACTCCTAACCTTAAGTTTCTAAACGGAGTACAGCACTATACCAGTGTGTTGTAAATGTACAGAGGCCTGTGTTACTTACCTCTCCCGAGACATCAACGTGACAACCAATAACACAGACATGGTGGAGCCAACAAATGGTTTCAAAACTAATGTTAAGCAGCGGGAGAAAACAGGGACACGAACAGGGGTTGTGTACCAAACTGTATTTTAAATGTGGAGCAGGGCTCCCCTTGCTGGGACCTAAAGAGGTGATGGTTGAATCAGGTGAGCTGGTTTGTTAGAGGCGGGAGGATGAATGAGTAGTTAATTGATTGGCACCGAGGCACATAACAGAGAGAGACAAGAAGGCAGCCACATAGTGGCCGTAACAGAGCATTATTTCCTTTGTTGTTGTCTTTTTGTTCTTCTATTGAAACTAATGAGACGCTGTGGGAGGCCAATCATTCAAAGTTTAACCCTTCCCTTTTTTTATTTCTTCACTGCATATCATTGTCTCTCCTCACAGACTAATCAATATGTTTGAAAAGATGGACAAGGTTAGGGCTATCAACCTATCTGAGAAAGCAACAGTCAGCTAAGACCCCGTGCTTATGGTTCATGGCTTAATGGTACCCACACAGAGAGTAGGAAATGTTAGAATCCAAAAGACTTCTGGCTGGGTGACATTCAAACCAACCCTGATGAGAGGATCAATATTTCATGCTGTTGGCCATAAATTGCCAAGTTCATATTATAAGAAATCAAAGCTTGCGTGTACTCATTATTGTGGGAATAGCTCAGAGAGATTACAGCAATGATCGTTGTTCTACCTTAAGAACACGCCACGCTTTTATGTTCAGTGAATGATCATCATTGTTCTGAAATATCAAAGCACTTTTAAAATATCAAAGGAGCGAATGAATGCATTGAAACAATTACGGTGGTATTTGATGGGTAAAACATATATGGCAAGATTTAATTGTCATGGATTTTTATATACAATTCCCCATTATCTGCGGAAGAGTTAAATCCAAGCATACAACATGAAAAAGTGTGTTCTTGCCAGACTCACCATAGCCAACATTGTTCAGACAGAGGCTTTAATTTGACCATGGCGAATGTGTATATGCCAACCAGCAATTCATCTCCTACTAAAAAAACATTCTCCAGAGAGATGCGTTAGGGGAGGAAGCAGATGAGAACACCCAAAATGAGAAGATGCCTCACACCTTGACTGGCTGCTGGGTTCAGCAAGTCGGTCTGAGCCGCGAACAGCGCTCCACCTTTAACATATTCATGATTTAAAGGATTTAATTTGGGCCTGTACCAGGCCCTCTGGGGCATCATTCCCGCCCAGACCCTCTGTCCCCCACCGACACCGCCCCCTCCATGCCTCTACGCACCTCGTTTCCCCCCTCGGCCTATTGGGGGAGACACTGTGTGAGAGAATTGACTCGCACCCTGTCCGTATGTCATTGTCGTTGTCCGACTCAACCTCCGACGAACATGGGACGATGTTGCCCTCCAGAAGACCCCTGAAGATAGGATCAGTGCCTGAGGAAATACCACTGAACTGCCATGCCACATAACGAGCAGCCCCCCCCCCCCCCCGCACACACACACACACACACACACACACACACACACACACACACACACACACACACACACACACACACACACACACACACACACACACACACACACACACACACACACACACACACACACACACACACACACACACGTCCTCACACAGGGCGCCATTCCTTGTGAATACATTTTTCATAAATGTTGCTTTGTTTATTTGTTCCTTGCAGCGTTTAAAGTTAATCACATAAAACATGGACTGTTGCCTCTTTTTATTAAGTGTGTAATTCACGACGGCCGTCCAGGTTGGATGGTGCTGAAACCCCTCCAATAAATAAAACGCATTCATACAACGACTGCATTATTTGAAAAAAGTAATAAATCAATAAGACAACACACTTACCAATAAAATACCAAACGCCTTATACAACCATTTGGAAGAAGAAAATACATAACGTCAGCTGTTTATAGGATGTAATAAACAGTATGTTTGTGAACGACCGCACACTCACACTGCATATGTGCCCCTCCTCCCCTTTCACCACCTCTTGAGGGCTCCTTTTGTTCTAGTTCGTGTTTGAGTTGTCAAGCCTTCGCATTCTCTCCCACCCTCAGGACTCGTGGGGAGACCATGAGGGTAGAAGCCAATTTTTCCCAGCATATTTGTGTTTTTCTTTTTTTCTAACCACAAGATGTTTGATTGTCCGAGGCGGGCGTGAGAAATCAATAGCCGTAGCTTTCTGTCATGTACAACAGGAGTACGTTGAAAAGGGCCGCGGCTGGAGGGCATTAGCGTGAGAAGCTCCCTCCTGCTAGCCTGTGGCACGTGGCGGCTAGGATACACTGGTACCCTCAAGCTAATTACTGTGTTTGTTAGATCACGATATCCTAATGATCCTCCTATATAGGGTATTTTTCTCTGGGTTTTTAAGATACATTCTATTAATTATGCATGCTGGTTTTCACTAAGAAATATGTGCAATGGTCAGTTAATAAAAATTTAGGGAAGTGATAGATCCTGCCACTGTAGCAAGTGAGCAATAAATATTTATTTTATATTATTAAATATTTCTTTTTTTTGGACGTCACAATTCCTGCCAAAATACACACAACAATGACAGTATATCGCGAAAACTAGGCTGTTTATATTATGCATTATGTTTGTTTCCTTTAATGAGATATATGGGAAATTGGCAGTTAAAGATTTTGAAATATATTCTAATACATTTCCTGCCATAATATAAAAAACATAATAATGATGGCACGCAGAAAGCAAAAAAATATTGCGATTATTGAAATTAGTAGACATACTCGAAACAGAACAAAACCCATATTGTTGTCACACTACATACCATGACGATAACGATAATTCCTATTCATGAGCTTGAGACTCTCCAGCCCCTGAGGAAGGCTAATTTAATTATGCTAACGGGGTCACTTAATTGCTTTATTCAAAGTAAGCCATTCCCATGCAAAACGTGACACAATAATTATACAAGCAGGGCAGTCACAAGTGTCAACAACATAAACATCTACATAAAATACACCCCCATTACAACCCTCTGCATGCAAGTACACATGCTCTCGCTCACAAAGACACACACACACACACACACACACACACACACACACACACACACACACACACACACACACACACACACACACACACACACACACACACACACACACACACACACACACACTCACACACACACACACACACACACACACACACACACACACACACACACACACACACACACACACACACACACACACACACACTCACACACACACACACACACACACACACGCAATCACACATACTGGTGAATTGTCAGTGCTAACGACCAGTGGTTGTGCAGCAATATGATTTGCTGCTATTTGTTTATTACCTGGTGTTACAGATCAGATAACATGGCAGGAGGCAGCTGATTGGCTTAAGAATATGTCTGTTGTGGGGCTTGCTCCCTGATTGGCTAACATATTTCATGTGGCAAGACCTTGAGACATCTCCTGGACCCTGTGTATGCTATATATGATCAACTTATAACTGACATTTTCCAATCATGGAAATACATCTGATGTGTTTAGGGTACATCTGTTTTACGATGCAGTAGATGGGTTTCATACATATTCTGTCCTCACTGTAGTAAAAAATGCATAAAAATAAAGTTTTCTCTGATGAGAAATACATTGGTTAAATTTCCAAATGACTTTGGACATAAAATTATACTCGGGGAACAGCCAGAAGTAGAACTAATAAAACAGAAAATAATGAAAAAACAAACTTTTAGTTTGCTATCGGCGTGTATTCCACCTGATCACGTACACTCACCCGATCAGATTGATTGACCTGCACTCTGAAGGCCGAGAGAGATGGATATGATTTTCTCTTTCCCAGCAAACAACGCAGGCAGGCAATCAATATTCTCACTGTTGGTTAAGCTTTTCTCAACCTTTAGACTAACATCTGGCATCGATTTGTCTCTGGTGTAATTGGCTCCATTTCTGAATGAAATTATTATCATTATTCCTCTTTTCTTCCCCCCTTTTTAGGGAAAGTTCATGTCAATGACATTTAAAAGGGCCTCATGGCCTCGTTACCAGAACCCAGACGCGGGGCGGAAGGCGAGAGACACAAAACACGCCTCTATTATCATGTTACTTTTATTGTCCGTGTTTCATTCTTCCCAGCCATTCACTTGTTCCCTATAAAAATGTGGGGCTAGAGTGGGGCTGTATTGTATTACCATATAAAAAGGTCCATAATTACAGAGGCGGATGAGGAGGGAGGCAGGAGGACGCTTGCCCGGCCCCACCACCCCCTCCCACCCCACCCCGGCCCGGCTCAAGGAAACGATAAGGCGGTGCCATTCTCCGCTGGAGAACAGAGTCAATTTTGATATAATTGGCAGCGGAATTATTTATGACATTAATTGCCACATTATCGACTGGCTGTCACTTCCTGTGTCATTCCCTCCATCCCTCTTAGCCGGGAGAGAGCTAGCTCAGCCTGAAGCCCGCTGACAAGCTAATTACACGAGCACAGGGGCCGAATGACAAATGTTACTCATCTGAGGCCGGGCCCTTGGAAATAAAGGGGCTCTTTTTTCCGCTCCTCACCCCGCCTCGCCCTCTCCTCAATCTCCACCCCTCTCGGCTTGACTGGATGAAAAGCCCGACAGCCCAGCCAAATGTCCCCAGGTGAAGGAGGGGGAGAGGAAAGTGTGTTCAGAAGAAAGGAAGGGGGGTAAAATGGGGAACGGGAGACATTTTGAGTGCCAGGGGACGGCTAAATCACGTCCCC
Organism: Gadus chalcogrammus; assembly: GCF_026213295.1. Classification (NCBI taxonomy): domain Eukaryota; kingdom Metazoa; phylum Chordata; class Actinopteri; order Gadiformes; family Gadidae; genus Gadus; species Gadus chalcogrammus. The sequence goes on from NC_079426.1 coordinate 10,522,875, forward strand.
ATACCTGTTAGCTCGCTGCACTATCATCCTGTCGCTCACACAGTTAAATCCCACCCGCCTTCACATCCAATTTGCTCCCCTGCTTGTGAATGTGTACTCGGCCAATCAGTCATCAGACTGATGTCTGGTGACTGGGGGGAAGATTTCTGGCTAAGTCCTTGTGACAGTCACACACAGACTGCTTTGGACTTCTGTATTGTAATGCTAACATAATAGCATCTATCCTGCAAAAACACAGAATTTTATCGAACATAAAAAGTCATTGTTATTGAAAATCGAGGCAAATAAAGATGCTGCATTGGATGCACATACTTCCAAGACACACACACACATACACACACATCTGTTTCTGACTGATGCCGTCGTGTGCCAGGTATACAGTCTGTCAGTGATCTGTTAAGCACACATTCGGTCCAGCGAGGAAGTTCCAGGGTTTTGTTTAAGGGTAAGGGCTTTAGGATAAAGTTTTAGGGTTGGTTTTTTGGTTCTAGGGTTTGCTTTAAGGGTTAGGGTTTGCTTTAAGGGTTAGGGTTTCTTCTTAGGGTTAGGTTTTATGACTCGGTTTCTTGTTCTGCCCATCCCACCCTCCAACGAAGACGCCCATCCCCTTAAATATCCCCTTCCCCTTCCTTCCATCCTTCTTTCTTTTTTCCCATAATGCAGTTTGTGTAGGTGCTGTGGCAGCGGTGGCTCGCGAAGCAGCCCTCCTGACGAGGATGGGAAGTGACACGCACCAAACTCGCCGTGTCCCCCCAGCACAACTCCGGCGGCTGGGGGGGGCTGTCAGCTCTGAGCTCCGTCAGCTGGCACTGGCTCAATGGCAGTTGCCTGTGACACATGTCACAAAGTTTTAAATGTCTGCTCTTTTCAGCAGGATGGCTGGGCACACGCTGCAGCCGCGGGTAGGATGACATTTTGTGTGGCGGGTGGGTGGTTGGGTGGGTGGGCGGTTGGGTGTTGGTGGTGGCGGTGGGGAGGGGGAGGGAACTTGTTGTGGCTCTTCTTCTTCCTGTCTGTCAGTACCGGTTTCCTCTGAGCACGTCAACAGTGTGGACAAATAATGAAGAAATATGAAGAAAACCTGTGTCGTTTTGAGACGCCCAATCCTCCCTGCACTAGTGGTCGTCATCACAAGCATAAAGGTGCACATCCTGTTTTGGGATGGCCTCAAGGTAAAAATAGCGTGTGTGTACGTAAAAAGCAAGTGCCCTTAAAAAGCAGGTGCACTTAATTAACGGTTCTGGGTTCAGGCCTGAAGGTGTCCAGTACTAGCAGTATAACTTCCTGCAAATAAGGACTTTCTCAATACTTTAATTAGCATAGGTATTTATTAGGAATTGCCTTGGAAGAGTCTCTAGGGTAAATGGTGTTCAATGCCTACCAGTAAGGTTTTTAGTTTGATTATAAGTCTTGTTATAAGTTACTCTCATCCATAAAAGTAACACATTTTATGGATGAGTAGTGAATGGAGTAAGTAATGGATGTAATAAGAAACCTATTATAAACCTTGGCTCTAGGTTATATTGTATAAATCAATAGGTTAAAGACAAACAGAACTTTGATGTCTTTTTTTAAATGAACACAAATTTTAAATGAACACATTAGAAGCTACTAGAATTTGAAGCTGCTAGATTTTAAATAATCAAACCAAAAAACAGACTTGATAGTCTGTTAGATCTTCAATCATTAATGGTAGTTTAAAATAAAGTGTACTTTTATTAGTACCATTGAAATATGTTTAAAATGTAAGAACATTATCAATTTAAGTGAGCTGAATGGTGAGTAGGTAAGATTCAGTAAAGTGAAATTAGCTAGAAATGGACAAGCTGTCAGCTATCTCTTCTGTTCTCTCTTTATACAACTCCCAGATCATACTCACAGCACCAGTAAAACTTTATGACAAGGTGGCACAGGGAATCAACGTGGATCCAATCTGTGGAAATCGAACACACTAGACTAGACAATGGGCTGTCCGTTCTGTTTTATATTTTAGTATTATAGCAAAGCTATTACAGTAACTGTCTCTTCTCCTATGCTGAAGGAAAGCCCGCTGGGCAAGGTACACAGTCTGTCAGCCATCTGTTCAGCATACCATTTGTCCAGGATGTCTAAAGAGTTGGTCTAGGGTTCGATTTAAGGGGTAAGGGTTTGCTATGGGTTGGGTTCTAGGGTTTTGTTACTGGTTGTAGTGTTTGGCAATAGGTTTAAAGTCACCTCTTGGCGGGACTTGAACCCAGTGTGCAGCGCTGAAAAGCTGCAGCACATCCCTCAGCATTGCCACAAAGACGCTGGCTAAAAAGCGTTCAGAGGACGTAATTGACATTACAATTAAAACATACACACAGAAATAAAATCTCTTTATTGACATGAAGCTGAGGATACGCACTTTCGGTAGCTGATCAACAGCAACTCTCTCAACTGTTTCTCTGTGACATGATCTGAACAGATTTTATAAATTAAATTACAATTCACATGACATTGTTTCCAAAATATCATTTGATATTAATTTAGAGGATCTTTGGTGGGGGTCAAAACAAGGTCGGCAATGATGATAAAAGTCAAATGTTGTAATTTACATTATAATTGACCAGACATCATTAGATTAAAAAAATTAGACTTCTTTGAATAAAACTCTCCTTGGGAATTGAACACAGGGCTCTAGAGAGATTACAAACAAATATCGCCACTGCATCATGAAGAACCTGGAAACAAGCTGGTCAAAGGTTATATTTATTTAGCTTTATAATTCACATGATCCCTTAAACTTTAAACTGAGGGCCCTCTGCTCTTTACATTACAATTCACGTGTCATTGCTGGGTTACCAAAGTTACATAAGCATCCATAGAGCACCACCTCAGCAGGACTTGAACCCAGGTCTCCAGAATTGATCACCAAAAAACACTGAGAAACCAGCTGTAATCGGTGTTTGTGGTTTGAGTTCTAGGGTTGGGGTTAGGGTTAGGGGGTGGTTTGAGGGTCTAGGGTTAGGTTTAGGGGTTCTAATTAACTGGACTCAAGGGTTTCTTTTCAGTTCTAGGGTTAGGAGCTTCTAGGTTCTAGGGTTTGGGTTAGGTTTTATTTTTGCGCTTAGTGTTTCAGGGTTTCGTTTTTTTTTTTATAAGATTTGGTTTTAGGGTTCTGGTTTCCTAAGGGTAATGTTAAAGGTACTGGTTTTTGGGCCCAGGCTTTGGTTTGAGGTTTATAATATTAGGGAATACCCCCTTGAGGTTGAATCCAATTTTTTCCACTTGGTATCTAAAGAAAATATTGTGTGTTAAAATGCACTTAAAATGTAAGTGCATTAAGTGGATCAATAATCAAATGTGAATCCAGCCAACAACATGCTTTTCAACCTTGCTCGGCATTGTTCCCAAACAATGCCATTGTGGAGCTCAAAGATATTATACATCTAAAAGTATAAGAGTACAAAAGTATGGAGTTTGCATATGAGCTATTGGTCGTGTGTGTCAGGTGTGTTATTTCTTTAATCAATCAGCAGTTTGCCACAGAAGCCAGCTTTGATAGAGTGAAGTATGTACTGGACTGGAGACCATCTGAAAGAAACATGCACGTTGGATCAGGAAAGAACATTCGGACCCGATTGTTTTTACCGGACACA
>NC_079426.1:10531494-10538331 GCF_026213295.1 Gadus chalcogrammus
CCGACGCACACACACACACACACACACACACACACACACACACACACACACACACACACACACACACACACACACACACACACACACACACACACACACACAGACACAGACACACACACACACACACAAACTATTCAGCAGGGGTGAGATACTAGACACCAGCTGAACGGCTTTTTAATAAAGACATAGGATGACTGCTGACCCCCCCCCCCACACACACTGCTCTAAGAACAACAAGGTGCAGCGTGATATGCACACAAAGGCCTGATTGTGTCTCTGCCAGGGCATGATGGAAACATTACCCCCTGTGTCACTTAAATGTCTTCTCGCTTCTGTGTGCGTGCCTTAGAGTGTGTCTGTAAGTGGAGGTGTGTGCATGTGTGTGTGTGTGTGTGTGTGTGTGTGTGTGTGTGTGTGTGTGTGTGTGTGTGTGTGTGTGTGTGTGTGTGTGTTTGTTGGTTCATAGACAGTCTGGTCTTTTCAGAGCTGATTACCCCGAGCATGTGTTCCTCTCTACAGGGGTGTCTTGATGGCTCACTCTTTCACCGTGTGTGTGTGTGTGTGTGTGTGTGTGTGTGTGTGTGTGTGTGTGTGTGTGTGTGTGTGTGTGTGTGTGTGTTGGGGGGGGCCTTGCTACTGGATTGCTGTACAGGCCCTGCAGCCTTCAAGGGGCCTGTACAGCAGCCTTCAAATAATGAAAAACAGTCATGGATTTATTGTGTGTGGCACGTGGTAGTTTGAACTCGTCGCGACAGAGTTATGGCGTTATACTGTTGAGGTATGTTTTAATTCACGCCAGGTTTACCTGGAAATTAAACATATATTTTAAAACTGGATGTATGGTTGGGTGCGTGTGCATATATATATATGTAGTTGTGTATCATTTATTATCCGCCTAGCGACAGCGGGGAGGATGGTAAGCTGGTGTCAAACAGAGAGATATCTAATACTAATGTTAGTGTTAACATCAAGGTTATCCCTTCTGGGAAATATCCACATGTCCGTTTATCTGTCTCTCTGTCCGTCTGTCTGGCAGTCTGTCTAGCACGTTCGGTGTGCCCTCTGTTTCACCTGTTTGTTTTTGTGCTCTTCAAATTTCTGAAGGAAGGAAGGAATCAGAGAAAAACGAACAAAATGGCAGGAAGGTCAGAAGGAAGGTAGAGGTGGAGGTAAAGTAAGTAAGATAATATAAAATAAATAAATAAAAACATAAATGTTATGTTCTAATAATACAATTTACAATCACAATGATAACTTCTGCCCCAACTCCAACCAATAGCTATGATTATCATAACACTAACATAACACATGACACAACTTCCTGTCTAATCTCGTGGAAGTGATGGAGCAACAGCATGCGGAGAGTGTGGAGAGCCCGGTTCGGGTGGAGGGGTGGGTACGGAGGTGGAGGAGCAGTTAGAGAGGCTGAAGACAGCTTGTGGACGGCAGCCAGGCCCAGAGTGAAGCATGAGCTCAGGGAGCAGACTGCTGTGAGCCTAGGCTATTATAGTGGACACCATCCATCTCCCGGGCTGGCCTTTCATCCGTCCAGCCCAACGTGGAGGGATGGAGTTGCTCTCGCTCTCTCTCTCTCTCTCTCTCTCTCTCTCTCTCTCTCTCTCTCTCTCTCTCTCTCTCCCGCTCTCTCTCTCTCTCTCTCTCTCTGTGCAGACAGATCAGATGACCCCCCTGTGTGGTATAAACCCACTGCCAGGGCAACTCTATTCTTCTCAGGGACTCCAGAGTGGCCGCTTGGCACGCACAATGCCTTGTCATGCAGGACACACCAGATAGAGATTAAATTGTTTCACTTGGGTATGAGTAGGCCGGTTCTTTACTTGTTTGTGTGTGTCTCTGTGTGTGTATGTGTGTGTGTCTTTTGGCAGGAGAATGATGACGGGGAACCTGACAGCCATTTTCATTAGAAATGTCCCCCTGTGTTTCCATATTTGTACACCTCACTGATTAAAAGGAGTTCTCAGCATGTAGTGGAATTACATCCTCTCTAAATGAATACCTTATTGACCTGCTTCATCCCAGATTACCGAACGGTAGTAATGCAGAGACTGAATTTCTCCATGGCGATTAATAAAGTTGATCTTCTTCTTTATCTTTGTCTTAATCTGCAATGTATTTCCTATATACTAAGGTAGGAGGCTATTATGTGTGAGTTCTTCCTGATTCAACATGAGGATGTGAAAATTATCCTTCTACCTATTTTATACCTGACGCTGGTGGAGTTGGCCAGCCAAAACAACCAATGATATTAACAAAACGCTGTTCAAATCATATTCATGGCATGGGTCAAATTGTGGGCCAATTGATTTCATTGATATACATACAAAAGATAGACAGTAAGATGAGTTATAATGACATGCTACTAGCTTACTAGTTTGAGCCTATCAGGGAGAGGGACTAGAATGACTTGCATTTCCATAATCTCACCAGAGGTGGTGCTGTTCCAGCTGTCGGATTGCTGTTTGCTTGCACTTTAAAGACATAAGATACACTCACACAAACCCTATATAAACAGGGCCTAATATGGGATTTAAGCACAACTGAAACCCCTTTGGAAGCCAGCCTTCTGGCATCAAGTTCTGTTCAATGAGTGTATAGGTTTATAAAAGTCATGAAGCGGCTTAATATGACAGCATAAAAGTTGATTTTACTCTTATTAATCTATGAGCTAAACAGTCAAGGTACCATTTGTTTAACTTGAGTTGAAGTGTCATTCATCCTCTCCCAGTAGACAATGTTTAGTCCATTAAACATATACAGTATACACACACACACACACCTGTATTTATATACAGCTGTTATGCACTGCCCCCCCCCCCCCCCCTCCAGCCCTATTTCCTCCCTCGTCGTTTACTGGGACTGGACAACTGCAGCGCCTGCATGTTCTCAACTCCAGCGTATTGATTAAACTTTTAAATGGCTGCCACATAACCCTGGGCCATCAGGAAGATTAATTTGCGCCAATGTTCATCTGTAATTCATTAGCCATTTATACTCTCCACATCCACACCGGCTATCAGGGAAATGTCCCCCATTTTTCACCCAGGCAGAGCTGCTGCTGGTAGGGGGCGGCGGAGGGGTGGAGATGGGGGTGGGTGGGGTGGGGACCGGAGGTTGCCGGGACCGAAGGGGGAGGCCGGGCTTCTATTAAACAGTCTCTCTCAGGCAAGGGCTTCCTTATGGGCTAGTATTTTGGGCTTATTTTTGCTGTTGATTTATTTTCCTTCAAAAGGTCTGACAAAAACCTATTGATATAAGACTGGATGTTTAGGAAGTTACTTTGTATTTGACTCCTTTATCCAGAGCGTCTTACAGTGAATCATTGTAAATGTGTAGTGTGTTATAGAGGAGTTGATGTCTACAAGTCCACCGCAGACATTGGCGTTCAAACCCAGAACCTTAACGATGAGAAAAAAAGCCCCTAAACACCATTAGACTACTCTGCTGCTGCTATTGTCAGCTTGTCTTTACTGCATTTTGATCTGTTAGAAGAGGAGGAGCTCAGATTGATTACTGCTTGCATAACGGATGTAGCTTAGCATAGCATGGTATAGGCATCGATCGGAGGCGAGAAACAGTCTGTGAAGGCATATTCATTCCTCTAACGACTAAACGGATGAAGCTCTGATGTCATTCCAAATCACTAAATCACTAAGGTATATGCGGCCCTGTCAGAGAGACGTTGGTTACGCTGTCGTCACATTCAAAATCATTACATCATGCTATTACATAAATTTGCTATCATTTTCTTGATCTCAACACAACGACAATACAACGACAGATCATTTGATGTATTTCAAAAATCTTACTGGATATTTGTGCAACTAGAGTTTCCTTAGATTCGAGTCCACAATCTGGTTACAGGTAGACATTGGAGATTAAAACACACTGACCAGTCCTCTATCCTGGCCCCTATACAACTATTTGTTTAGAAATGAGGAACCAAATTCGGGTTTCCCTAATCGACAATTGTCTTGACCTGATCAAATAGGACAGCTGAAGGTGTGATGTGTGAGAGACAACAAATATATTTTTCAATAAATATAAGATAATGAAAGATGCATAAGAAAGAGGAGCGAGATATGTATTGGAGACAGAAAATAGTGACGGAGAGAGAATGCGAAAGAGAAACATATTAAGTATTTGCCGTGCTAAGCTGAGGTGTTATCAGGGTGAGGTCGTGGGGTCATGGCAACACACCACTGATTAACAACATATAATAACGTTTTTACTTGTGATTCACAGCGTTATTTCCTTTTGCTTTGCAAACTTGACAGTTGTTATACCTTTTATAATAAAAGGTTCTACATATTGTTTGCCATGTATTACGTAATCATTATTTCGGGAGAAAGTTTGGGCTTCACTTTATGGACTGATAACCTTAGATATAAACAGAACAAATAAGCAGTTCTATCACCCCTCCACAGTAAAGGAAATGGGCTGTTTTCAACGGCTCGGTGGCGACAGTTTGCCCTTGAAAAGTGACAATCCATCAATGTCTATTCAGCAAATGACTAGAATCAAACACGGCAAATGGAGGCTGGCATTATTAATTGATGAGCGAATTACACTCATAACCAGATAAATGCCTATCAGTCTTTGCGCTCCCAGCTTATAAGGAGAAGTGTGGGAAGGAAATTGAATTCTCAGGGACATACATTTTGACTAAGGGAAGAGATTACAGTTGGTGCCTGGTCTAATGGGAAAAAAAAAAGGGGGGGGGGTGGGGGAGTGTGAAATTAATTTTGGTGACATTTATTCCACGTTGAACGGGTGGCGAACACTGGTTACAGTCGCTCTGGCGCCCGGAGATAAGAGCTGGCTGCTTTTAGACGGCCGAGGGGGCCGTCTTACAAAGTACTAATCCCTTTAAGCACAGCTATCTAGACACACGGGTATCGCGTCGCCGGCGCACCGAGGGTCCAACAGGAAACACTTACTTGCATAAACGTGAATACTCTCCTGTCAGCGCGATTATGACAAGTGGCTTATTTACGGCTTTTCCCGGTTATTGAAAAAGGTATCTCGTCGCAGCTGCTCGGCGACGAGAAGACGGTGGGTGTACCCCCCCCCCCCCCCCCCTCTAATGACACCGGATGATCATAAACACACTCACACGAGTGGCCTGTTCCCCGACCGTAAACCCACCGCCGACCAATCACTACACAGCGTCGGGGGCCCCGCGTGACACTGATCGATGGTGTTCTTCGTCACACCCAGGAATTCTCATTAAAAGGAAAAAACGCCATGATGAGTGGCTCTGAATGACCCCCCCCCCAAAAAAAAAGAAAGAAGAAGAGAAAACCGCAATTAGCGATTGGACTGCATCCGCTTAATGGCGCCGTTAATGAGGCCGGGCGGCGACGGCCAGTCCATGAGGGGGTTTAATCACTGGGACAGGATTCAATAACAAAAAGAGCATTATATTCATCACCAGAGAGCGATAACTTCCGACGCTCGTCGCTTTGACATTGGAGGAAGGGATGAATTAATGATGCTCGGCGTTCCGAACGCATTAAATAATAATTATCGGGCAAAACAGCATGAAAGGGACTGCGTAATGAACCCCATTGTCAGGTCAATTACAAGCACATAAAAAGCGCTCAAAGGGGGGGAAGCTGCTCGCGTCGAGATAGCCACGCTCAGAGAAGGACAATGATGGCAATATCAATGAAAGGGACGTCGCGGTGTGTAAAACGCTCTTAGTCTGGCGATGGCAAATAGGTACGGAGACAGAAAAAAAGGAAAAATTGGGGATGAAAGGTTGGAGAGAACATTTTTGTATCTCGGAGGATATACTGTTACAGCCTTTGTTGCTCCGAACTCTAAGCGTTTGTTTAAACACAGTCGCTGGGATTTGTCACCTTTTTCCAAGGGGTATTCCTCACGGGAGGGCCTTGGAATAAAAATGGATGGCGAGAAAAGAAAAAAAAAAAAGAAATGACAACCCCCACGACGATGACAGTGTTTTGTTTGCCGTTGAGACGATGTCGGCGGCTGAGTGCCCTGTTAAGTAAAGCCAACCGCGCAGACAATGATGGACTTTGCGCTTCAGTGGACAAAATGGCACCTCGCTACCTGTCAGCACTAATCTCTGTCAAATCAGAGATGGCCGCCGGTTTGTGCCCCACGATAAGAGCCTGCCGGTACGGCTTTGAACACGCACACGCACATGCACGGATTTCTAGTACGGCCCACTATTAACACACACACATGCCCTCAAAGAAATGGCCACATTCATTTCAATATATTGACTCTAATCCCAGGGGGCGCATAACGCCATACATATATTCAAAGCCGAGCCCATGAACCGCTACTTGTCTGACTCTAAACACTCTTAACCAGACAACCTCTAGCCTGACACATATCAATACCAATCTGACGCCTGGCTCCCCATTCGTCCCCTGTCGGACCTCCAGCGGCTCCATCCAACCCTCCAGTCGTCTCAACCCGCTCCCCACTTCACACTCTCCCCCCCCCCCCGGCTGCAGACATGCAACACTTATTACCCCTGCATCGCAGCTGGCCTGCTTACTGCCTCACCCGGGCCGAGCCCTCCTTCCCCCGTTATTAGAGTCATCTCAGCGGGCGGGCTGTGACACCTGTTAGGCCAGGGGAGTTCTGTACCTGGGACTGCAGCCTCTCTCAGTGCCTCTCTCTCTCCCTCCCCACTCCTACTCCCAGCGATCGCCGCTGCTGCCGGCCTGGATGGGTGCCTGGCGAGCCGTACGGTGATCGGACGTGACATGGTGACAGGAAACAGGGACGGAGGCGGAAATAAAAGCGCACCAGGGGGTGAAGCGGGCGGGGGGGGTGATG
>NC_079426.1:10538431-10555931 GCF_026213295.1 Gadus chalcogrammus
ATGAAACGATTTCACAATACAGGCGGCGGCAGAAAAACTCATTCTGGAGCTCATCATCATGGTCAGCCGCCGCCAGCCTACTACTGACCTAATCTGTGATGCCTCGATGGCCGCCGCCCGGCCAACCAAACTCCTCTCCCACCACCACCTCCCACCACACCACCACCACCATCTCATCCACTGCCATCTTCACCACCCCCCCTTCTGCACCACCACCATACTACCACCCCACCTCCATCCCCACCACCACCACCTCCATCCCCACCACCACCACCTCCATCACCACCACCATCTCCATCACCACCACCTCCACCCCCCCTTCTGCCCCACCACCATACTACCAGCACCCCATCCCCACCACCACCACCACCACCTCCACCTCCATCCCCACCACCACATCTCCATCCCCACCACCACCACATCACCACCAGCACCCACCACCTCCTCTCCACCCACCACCACCAAACACCTCCTCCTCCACCACCACCACCACCACCTCCTCCTCCAACACCACCACCACCACCACCATCTCATCCACTGCCTCTTCTACCACCCCCCCCTTCTGCCCACCAACATGCTACCACCATCCCCACCACCACCCCACCAACTCTTCCACTACCTCTTCCATCCCGCCCCCCCCCTCTCATCCTCCTCCACCACCAACATAACATTTCATCCACCCATCCTCCACACCCCCTCGGCACCAGCATCCACCACTACCACCAACTCTTCCACTACTTCTTCCATCCCCGCACACCCCCCTCTCCTCCACCAGCAGCACCACCATACTACCACCTCCACACTTCTAGCTCCTCCAACCCCACCACCAAACACATCACCAACCAGTAGGATTACTACATTATTACTGTGGTGTATGGTGGTCGACAGCGAAGACACGAGAGAGAGAGAGAGAGAGAGAGAGAGGAGAGAGAGGAGAGAGAGAGAGAAGAAGAGAGAGAGAGAGAGAGAGAGAGAGAGAGACCGAGAGACCGAGAGACCGGGGGGGCCATGGTGCCTGAAGGAAAGGCTGTGGTATAGTCAAGACTCGGTGAGGGGGTTCATAAAACATTGGGACACTCTGCTGTCTTGGTCTGCTCTTAGTTGCTTGGAGCGAGAAAGACCATAGTCAGGGTCTCAGTAAAATTGATAGAAATAAAGAGCCTTTGGTAAAAAGGAAAAAGGAAAAAAGAAAGGGGCAAAAAGAGAGAGAGAGGGGGGGGGGGGGGGGGAAGAGATAAGGGAGGGAGGAGGAAAGGGAGGAAGTTTATACAGGTTGATTTGATTTGCTTAACTCCTGAAAATATGTCCATCTGGTTATCTAACAACCAAAACCTCCCATCCATCAATCAACCGATTAGCCAGCCTGTTACTGTCACAAGCCATTTCCAGGACAGTCACTGATAAAACCACTGATCAGACTCAGACGCAAATTCAGCCAGGTCCTGGAAGATGGCGCTGGAGATACGGTGACGCAATGCCCCCAGATGTTAGAGTGCCAGTGAACCCAAAAGGTTGTTATTTTGTTTTAAACAGTTAATTTAATTTCATAAACGACATCGCTCATTTAAAGGCTCATACTCAACGACAGCCCTTACTACCTTAAAAAAAAAAGGACGCCAGTTTTGCCGTGGGTCATAACCATGGCGATCACACGTTGCCCTCTCCTTCCTAGAACTCCCACCAAACACTTTTTTTTATTGCCAGTATTCGAATTTGAGCTGAAACAGGGCGCTTACATACAACAACCCTTCCACATTAAAGCCCTCACCTTCCATGCTACTGCCTCCTCCTCCTCCTCCTCCTCCACCTCCTCCTCCACCTCCTCCACTACCACCTGCTCCCCGCCAGGTCAGCGCAACAGAACGTTAGTTAACACTGAAGGGAGCGGCTAGCCCCCCCCCCCCCCCCCCCCCCGCTGACCCCCACCGGCCCCCCCCAGCTATTACGGAGCCAGCTCTATTCCCCCGACCCCTGCTCCGAGGCTCGGGGCGGTGAAGCCCCCTGCCGCACAGCGCTGCCAGCTCGCCCTCTTATCTCTGCGAGTATCCGGTCCCCAGACCCCGCTGCCCGCTGCCTAATGGAGCCTGTCTCCCCCAGCGAGGAGCAAATTCAATCAGGACCCCCGCCTCCCGCTCGCTAAACATCCTCAAATAACATTGTTTCAGGCTCTACGTGGGGGCCGGTTTATACCTGGCTAAATCAACCCAGCCGTCTCTCTCCGCCGAGAAAGATGGCGTGCTGTTGTGCTGCTATCCCCGGAACAAGGAGGCACTACTATTGAGATGGAGGACTCGTTGTTTCATGTGCGCTATAAAAGCTAATTAAAACAGTTGGCTCTTTATTGGCGCTATTTGTTTGTACTAAAATAATACAGGAAAAGACGTGCGCTTTTAAGTTCCGCCTGACAGGAACACAACACGATTTTCCTCCTCAACGTCGACACCGTCAACATATCTAACTTTGGACATGGTCTTGTTATAATCCGATCGAGCGGGAAAGTGACAAGCCCCCCCCCCCCTTTCCTCCCTTCCTCCACTCCTCACCCCCTCCAACCCCCCCCCCCCCCCCTCTCTATTTTCTGTCAATGTTTACTCAATCAGCGTTTCAACATTGGATCACTTATTGCACCATGCACGCAGCCCATCAGAGCGGGAGAAGGCAGGAGATAAAAGATAGCACTAATGGACAGCCCAAGCAGCCCAGGAAAAACCTGGTAAAGGAGCATCAAAATGATGGGGAAATGTTTACGAGCCTTACATCAGCAGAGATACACATCTAACCAAGGGATTTACTTTAAACCCAACATAAATCATACATAATTACTTTTTTACCCTTCCTTTTAGAAAACGACATTATTGGCTGTTGGGGACGCTATTGTTTTGATATATTATACATATTTAATATAAATACATGGAATGTCATTTTCATAAATATGAGATTGTTTTTTCATTGTCAGTTAGAAACAGCAAAATATAAATAAAGAAATATCATAAAAGCTTGTTTTGTGATATTGTGGCCTAAGCTTTTATTGGCGCCAACACGGAATAGGGGGGAGCGTGTAAGTAATTTTTTCTGACGATTTAACTAGTTCTCCTGACACATTAAATGACCATGCTGACAAGCTAACTGCCATGCCAATCAATATTTCCTATTACTCCTGGGTTTTTTTTAGGAGAGAAAATAAAAAAGCACAAGGCTTTATCGGCTCGCTCATTAACTGAAACCGTCCATCAAATAGACACCACATGATACCCCCTTTATGATGGATAAAAATGCAAAAGACCAGAAAAAAATAATATTAGAGCTAGATGGATCTTAACCAAATATGAAAGTGGTTACAAAGATTGTTTAAGATATAAAACTGCTAATAAATACCAGTAATACTAGCAAAGCCATTGTGAATACGTGATAAAAGAAACCAACAAGGACTTTATAATTTGCTGGAGAAAAAATCCATTACAGCCAAATCCAATACGGCCATGCCAAATAAACAATTGGGCCCCATCCACCCCAACTGGCCAACATTACAACCCTATTACATTCCACATCAATGTGCAAGGAGACAATTAACCGGCTGTTTAACCCGTCAGTCGACTCCTGCCAACCTATCACGCTGGCACTTCTGGGTCCGCCTCCTTCTAAACTCCCTGTGTGATATCCGCTGGCAGTTTGGATGGCTCGACTGACAGCAGTCCTGATCTCGACGTAGGGAGGCAGCCTTTTCGGTTATCCAGGACGGGAGCGGGACATATTGGGGCCGACGTGTGAAGGAGCCTAGCAAATGAGGCTTAAGGTTGTCAGAGTGGAAGTGCCACCATTTTGTTCTTTGTTTTTCAGGGCCCCATTGTAAGACACTGGAACAAGGTGAATATGGGGGTGTTGTTGTTGACATACTTTAATGGTTATAGCCGTTAAAGGCCGTTAAAGGGACATTTGTTTCCGAGATTGAATCTAATAGCGAGCGTGAGAAGGTTGTTTTTTCTTCCGCCTGATGAGCGGCTGGGGTGAAGTTTAACGACAGAGGGGATTGGGAGCGTTATATGAGGTGTGTGTGAACAGAAATATGGGTTTAAACCCTCGACTGCCGCTTCTACCCCAACCGTGTCTTCCATTATTTCCCACTTTCCCCAGCCTCTCTCGTATTCTCGCAAACCATTTGGATTCCACACTGTTCTGTTAACCATCAGCAATTATCTCCCTGTCAGAGTTAAAGGTAACAAATTCCCCCCCCCCCCTCCCCCTCCCACCGCCCCCCCCCCTACATCCAGCAGGCCGCTATCATCCTCTGGACACCAGCATCATCTGACAGCAGCTAAATCACGCCAGCCAGCCAACAGTCCTGACAGACAAATGCACTACCTTGGAATACCCCGGCCCATCACTCTAGCAGGAGAGCGATGGCGGGGGGTGGGGGGTGGTGGTGTGTGTGTGTGCCGTATGTGTGCAGGGTGGGGTGGTGGGTAGGAATAGACGGAATATGGGATTCTTTCTCCCTTTTGACCTTATAATTCTTCCCCCTCCAATCCCTGCTGCCTCTTCCCTGCTTTTGGCTGGAGGAGGATGGACAGTTCGGAAAAGGGCCCGCGTTCCCAAATAACAGAATTATTAATGGAGGTCCGTGGCGCACGGCGGCTCTTTATCTTGTTCCATCGGAGCGGGTTTCCAGGTTTCCACCTCTTACGGATGGACAACAGGAGGCCAAAGCCTGTGAGTTATCTGAACAGCACCAAGCAACAGGCAAAACAACCCCGAGCGACCGCACATGCAAACAATCAGTCTTCATCCCCCCCCTGTCTCTGAATAGGAGTCTACACAAGGGGGGGGGGGGGGGGGTGAGGGCTGAGTTGAGGCCCTAAACGTAGAAGGTCGTGTTATAAGTCATCTCAGCTTAGACTGTCCGTTTGTTAGCATGCATGACTTAAGATTCATGATTTAAACCGTATACACAAGAGAACGACGGAATGAATCAGGGCTCCGACTGCGTCTGGCCAGGGTTTGGCTTCGATGACAGCAGTTTAGTTTAGAGTCTTCTGTTTGACGGGAAAGGGGCCGGGGGCTTTGTTCTCAATCCACATAATGTCATGGACAGAGTCAAATAAGTTTGACGATTTGGACTTTGGGAGATCAAATGCTGCAGCTGAGCATCCAATCACAACTCATGTTGGGTGACCTGAGTTGATCCCAGAACCAAGGCAGATATCTCTTAACAGGTAAAATGTGGTAGATTGCTTGTCTGTGCATATGCGTGTGATTAATGTAACAGACAAGGTAGGGAGAGGTTAAGGAAACAGGGTGATCCCTATTTTAAATGACGTGGCCTTTTCCTCGTGTCAGACATGTTTAGCATAAAAATCAATGGCACGCCACTATGGATTTGCACGTCAACCCTCCGATTCATTGGGACATGGGCCGATTGGATAAACCCTAGGTAGGCCTATTCATGAAATAACTTTTTAAAAATCCATAACAATATAAATATTTGGAGCTATTACGAAAGCTTTATCCAAAGCTACTTTGGATTGTTGGATTTCTTCGATAGCATTATTGACGGGGTACGGTCAACTGGGCAATTTGGAGTTCAAACCCGGAATCATTCAGCTGGGAGAAAAAACCCACAACTGCTACGTGGACCACTAGACTGTTTGGCCACTTAGCTTCGCAAAATGGAGCGAAACCAGGAACTTTGGTGCAGCCTGCAGCAACGTTGGGGGGCTTAGACGGCGCTAGGCGTCTGCTGACATTAGCATACTGTAGGGGATCACGGCAAGATGTTTTGGTGGTTGACAACTGGGATCAACAGGGGTGAGGGAGGAGGCACGCTGCACCTGCCAGTGACCTGTCAGGGCCGGTAGGATGTGTTTAACGATAAGGTGTCTGCCTGCATCACGTAAACACATTAGGCCACATCCCTGGCTTACAGGAGAGCTCAATGACATGAAAAAAAGAAGGAAAAAGCCAGAGAGGTTAGATCTATAGGGATGATTAAACTGTGTTAACAGAGCTCTTTGTTCCTGTAATTTATGAAATATTGAAAATACGAACGTCATTAGCGAAACCCTCGTTGCGCACCATGTTAATATTAACAGATCATATCTTCTACAGCGGAAGATTCGAGATGATCAATTCTAATTATGGATTCACACTGGTGTGACACATGGAAGGTGACACCAAAACACCCAATACCAGAATTTGTTCTTTTTCAATTACCTACAGTCACTTTTCATCTAAAGCGTTGAAAAAGATAAGAGACAAAACCACAGAGAATGGAAGCACAGCTGGGGGAAAGGGGAAAAAAACCTGGCAATTTCACACCAAAACAAGCTCAGCAGTTTAACAACAGGGGCCAAATCTAAGGTAACAACAACAATGCAATTGTGAAGGCGCCTACCCCAGAGTGCTGGTTTGACTATAGTAATTGGTGGGACCACAGACAGGTTTACCTTGTTTGTGCGTCCCTAACAACACACACACACACACACACACACACACACACACACACACACACACACACACACACACACACACACACACACACACACACACACACACACACACACACACACCCGCCCACACACATGCACACGCCCACACACACACACACCAGGGCCTCGAGGCAGGATCAATATTTGTTGGGATTGCACCTTGTTCCAACAATGTAAGATTTACGACGGGCACGGGGGATTCACACTTTGTCTTCCCAGCGACTCATCAGTGCAACCCAATTACTAAAGCCCAGACAGACAGCATTAACATGGGCTGGCCCCGCCACTGCCTCTCCCCCCTACCACCCCGCACACCAACCACTCATCCTGGGACCCCCTTTTCCTCAGACACCGCCACCGCCACCGCCGTAACGGATACTTCACTTAAAACGTGCTCGCAGGAACGACTTCTCTTGTCTTTCATTACTCTTGCCACCGTGATTTACTTCATATCATTTCACAGCTATGGACAAAGATAACACGTTGTAAATTACACCCATCCTGTCTGCTTGTCTAAGCACTGAGGGGGGAGGGCAGGGAGGGACGGACGGACGGACGGGGGAGGTAACGGGTTGGGGGGGGGGAGGGTTTGAAGAGGAAGATTGGTGGTGTTGGTGGTATTCGGGTGGAGGCGGGGGGGAAACAACAGGGGTAGTTATAGTGCTGGTGGTGCATCTTTTCCCGTGGAGATACGTCCCCTGTCATGTCTGATGAATTTGTCCCCTGCCTGAAATTATTATTAGGAGAATAAAGTACAAGCGCTGAATCTATTTCTATCAGGTGCCGCCGTTTTGATGACACACGGGAAAGTCACAAAGATTGAATATTTCGCAAACGTGAAACCTGAATAAAAAAAATAAAACATGACAATTTCATGAGCGGAAGAAGGAAAAGGGAAATATATTTAGCCGTCGTGGAATATATCAATAAAATAGTAAAAATAGGAATAAAATAAGCATAACTTTTTATATAAAACGTGACAATTTCATGAGCTAAGAATCGACGGTATAAATGTAAAATAGAAATACGAATTTAGCATACCAACAAAAAGGGACTTCGATCCTTCTGTATCGCAGTACGGAAAATAAATAAATATTAAAAGACAGCCGGTAGGAACCTAATGCACCCCATGGTAAACCCAACCATCACAACACTTTTATTGTGTGAATGGATGTCAGTTCCAGCCCTCGGGCCACTGGCAGCATGTAGCACCGAGTCCCTTGGCTGCTCCTGTTACCCTTATGTGAGTTTAAGAGGGCTATGCCACTGGCTCCGTCCCAGTGGGACACTCGGTTACACAGCACACAGTGGCACCTACGCAGCCGTGTCTACCCCATCGCTTCTTCAAACCTGCCAGTCACTGGCCTGGAAAATAGACCATAACAGAATGACATGAATGCAAAAAACGAACTACATCGAAACAGGAATTTGATCCGCAAAATACATATGCATGGTAGTGCTCAATGCCGATTGATTCCAAAAAAAATTCATATTTACATGTTGTCCCTATGAGTCTTTAATATATTCAACAGCTCGAAACACATGAATCTATTGGACTAGTCTAGGACAGTTGGCCGGTCAACTGCTTGTAAAACACCCCAAAACATATATGTATACTATGTATTACACTTATCTCCTCAGCAAATAGGGTACTGCAATACACAGTTTTTCATACTTTTTCATACATGAAGCGTGTCACTGTAAGAAGAACCCCTGCGGTAGGCTTTGAGAAACCCCCTTGCCCTTCCTGTAATTTCCGCCACCCTCTATTCTCCTCCGGCACCTGATAACTAAGAGCATTAGTTTTATGTCACTTGCCAAGCTCAAATGAAAAGAGAGCTTACTTTAATGACATCCCAATTAATCGGCCCGCTAGACAGACAGCTAGAGACGAGATATTGACTTCATTAAGGATAATGTATGATGCCATTAAGCCCGTCGGGTCACCTTGTGTATCAAACAAGCAGCCTAATATATCGGCATTTCCACCAATGAGATAAATTTCAGATCCGAGTTATAAAGCACATTGGGAGATGCTTCATTTTGGAGTGGAGGCGGGGCTATTTGGGGAACAAGGAAGAGTATGGGGAATGGTGTGTGTGTGTGTGTGTGTGTGTGTGTGTGTGTGTGTGTGTGTGTGTGTGTGTGTGTGTGTGTGTGTGTGTGTGTGTGTGTGTGTGTGTGTGTGTGTGTGTGTGTGTAGAAATAGTCCATGGTTAAATAATCTCATACATGGGTTGTCAGGTTCCATCCTTCAACTCAAGCAATATAATAAATTATTATTTGACTTTACTATGTGGAGAATCAACGATACACCAAAACTATTTCAGTAATATTAGACTATTATATATGTACATACTATTATAACACAATTTTTTTCTAGATTGTACGCAAACCATATGTGTTCAAAAACACATGCACGGGTCAATTAATAAAAGCATTTGCCTTATTTACATCTTCAGCCTCGCACCACATCCAGGCCAATGTTAGGGCCAAACAGCGACACTCAATGCCATGGCCGTGTGCAGACTTTCCACAAACTTCACGAACGGCAACTATAATGGAGGCCTTAAAGCACTGTTTCGGCCTGTCTGACAGCATATTACTCATTAGCATTGTGTTCACTGGAGGCCTAATTCCCTCTCTAGCTAGGTCACTGTCCAATTCGATGACATTGAAAAGGTCTCTCTGTCTCTATCCCTCTCTGCTAGCTGTCTGTTGTTTCTAGGAACGTCTCCCTCAGGAGTATTGAGAGGTATGGGAGTTTTTCTGTTGCTCTTTGTTACGACCTTGTTCGTTTCTTTGGGTGGAGAGAGGCGGTGTTTGGCTGTGATTATCGACAGTTCCTCATCCGCTGGCGGCTGTGCTCGTTTGTCATGATTATTGCAGAGTTCTTGCCTGTCGTTGGCAGCCGCAGATCAATGGCCGTGGACTCTGTGTGTGTCGTATGGCCGGGGCTAAGCAGCCTGCC
Source organism: Gadus chalcogrammus (assembly GCF_026213295.1). NCBI lineage: Eukaryota > Metazoa > Chordata > Actinopteri > Gadiformes > Gadidae > Gadus > Gadus chalcogrammus. The sequence continues at coordinate 10,547,885 of NC_079426.1, forward strand.
TCTGCTAAAGCCTTCCACTCTGTCCATCCATCCTGCTGCTCCATCTTTATCACTGTGCCCCATCCTTCTTCTTCTTCTTTCATCTTACTCTATTGCTTTCCCCATTGTGGCCTGTATGGCATAGTAATGTGTACTAAAAGTAATTCCCAAGCTATGATACAAAAGATACTATGGAACGAACCGACGAGCTGCGTGTTTCTAGTGAAAGATAATAATTTTAGGCTGGAAATCATAGAAAAAACGGAACATGCGTCCATAAAGCATGGATTCCCTGATAAAGCTTTAAGTTAATCAGTAAATGAACTCCAAACCGATAAATAATTATGGAGAAAGATGATACAATGTATTTCCTCCTCCTTTTAAACTACAGTATTGATACAGAAGCCTCTCATTCACCTCAACCCAAACCCGGCCACAGAATAAAAAACCTCACAGATCACATTCCATCCATTCAATTTCGTCGGCAATGACACGTGGCTTCAAGGTTCATTAATGAACGTATCTTGATACTGTGATCCGTGACGAAACGTATCACAGTGATTCTTTAAATGTTTTGTGGGCCTTTTTAATATCAACGTTTGAACACAACAAAGATGGTGTGTGATTTAACTTTGAAGAACTACAGAGGACTGTATTGATGGGCTCCTAATGGGGATCCAATTAAGACAAGACTAATTGCGTTTGAATGTGAGGACCAAGGAGGATCAGGCCATCGAATGGCTCCCATAGACAGCACACAAGCCTAAACCAGCTGCTCGCTTCATGACGCCAATATCGATGATTGCGGCCGGCAAGCGTGTTGGAATCTATTCTGCGGAGGAGAAACAACCCAGCCAACAATGGCTGAACGGACGATAAAGGTCCGTTGCAGAGTTCAGTATGCAGATGGGAAACACCGTGTCACGTAACGACATTGCAAGCTAATGTCAAACACACCGATATCACGTACGTGCTACATCGCTGAATACCGCCGTGGCTATGCGGAAAACAAACACAAAGTGAAAGGCCAAGAAATAATAGAGCGGACCCTCTTGTTGAGTGTCAAACAAAGGAAGCGGCCGAGGACAAAAACATGTCAGCAATCAACCCACTCGGAGCTAGGGGCTCCTCCTCGAGGATCAGGGAACGAGAGGCAAAGTGCCTTTCAAACAAGGTCAACACCGACGCCCGACGCACCTTATTGAATATCTGTGCCTGCTAATGGCCGGGGGGAAGATCCGCCACAATAATTGTCTTCCCTCCCCCTCTTGTCTTTGTCACAAGCGAGAGCTTGAGTAAACCAAGAAGGACGTCCGCACTACAGGGCCTTCGACTTTACATAAACAGCAACGCCGGCGAAGGGCAAAGTCACTGGACACTCAAGGAAAAGCGAAAGACGAAGATGAAAGCGTAATACGACGGAATATGGAAGGGTGCGAGGAAAAACAGAGAATGAGTGAGAGAGAGCAGGGGGGGGGGAGGATGCCGGCGCTGGAGGAGAAGCTTGGTTGAAAAGCAGTAGTACCGACGGAGTGGTTATATATGGCAGCACTCCAAACTGCTACCGGCAGCCAAGAGTTCATCCAGTGGCACCTGGAGAGTGAGGGGAAGGAGCTGATGAGTTTCAGCGCCTCACCCAGTCCCCTCCCGAGGAACTTCTAATTGACGGCTCGCCCTGGTTCTCTGTCCCACACAATTTCCCCGCACGCCTCTCCGGCTGCCTCCTCCGCCACCTCACACTGTCGCTCCTCTGGTTCGACACCTCCCTCCCCTCCCTTTCTTCCATCCATCCCACAAGTCTCTCTCTCTCTCTCTCTCTCTCTCTCTCTCTCTCTCCCTCCCTGGTTTCTCCCCCCCTACCCATCCCTCCTCTCCCCCACGTATCTCCCGCTCCTTCCTCCCTTCCTCCTCCATGCCGCCGCCGCCGCCGCCGCCGCCGCCGCCGCCGCGCCCCGGCTCGGCTGAGCAGGGGCTGACAAGCGGATTTCTTTGCTTTTCGCCGTATTAAAGGCACTTTCTGGGCTCTGACAGCCTGCTCTCTCCTGCCACCTCAGCGCTACGGCTTCACACTGCTCTGGGTAGCCACCGCCTCTTGACAGACCACTGTCACTTCCCATCATGCTCTCTGCTGATCGCAATCCACAACCCCCCCCCCCCCCCCCCCCTCACCGCCACGCCACCCTTCCTCATCCACCACCACCACCGTCTCCTCCCCCTCCTCCTCCGAACTCTACGCCTCGTGCACCCACCCAATCCCTTCCTAGGCGTGCGGCTGGCGCGAGCCCACTTCCATACCAGTGCAATTATTTTTTTTGACAAGCCATCCATCAGCCTTAACTTTAAAAGCACTCTGTGCTGATATCCATTGTTAGGCCCCCTCCGCTCCTCCACCCTCCTAGCATGCCGCCGCCGGCTCCGGCTTTTCCCCCCGCAGATAAAGCTTGCATGAGAGAGTATGATATCAGACATCACCGAACCTACCAAACCATGTAAATTTACTTTGTCCCCGGCTCATGTTTTCAATTTCACGTTCAATTTTTCGGTACATTATGCCGCGGTTGTTGTGCAGCCCTAATGCAATGTTGTCAGAGCCCATTACGGCGCCGACGCATTAGTTGCCTTTAAGAACAGGTTACGATTGGTATTCTATATGGGTGAAGGGCGCCGGGAGGGACGCGCCATCTGCGGTCGGCGGGGGTTGAATCTTATTAAAAATGATCTGTTCGATGCTCGCGTTCCGCGGCCGGAGCAATTTGCAGGCATTAGCAAAGACACATATGAGAATGTCAGCGCGTCAACTAATGACAAGCAGAGGCAAAGGGAGTGCATCTCTGCCACTCACTAACGCCCCGCATGCTGGTGACACAAATTTGATGGTAATCTAAGAAAATGAATATGGAGGAATAAAAAGCTCAGTCTCCCAGCAACCCCCCCCCCACACACACACACACACACACACACACACACACCACACACACACACACACACTCATCATGTGAACTTCTGTGTGTTGCGTGTGTGTGTGTGTGTGTGTGTGTGTGTGTGTGTGTGTGTGTGTGCATCGTGTCATTTGGCGGTCTTCAACTTGGCCTACATCACAGCCACCCCTGCCCCACCCCTTGTTAAAACGGGGGCATGTCAGCAAAGTATTCTCCCATCGCTGATGGTCTGGTGCGTTCAAACAGCAAGCATTAGCTTGGATGCATAATGAAGTGGCTGCATTATGCGTGGTTCCTATGACACACGCTTCCGTCCAGTACGGCCCGCACTAACCCTTTGAACAACAAATGGCCCAGTGAACATAAACAGGACATAGCCATGGGAAGGCCATGAATAAGGAGGATCACAAGTCCCAACATCTACAATTTACATTTAGTCGTCTCGCCGAGGCTTTCATCCAAAGCGACTCCCAAGCCAGGCAGAGAACCGTCATGGCATACACTCCGAATTGGAGTAACTGCTAAATATTCCAAGTGCTGCACGAGCAAGTTTCTCGAAAAACAACAGCCACAGTCGCTGTATTGGTGTATGTATTGGTCTGTGTTATGTACTCGGAGCATAAATGTACTCCATAGACATACTACATGGTCATACTCTCTACATATACTCTGCATATAGGTATACTATAACATTTCCCAGAAATTACCCTTACATGTTATCGCTCTGAAAGTTAAATATTTGAGCCAATTGTTGTTAGACATTGTTTAATGTATAACTATTTGGCATAAAGTCTGAAAAATAACAATGCTTAAACAGCACAACAGAGCTTTAATGCCATACAGCAGAAAAGCTGTAGCCAAGTAAACACTTTGTACTTTAAGTCAATTGCATTCAAAAACCACCCTTCAACAAAAAGGAAACACAATTAACACGCTGGTGCCAGCATGTGTCTGGCTCACTTAATGAATATCAAATTACACACAAACAGTTATAAATCATCATTATCCTCTAAATTTTAATTGATCCCACAATTAAACATGACAAATGCCACGCATGGCAATTGCTGCCTGACTATATTCCTCACGGAAAGGCACTATTTGTCTCTCTCTTGTGCCTGTGCGTCATAGCTAATTTCACATTGTGCGTACTGCTAATTAACAGGGATAGACAGGCGTTTTTAGCTAAGGGTAATTTCTTTTGTTTACAGCAGGGAGCCGTCTGTTAAAAATAATTTCCATGGCCCTCGGAAGGTTTATTTGCTCTTAATAGCGTCTAACTTCAACCCATACTTTGGATTAATGAGTGACACTTTAATTGCGCGAATAGGTGTAGGTTACATTTCCCAAAGTTAAACTAAATCAAACTTAATTATGTCTAGTGAAGTCAACACATATAAAGGGTTTGTTTTCGGTTTGAAAGAGTTATCGAATACCGGCATTCACAATGAAACCGGGAGCTTCACCCTAATACTCACATGCACACTACGACACGAAACAGCCTCTTTGCCCCAAGTCGAAGCCTACCAGCGTGCGCGTGTTTGTTTGTGTGTTTACCCAAGCGTGTTTGTTTGTGTTGCGTGTTGTTATTTACACCTCATCCAGGTGCCGAAAGCCCCTGCTTGCATTCACATAACCTGCCATCGGAGGAGGGGGGCCTGTGGCAATGGGGGACACGCAGCCACGCAACGCATCGCATCGTACCGGCATATGGTTACCCACCATCCAGATGGCTCCCCACTTGCCTGCAGACTGACAACTTTGCTCTTCCGTTACCAAACACTAGTAATTAACTATAATCAAGTAGGTGTTAATTAAACCTAATGAAAGCATTTCGGGCCCGGGTCTGAACCCTACTATTTGCCAATTACTTGTAATTAAAAGCACTCAGCGCTTGTGCCCCCTGATTTGGGCTGTTTGTGAGAGCGGGCAGCCAATCAGGGAGCAGCAGAGGAGGTTGAGTTGTTGGGCTGAAGAGCCCATTGTTTTCTTTGTAGAATTTGGCAGGTTAAAACAGTGCAGCCTCGTGATTGGCTCATGTCTGAGAGCGAATCACAAAGAGAAGAGAGCACGACAAGGCCTGGCAACATGGCCGGCAGCGCTCGTTTCCAGAAGGAGACAGTTGTAAATGTTCTTCACTGGTACACAGGTCCCAGCATTACCTTGAGGAACACACATGCACGCAAATACAAGCACATACCTCACAGACAGGCTTGAAATGCACGTACACACCCACACATATACACACAAACAAACATAAACACCTGGAAGCAATGAAAGCTTTGGGGAAATTAGAGCTTTAAATGCACTTAGCCTACAATAGCATAGAGAGAACAAAACTGGGATAGATGATAATAGAATACGCACAAACAAGAAGGAGGTTTGTCTAAGAGAGAGTATAGTATGATTAATAAATAGATAATAAAAGGTGTCAGCTTCCAGTGCTGGCAGAGATTAGGGGTTTTGGAAAGTGAAGTTTGTGTGGGCCCTGCTTGTCAGAGAAGTCATAAAACCAGTCGATAACAACAGGAAGTAAGAAGAAAGAAAAACCCAAATTCAAAATAAAAATAAATACACTGCCATTAAATAGACTTCCCATTACATAGATTGAGTGGAATTAATTGATGTTGATAATATGACACACTTTCCTTCTAAGTACCATATAATCGAGTTTTAATTTTCCTTTTAACTAACTAGCTAGCGTCAAGCCACACATACACATTTGAATTCAATTTGTTTTCTTTCACACAGTGTAATCATTTCATTCATTTCTCCTCGGGCTGCATTACAAATGAACTGTATTACTTCAACATCTAGAGAGAGAGCGAGAGAGAGAGAGAGAGTGAAAGAGAGAAAGAGAGAGACACACACAAAGACAGAGCGAGAGCGAGACAGAGAGAGAGAGAAGTGGAGAGAGATGCACAAGGACAGATTGTTATGGAAACAACTCTTCCATTCTAAGCGGAGCTCAGTCAACCAAATAATGATCAGTTCCTGGGCCTGATCTGAACATGCAGGAAAATCTATGACACAGAACAGACAAAGACATTGAAAAAAAAACATGGCCAGTGTTTACTGAAACCAAATTTAAATCCGTAGTACTTACCTGATCAAATGAGGATATTGATGGATAAACACCAGATGCATATAATTTGCTTGCTATGTACATGCAATTTCCTTGCTGACAGGTCATGCCCAGTGGAGGCAAACTGTTCAAAATAGCCATTTCATAATTTAATCTATAAAATTTGAAAACAGCTGTATTTATACGCTTGGCCTGATAATAAATATGACTGTTGGCAACAAATTGTATGATGTCAGCTCCAGTAAAAAGTGACAAAATAGTAAACACAAGACAAAATAGTGAAAACAAAAAAATTTAAAATGATTCAGAGGCTTAGCAGTAAAGCACAATGATTATAGGAGGGAACATTTAATTGGCGAACGTTGTGGTGCGGCCGGTCTGTCTCCAGCACCGCATAGCTCAATACCTCCCATCCAAACATGGGAGTTCAGACAGGACGGTCAGGCCCTGCTGTAAATTCGAGTGTCACGGGATGTTCTAATTAAAGAGCGGCCGCTGATTGTAAAAGCAGTTGGTTTTTCCTGGGGACTAACAAACTCATCTGGATGGAGGAGGCATCAACAATGCTGTAAATAAATCATTTACAGTGAGGTGGTAATTACATAGGCCATAACCCAGGGCCAGAGCTTACCCATAATTACTGCGGTCCGGTGTAATCAGCAGCCCATCATACGCTCTGAGCTGCCGGAAAAGTATTCAGCCTCACCCGCCTCCACCCTAACCCTCACCCGCCTCCCCTCCGCCCTGACCGGTAACCCGCTCCACCCAATACCCCTTCATAAAAACACATGACACATGACTTATGAGGCAGGCCTAAACCTCAGCGGTTAACAGTGTGTGTGTGTGTGTGTGTGTGTGTGTGTGTGTGTGTGTGTGTGTGTGTGTGTGTGTGTGTGTGTGTATGCACATATGTGTACACTTGATAAAAAGAGAGAATCAGGTATGTACTTAAGTAAAGTTACTTCAATAAAAACAACTACAGCTTCCATAGTGCCCTGGCAGTGTCCTGGAGTTTGGTATAAACCCTTCAAGGTTTAGTGGTCCGGTATTGTACGGGTCAACCAAAATGCTAATATTTATTTATCAGCTACGTTATTATGGCTACGGATGCATCGTTGCATCGGCGATCAATCCAACGTTGTATGGATTCCCTGCCTGGACTCTAAAAAGCCAAGCTTTGCCTCTCTCTGTCTCTCTGTCTCTTCCACCGTGTGGTGATAGGGGGGCGTGCGGCGAGGTGTCGAGGCCCAGAGATGCTGCCTGTCAGTGGGATGAGTGATCACTGAGGCCGGCGTCTAAAAGGATTGCTGGTGGAAATAAAGACGCCGGCGCGTCAGTTGTGAGCCCCGCGAGAAGGGCCCATCAGACAAGTGAATGTCTATTGACAGGACAGAGCCGGGGCGAGAGAGGGAGACGGAGAGATGGAGGTAATGACAGAGAGAGAGAGAGAGAGAGAGAGAGAGAGAGAGAGAGAGAGAGAGAGAAGAGAGAGAGAGAGAGGAGAGAGAGAGAGAGAGAGAGAGAGAGAGAGAGAGGTAGAGAGAGAGGTAGAGAAGAGACAGAGACACAGAGACCTAGGGAGGGAGGGAGGCGGTGGCTGAAGTCTCTCACCTTGGCACCGAGCAGCAATGTCAGCCGACCCGGTGGCCATCACTCTCGGGCCGCTGTCCGCCGTATTATTTAAAGCCAAACAAATATCAGCGCGCCTGAATGTCACCGCAAGGACACCGGCAGCTCTGACGCTCATCTCCACCAATCAGTGTCCAGGGTTTCAAATCGCCCCCTTTTCTCAGACCCCCAACCCCCACCCACACCCCCGTCGACAAATCCATCTTCCTCTGTCCACCACGCCTTTCCTCACCACCCACCGCCCCCCTCCCGTCCGACCCCATGACTAGCGCACGAGGGGTGGGGACCCGACGACAGATTTACAGCCCTGCACCCCCCCCCCCCCTCCAGCACCGCCGCCAACACCACCATCCCCACCACCACCATCACCACCACCATCACCATGGGCTGAGCGGCGATTTATTGACATTAGTTGTCA
>NC_079426.1:10560931-10590931 GCF_026213295.1 Gadus chalcogrammus
ATGGTAAAGTCTTTCTGTCTGGGCCTGTTTATAAGACGAGACAGCGATGACAAAGATGGAGGCCTCTACAACAGGGCCAGGTTGCTGGAACATGGGGCTAGTTCACCTGGCTCAGCCACACCAGCTGTAGCAAAAGGCACGAGGCAATGAACACCAGGGCCAGGATAGCAGGGTGGTGGACTCCCGATCGAAAGGTTCTGGGTTCGAACCCCAATTTCCAAAGCCTGCCTGTGCCTGTAATCTACCTGTAAGAATCTAAGAGCAAGATTCCTCTACCTGCTCATTAATGACATGTGCAAAGAAAGCAAAGTACTCAATACGATGCAAGTTGCTGCATATAACATTTTGGATAAAAACAGAACAATTTGTATGAATTAACAAAAAATGTACAGCACTTTGTCAAACAATTTTAAGTGTATTATATTGTCCTCTGATCCTCTCTTTAGTCAGAATATTTAATTTCTGTGCCAAGATTAATTTACCTCCTCAGCAATGCCTAGCATAGTTAGCTTCACTAGTCACACGGCCAAGGCAAACTTGAAGCACAGCACACCTTTTCGGTACTTTTAAGACACCGTGGATACATTGCGTTTACTCAGCAAATTTCCTCCCTTCGCCACCATACTTTATTTGGTCATATTAGATGAAAAAAACAAAACAAGGGGATCACCTTCAACTTTATTAATGACGGTACTCGGGATGAAATATGCTGGTAAAAATCGGCAACATCTGTTTGCTGCATTCACTCCGCGGCGGGCCCCACCTATTCCTCATGCCTAATGATGCTGATCCACTCTGCGAGTTTTTACGGACAAATGTGTATTTGGCCACATTCATCATCCTGAATGAGCGTTCCTGATGAGCCATCCGCCCGCCCGTTTGGCTCCTTCTTCTTCTGCCGCCGCACGCTAACAAATGACAAACTCCCTGCCACATGTTTTTCATTTGGAATTTATGGAGAGAGAGAGGGGAAGAAAGAGAGAGAACAGAAATAAAGAGAGAGAGAAAGAGAGAAGAGAGGAAGAAAGATCGAGAGAGAGAGAGAGAGAACATAGAGATAGAGAGAGAGGAAGAAAGAGAGAGAACAGAGATAGAGAAAGAGAAAGAGAGAGAGGAGGGGGGAGGGGGGGGTTGGTGGCCAATGGGATTTGAAGGATAAAGAACGGGCAGCTGCAAGGGAGGGGGGAATGCAGGCGATGACGCCCATTCGGTTTCCCACCCCAAAAAACACAGCATCGCGCCCCAAGACAAATCTGACAAATTATATAATGCCTCAAAGAGCGGTCGCACGACGGACCCCATGTCACCACGGACTAAAACCCAAATCCTTGATGATAGACATTAGCAGTGGATTGGGCTCCGTTCTGTTTTTTACTGCGGGTGAACTTTGAACCCCCATCTGTCAAGGCCTGCATTTTCCCCGCGGAGCAAAAACATGAAAGGGAAAAACTGAGAAACGCGTAGTTATTATGAAAAATGTTAACTTGGAATAAACAAGTCAATAGTTGCGAGTCCTGGGGTGCTGCAGCCCTACTAATAAATCAAGCTGCTTTTGATGTGCAGCTGTTTAGGAGTTCACCAGGGAACACGAGTGCGTCAGGCCCTACAACTCTCTGCCTGTTTCCCTCAAAGCATGGGAATCAAAGTCAACTGCATCTGCAGGGAGATATGAGTGCGGCAAATAGTTTCTTGGGTAATATTTTTTCTTGACCTTTTCCATGGTTCCATTAACCATGATGTTCCAAGAGGGTGGAGGGTTCATAATTAGTTAAAGTAGTAAAAGTATATATAGTTAGTAACTACATTCATCCATTGGAAATTCTTATTCAGATTGAGTACGTGTTTCATTCATCTTTGCTGTATATTATATAAGTCAAATGCATATTAATTGTCTGCACTGTAATACTTATAATTGTACCTTCTTATACTTACAAATACTTACTTAAATATCTTTCAAATGTCTATATACTGTCCATTAAAAGCCCTCCACTTGACTTTGTGTTCAAATTCTAGCTAATATGTTAAGACAAAAAAACGAAATGTCAGAAGTTTCTGAGCCTACTGCAGGTGTGAATAGTATCTTCCGACCCAAACCCATGGCCGGTTTCCTGGGTGGCAGTAAGAAAGAACTGAATAAAGAAGAAGGTACCGCCGCCAATATCCAGTAGAGGTGCATGGTAGCAGCCAGATAAACATGTTCAATGTGAGCCGGTGTAAAACTATCCGTCACACAGCAGACACAACAGCTGGAGAATCTCAGCCGGTATGGCGATTATAGATCAAATCAAGGAAGGACAACTGACACAGCTTGACACCCAACCCCAGGCTTCAATGCTTGACAAGTGTAAATGCAGACACGCTATTTATTGTTTGCTTCTAACACACAGTACCCCAACCTTCTGTTCAGATGCAACTCCTACGCAGTTGCCAAAGTCACTGTCGCTGTCCTCAAATACATTTAACTACAATTTTTTAGAATGCATCTCAATAGGCAGCCAAACTAACCATTACATTGGTCTATCATTATGATTATCACATTGAAATGAGTGGATGCTTTCACAAGAGGTCCTCTCTGTTGTGAAAGTGTATATGTTTTTCAATTTTTTCATGGCCATTATCTTATGACAACAACTTCCGCTACGTCTCCCATATTCTCGTCTATGCTTATTTTCACGCTTTGATATGAACAGAATACAGACAACCATGACTGGTTAGTGAGATTCCAAAGATTGGGTAAATGAGACATCTTGCCATATTTGATTGCACTGAAAGTGAAAGTGAAAACTGCTGTATAAAAAAAGAATCTCACTACATTCGCAGTTAACGGCCTCCTCCATGCTCCACTTCATGTCGAATGAACCCCAGTGGGCCTGGGATGTCTAAAGGAAACACATGTCTTCTTTGCTGGGTATCTGATCCGTGCGATCGTGACAAAGTCAGTCCTTTGCATGCATATTAAACCGTCTGCTTGCGCGAGAGTCAATTCATTAATGCTAAAACAAACAGCCACATGTCAAAGTAATAGATGAAGGTGGAAATGTTTATTAGGGCCATGTTCTGCATTATGAACTGTGAATGATCAATCACGTAGCCAGCATATTACTCCAATTTTCTCCGGCCTCAGTAACAACAAAGTTCACAGACACCAAATCACTTTCAAGGGAACCCGGGGGCTACAAGTACTAGACTGCTATATGAAACATTCATAATTTATGTGCATTTGATGCCGTGATATGTAAAAAACTTCAGAAGAATTTTAATGGGCTTGAGGCAAAAAGGGGTGAGAGAATCTCGGAGACGGTTGTTTTTTACCGAATTATTTCTGAATTGAACATTTTTTGAAAAGTCTCCAAAATAAGATCCTATGAAATCTGAATTTGCAATCGTCCACATGGGAATTACATCTTATTTCAATAATTTATTGATTAGGTGCCTGGTTGTTACAAGGAGGGGACCAGCAACTCTGTCCGATAAAGTCAGCTAAAGAAAGCCATTGTCTTTGATCAATGCCTTCCCACAAAAACAAAATATAGATTGATACCACACTTCAGAAAATCCTTAAATTGAATTAGACTAAGATGAAAGGCTTTTGCTCAAAACTGAACAACATACACACCGTGTTCATTCTATTCAAGGTAGGGATAGAATAAATCACCGGACGCTATTAGGGCCTGTCCCCACCTCGCAAATGGAACAGTAATCTGTTTATCCTTCAAAACCGGTTCTGTTTGGCTAGATTATCGATTATGATCCTGGTATTTTATGATAGTGTATTTTTTTCCCATTAACTTCTGTATATTGGAATAAATGAGGGTTATTTAACAGACTGGTGGCGCGCCCTGTGCTAAAAGTCCACTCTTTCTCCACGGACCAAATGTTTGCACTGATGCTGCGTCGGGGGGGAATCATTGGAGAAGCAGCCTGCGTCCGCACGTTCATTTGTCAGCCCATTAGAAAAAGTCGGTGTTGTCTGTGATCCAATCTGGGCACGCGGGAGTATACCCTGCACAGTGAGCAGCCATTTTGAAATCAATTCCATGTCAGGTCCGATCAGTGGCGGGGAGACACGGGGTGGAGTAAGAGACACGGACAAGTCAAGAAGACAAGACGGAGACGAAGGGGGAAGGGGCAGCGCAGAGTGATAAGACAACACAGTTATCTTCTGGATGGAAACTGCAGAAGCAAAACATGCAGAATTAACGTAAAAAAATCTGGGGTTCCTGGAAATGTTTGAAAATAGACTTGTCTATTGTTACTGTGTCCTGATACTATCATTCAATATTAATGGCTGTAATAATATAGTCTATTCTCCTTCACACTTGCATTATGGGCCTTTTCATTTGTGTGTGCGCGCGTGTGTGTGCGTACGGTGGTGTGTGTGTGTGTGTGTGTGTGCTTACTAATGTAAAGTGTGTTGCTATTCTCATGTCCGGACACTCTGATACAACTTCCCAAAGTCAAACTAAGTAACACACTGAACACTGCACAGTGCCTTGGAAATCCCTAAGCCCGCATCCCTCAGTGTAATTGCTCAGCAAAGACTTAAGGGACGATACCCTGGAAATAAATATTCCTTGATTGTGCAATTTGGGATGAAAAAGCACCAGTCAAACTAACCATTCCCCCAATCCTGAGATGATGAAATCCACTTTCCATTCATTACCCTTTTTCTTAGAAAACAAATCTATGGGGGAGGCCCCGGATTACAAGTGGTTAAGCTTGTCACGGGTTTCCAATTCCTAGGGAGCATTTATCTTAAGATATATACTCCTTCTGCTAAGTAAAATGAGTTATTCTGTTTCCAAAAGGAAAGACATTGATAGGGCATTAGGGATTTGTGTTTCAACTCAAAGCAATTGCTTTGTCCCCCTCCTCTTCTCCCACAAGTATGTATTCCGTTTGTGGTCTCGGACGAAATATTATTGGAGGCAAGATAAATCGCAAAAAGGCGCAAGTCAAAATGCCATGTGTTTTATGATCCAGCACGGGGGGCCGGGCCTGATAGCTCCACTTCACCGTTTTAAAAAAAAATAAAGAAATAAACCGTGTCTGCGCCCGTAGATCTCAGACGAAAACTGCCTTTTGGTGTTGCTGTTTGTCGCTGACGAGAGCGTGATGAATGTGACGGCTGTCATGCCGCACATCAGCTGTCTGCATCGCCGACACTTGACAGAATGATGGGCTCCAAGAAGAGAAGTTCATCCGTCTCCCTAATAAATCCATTGTCTCGTCTCTCCGCGCGAACAGGGGCTTCGCGATGACGGACCGAACGCCAACGCTGCCAAGCTACTGAAGTGGAATATTGTAAGACGCCGAAAAACTAATTTAGTTTTAACTGAGAGTGAAAAATGAGTTGATGTGTACGAGTAAACAATGTGACATCCCTGGTCCCCCCCCCACCGCCACACCTCCCCGTGGCAAACTATTGACAGTTTGGACAGGAAGCGAAGACAATTGAAAGGATGCAATTACACACATTACAGGCCCGAAAATAAAAGCCTATTTTAGGATTTCAAGGGGGGCAGGGTTGTGTTTCAGAATCAAATTAAAATCAAGAGGAACATCTAGTGGAAGATTTTAAATAAATAACGTTTGTAAAAGCAGCTTTGCAAACAACAAAACAGAATCAAACATACAAATGTAAGACAATACAAACAACATGAAAGAAAAGGCTGACCGGGTTATCTCTACATCACAATGTTGTTATTGCGTGGACAGACTCAAGTAAAAGCAGATCTTGATAATGAAAGCTCTCTGTATAAGAGCATACAGACTAGAAAAACGCCAGCCTTGTGAGGGAAAAACTAAAATGGAGGGCAGAACTCGGGCTGAGCACGAGACTGTTGCCATCAAGGCAACAATGCATCCTTATGTACCCGAACAGAAGCTGTTGAATGAAGCCCAACAGCTTGTGGAGAAAGGGGAGTTTAGGGGTCATGCAAACTCGCAGCAAACTAGAGGGCTACAGAAACAAAGGAGGAGCGATAGTCTTTTCAACCTCAACGCTGTTTGTTGAGAGGGATCCCAGGCATCACGGAACATCTATCCATCGCTCTTCCACACAGACGGGGCAAAGAGAGCGGGGAATAAAGGGGGTTTTACAATACCCCGATGCCATTTGTGTGTGTGTGTGTGTGTGTGTGTGTGTGTGTGTGTGTGTGTGTGTGTGTGTGTGTGTGTGTGTGTGTGTGTGTGTGTGTGTGTGTGTGTGTGTGATCAAAGTGAGGTCTGTTCAGCAGCCCCAAGCTTCCCCCTCCACTAAGGGACCCCCTGGGGTTTTCGGAATATGTATTTTTTTCCTCTAAACTTTCTCCGTCCTCTTGAGAGCTCATGGTAAACACCCTTTCGAAAGCCAGAAGCATACAGCAGACCAGTTTGTAAACCATAACCACAATAACATACATAATTTTTTCCAAATATTATTCTTTGTAAGGAGAAGGCTGTTAAAAACGTACCGAAACTAAAATAAAACTAGAGCCTGTGTTGCACTTGTTTATAGAAATTGACTCCTAGAACTAAAAACATGCGGGGTTAGAGCCAATGGAGATTCACTAAAAATAAATGTAAATACAATGAAAGGCTGTCTATGATCTCGAAGCACTTGTGGTACTTAGTGTTCTTCTGAATTCATTAAACCACATTACTACGACTGTTTCCAGTGGGATGCCATTCGGTCAAATCTATAAACTCGCTTCTTCAATCGGTGTTACACAATGCCCATATCTCACCGAAGAATCATATGGCCTCACATGACTCGCTCACCCAAACGGAAGGTCAATAAGAAAATAAGTAAGAAGAGAAGGAAAATAAAAACCCATACGCCCACTTTCCCGCTTGCATGCTAGCGCTGTGATCCCGGCCCCCCCAACACAGAGGCCCAGGCGTCTCGCGGCGGTATCGGCGCTAACTAGCCGGCCCATGCTAGGCGCCGTGCCACACAGCGATTATCTCCTCTCCGTGGCATAGACAAGAGAGTGAACCGACAACCCGCGAAGCTGCTCTTACCCTATGTGTTTTCTAAAATAAACTATGTCTACAACGCATTCCGCTACTGTGCGCTAGCAGGGGTAATGACATTTGTTTTTGCCGCCGACTTAAGCGCCAAGATACCATTACGATGAGCTGTTCCGTGTAAACAGCGATGGAAACCAAAGCAGCCAGTGTGTGTGTGTGTGTGTGTGTGTGTGTGTGTGTGTGTGTGTGTGTGTGTGTGTGTGTGTGTGTGTGTGTGTGTGTGTGTGTGTGTGTGTGTGTGAGTTTGTGGGTGTGTACTCACTCACTTACTACAGTGAGGCGTGAACTCTTATCGTTGGATCAAATTTGTTTCAATGTCATTCTTGTGGAATCCAGTTTTGTCTGACACACCATTCAACAAACATGCCTCAAATTGGATGCGACTTTATTGTCTTTTTCGAGCAACCACACATAGAAAAACATACCCAGTAGTTTAGTGAGCTCAATTGTCTTCAGAGATTTATAGAGAACAGAGAGCGACTCACAGCCAAAGGGTACTGGGTTCGATCCCCAAATGTATGCATCCTTGAGCGAAAGACCTCACCATGTGTACCTCAGCTCATTCACGACACGCAGTCGAGTGACGGGTGAGATCAGATGCCTAAAGACTCACCATCGTAGCGATCGTTTAAAAAACAATAATGGCAGTGACGGAAGGAGCGTCAGGTGATGGGGAGACAAGAAGGTGTCACACACACGCGGCGTTCGATCTGTTGTGATGACTGAAGCCCACAGGGCAGGCTCCGCCTAATGGTGACATGTATGACGGCAGAGAGGGGAGAGAGTATAGATGCGCGGCTGGATATCAGACAAGCATGAGATTCTGCCGGGTGAGGCGAGGTGCTGTCAACACGAGTACGCTCTGTCGGTGTGACAGGGTGACCTCCCCATCATCCACGGGGGGGGTTTTGGGGGGGGATGTAACATGCGTCCCTTCAAGCCTAATCTGCCATGTGGGGAGACATTCAGAAGTGTAAATAATAATATATCTGAAATATATTCACGAGTATTAGGTGAAATATTAAACATAACGTAGAAACATAGAAAAGAATCCCTCACAACTAAACACAGCACTGATTATTTCAGTCCACAGAACTATATGCACGTTGCCTTATTCCGGCGTTTTAAGGGGACACCATTGAGCAGGAGGAGAAGTTCGGCCCTCACACTTGGCCTGGTCCCGCTTGGGGCCCGGAGGTGCTTCCTATTTCCTAGGGAACGTCATGTTCGCGGGCCTTTGGCTGCACCAAGGGACTGGATCATAGGGGGGGCCACGTGTGAAATCCAAACTGACTGATCCAGGACAGAGGCAGGATTACACCACTTCCCCGCGCCACCCCTCTCTACCCCTTTCACCCCTGCGTCCTCAATGCTGCTCCCCAGCCACAATGGGGCTCCTGTAAGCGCCGGCGAGTGAGCCGTTAGTGAGATAGCTAGAGGAGCCGCGGATCGGCCGCTCAGGGGCCCGCAGTGGGAGAAGCCAAAGGGGTCGACGGGGCTTCATGTTACCAGGGATCCCTGCTACCTAAAGCCGAGAAGGAGCCCCTCAACCAATCCCAATCCAAACCTCATCCCCCACCTCCTGACAACCACCGCCACTTCATGCTGCCACCGTGAGATTTGCCACCCACTTTGATCCCAATGCCTTCAGCAGGTGTCAGGTCTTGGCTGCGGCACAGCTCCAGCATGCCTCTGGCTGGTTCAGGTGTCAGTCAGTCACTGCTGACTGCTGAGGGTTTTTTACTTTATTAGTTCCTACACGAGCAGCAGTATGCTATGCTGGTCTAACTAGGCTCGGGTGTGAAACCAAGAAGGCAATTGCAATGGATATAGGGTTTTTGAAAGATATTTGCATGTGTCTGTTTGAATAGTCAGTAATATTTATATTAGAGAGGACTGCGTGGAGAGCATCGGTGTTGACATGTCATCCGACGAGATCCTCTTTCCAGACCGAGCCCATGAGATTAGTTTGTCCCTAAAACTAAACACGAAAGCAAACCCGACACTCGCAAACGGCTGTGCTGTTGTCAACAGCTACTGCACTTGGTTCAAAATGAATGACTTACTCATCTCGCATTTCAGACCATTCAGATCATCACAATTTTCCCGTGATAGAAATAATGATGAAGCTGAGATCTCAGCTATTCTGCAGGAATGTGTGTGCTACACAGGTTTAGGCTAGGGTTATATGTAGGTCCACACCTTAGCCATGTGTCAAAAGTGTAACTGTGCAAACATACAAATGCACTGGATCCAATTCTCATTTAATGACTACTACTCATATTTCTAGCATAAACAACTAAGTTGTTCTTCAGTTCATTCTTGACAAGCGTCATTAATTATCAATCATTCATTATCATTAACATTCATAATAGTTATGTGGACGCATCAATTTTGAGGCCAGCTGTCCGAATTGATAACAGCGTCCAATGATTCATACCATGCATTGCTACTAATCAGTTGTAAAAATAAAGAAAGAAAGAAACATGATAATGTGACACTTTAAGGCGCAGTAGTAGAATAGGTGTTCGTCATTATCTTTTCTTATTCTAATTTAACTTGCTGATATTGAGGACGGGCTAATAATATCTGGCAGCATTTGTCGGCTCTCAAACAGCCGAGCAGAGCATAATGAGTGGCGTAAGGAGCTATCAGTGTAGCTGGCCTGTAAATCCCCACTGTGGAGATAACCCACTCAATAAGCCCTTCTACAACAATGAAGCCGTGTCACTTATGGCCTCTTGGTGACACACAATCACAGCGTGTTATTTGCCTAGGGATGATAATTAAAAACATAATTAACTGGAAACCCCTCAATGAGAGTGTCAACGGAGAAGGTCTTTCAATATGCCATTTAACAAATCAATGAGACATTTCACCTAGGGCCACGTATGAGCTTGTAATATATGTACAGTGTGTATATATATATATATATACGTATATATATACACATAGATGAAAGATTAGTCGTTGGGGTCAGCAGACTCAGCAAGAACTGAAGGGCAATGACACAGGTCTGGACATTAGAAATAAGAGTAACTGCTGGTCGCTCAGCAAAGACCTAATTAACATGGTGGCCAAGTAACGCTGGGAATCTTAGCCAGAGAGGTATAAAAATCAGTTAGCCGGCCGTGGAATCTAGCAGAGAAAATGAGAGCCACTTATCCAATAATGAGAGCTTAATGAGGGTCCCTTTACGTGCCGCAACGTCTCTTTTCTCCCTTGGAGAAACATTTGTCTGGCACTGCAAATGTGTAGCATGCATCATTTGTACTGAGAGTGAGGGTACTGTAATAATAGCATGAATCACAGAGAGCCTAGGTTGGCGTAATGAGACCTAAATCTCCTAAAACAACGCCGAACTCTGCTGAAACTGATGGGAGCAGGATGATGCAGTGGAGGGGAAAGACTAACTTACCAGGATAAGGCTGCACCCGATCTCAGCTCCGGCGTGTATGGCTTTTGGCAGCGCAAGGGGCCCTACTTCATTTAGCCCTGACAGGCAATTTAATACCACAAAATTACCAAGCTCAGCTTTGCAATTACTTTCCCGGCTCTGAACCTTTTCAACCACTCTGCGGATACAATCTTAAGGGTTATGGCCTCTGAATAGGGCAAACCCCAGGGTTTGAACTTCTACGTTTTCCTCGTGCTCGGATTCGACAAGGAAACATGAGAGAACATTGCTATGGATGATAATAGCGCAGCGTTTAGCGGGGGCAATTCCCTCGGTCGCTTTAGTGCGGTTTGAACTGAAACAATTGTTATGATCCAACACACTGGGCTGACATATTGTTTAAGCAGAACAAATGGCGCAGTAGAGTTTGTCGTCATCTGCGTGTCCAGAACATTTACCGTATATATATATATATATATATAATATATATATATATATATATATATATATTACTAGCGGGGGATAGGCTAAATACAAATAGCTTATCCCACATTAGCCTGTCGTACATTGAAAATGACCGAACACCTGCAACCCCCCCCCCCCCCCCCCCCCCCCTGCGTCTCATGGCACCATGTAATGTAGGCTCTATTGCTGTATCTATACAGCATATACCCAGCCAACCGCTCCCCGTTCTCAGCGGGTATAATCCAATGTCTACAGGCGTGCAGGATACTTTAGTGTAGGGGGGCGGTCATGCAACAGTGTAAATGTGCGGACGTGCCGGTATCAGATAGGATATCAAAGTCAACAAGCCTGTTGCTTTTAGCTGATCCTCTGGCCATCCTCATGCCCCCTGGAATAGTCCAGCCATGCAGAAGCCCAGAGGAGGTTTTGAATGTTTTTGGCTGGAGTGCAATGTGATCCGTAGGAGTCCGTAATGCTATGCTATCAATACCTAGCGTTAAATCCGGTAGCATCCTTAGTTGTCCACAGTCCCATGTTAGATTGGTTTTGGATGAACTCAAACATGTGGCTAAGAATAATGAACGAAGAATAAAATAATATTTATATTCTATGTGGTTTTATTATCCATATTAACATTTTATTGCATATTTTGCTACAATAGCTTTAAAACGGTTGTTTTGACTCAAATACCTTTCCCACTGTGTGATATATGATCTCACAAAAATCGTAATAATATTTTGTTTTGAATAGTTAAAATCGACTCCCAAGAAATAGTGCAAAAAGGCCAAATGCTGCCAATCAAAAGGAGTAAATCACTCTCCGCAGTCATTCCAGGAAACCCTGTTGGTCCGCAGCTAAATATAACTTCAGCACCACTGCCCAGCGAGCACCATCACAAATGGAAAGAGCTCCTTTGGTGATAAAGATACTTATAAGCCCAACACATATTTATGGAGACCATTAAAAAACAAAACTGCTATAAAGAAAATAGCTGACTGCAAAGCAAAAAATAAGTAAAAAAGGAAAAGGAATAAAGCCTGAAGAACCCAATTTCCTTCTGGAGCACCTGATGGACACAGTGACAAGCAGATTGCTTTCCACCACCAGTTTTTGGAGCATGTGAAAAATGGGCCGCGCAGTCAGTATGTGGTCCGAGATGACTCATAAATCTTGTTTTATCTCCTCCACGGTGGTAGCAGAAAAGGATGAGCTGCTTCCCCCCCCCCCCCCCCCCCATCTCATTCACATGTCTATCTGTCTGTTATCTGTGCCCTTGAGCAAAGATTACTGATGCCCTGTCTTTGATATATGACACACTGCACAGTGCAGCTTTTCATCCTGTGAATTAACCCAGGGAGGAGGAGGAGAGAGGAGAGAAGAGGAGGAGAAGGAGGTGGAGGAGGAGAGAGAAAAAAATGCAGCCCTTACTGCCACCAGCCAGGGGGGCTCACTTAGTGTTTCATTGTGCTCTCCTGGCACCCCTCCTCGACTCCTATGTTCCTCTCCTCCCTTCTACGCTCAGTGCCCCCCCCCCCCCGCCTCCATCCACACCTCCCGCTACACCTCCTGTTCTGCTGCTGCAATTCTCCCTCCCTCCCTCCCTCCTCCCAACCTCCTTGCTCCTGCATCCCTCTCTCCTCACCGACTTCCCTCAGTCCCTCCCTCCCTTATCTCTCTGCTTATGCATCCCCCCCCTCCCTCTCTCCCTCTTCACCTCTCTCCCTCTTCACTTCCCTCCCTCCTTCTTCAACTCCCTCCCTCCCTCTTTACCTCCCTCCCTCCCTCTTTACCTCCCTCCCTCGCGGCTCCTGTATCCCTCCTTCCCTCCCTCCCTCCCTTTTCAACCCCCTCGCTCCCTCTTCACCTCCCTCCTTCCCTGCTCCTGTATCCCTCCTTCCCTCCCTTTTCAACCCCCTCGCTCCCTCTTCACCTCCCTCCTTCCCTGCTCCTGTATCCCTCCTTCCCTCCCTCCCTTCCTCTTCTCACCACCCTCCCTCCCTCTTCTCCCCCCTCCCTCCCTCCTCACCTCCCTCCCTGGCTGCCATCCTCCCTCCTTCCTCGGAGCACATACTCAGGGAGTATCGCTGGGCAGCCAAGTTTGGTGGCAAATTGTTTATCTGACCTCTGCACGTCTGTGCACTTTATAATCTAGTGTGTGTCACCCCTGGCTCATCCCCATAACAAATAGCCCCTGTCACTCCCTGCTTCCTTTATCAGAGGCAAGGGGTAAGGAGAATGGGGCCAGGGTGAGTGCACGCACCACACACAGAGAAAAAGAGAAATCTACTAGCGCCAAAGAGCGAGCGAGAGCAAGAAGGGAAAAAAATGGATTCGGAGTGACTGATGAGAACGGATATTTCAGTAATGACGCTTCAAGAGCGGAAAAAAAGAAAGAAAGAAGGATAAAAGGCAGATATTAAAGGAACAAATGGTGGCAGATTATGTGTTAACAGTTTATGTGTGTCACGGGCAAAGACAAAGACCTAGAGAGGCTTTCAAGAGAATATTACCCTTGTGTTATTGTCCCTGGTGAGGAATATTTTATTCAGTATCCAGCAAAGGCTAACTCGAATGAGACTCAGACTAATGCATCATCTCCCAGTGTATCTGAATAATGGTGCTTTAAATGAGTTAGACAAATAGCGCTGACCACTCTGCGCAATCTAGAACGGAATGTGAAATAATACATTACGGCTGACTGGCCCCGGTAGAAATTAAAAGGCTCTACATTACGGGGTAATAACAATTGCTCTTCCTTCCCCAGACTTCATTAACCCAGAGCTAATCTCCCCACTCCAACGGCCTGATCTTTACATGCTCAGTAAATAGCCGTTTGTGCTGTGTTTGCAAAGGGCCTTCGCGGGAACCCGCCTGTCCACAGAACTCAGTGTTTTCTTTTCCCTTTTTCCTCCTGCTTTATCTAAGCAATTCAAAAGGTGCATAAATAACATATTTCACAGGGGGAATGTGGCCATCCATTAGCCTAATGGCAATAGCTTGTGATCTATTTCATTAACATGTAGTCTTTAACCCAAACAAATTTGTGCATTACCCCTGCAATCTGCCAGGCCATTTACAACATACAATAAAATACGCTCATTTTTCTTAACCTTCAGACGCACCGGGTGGAGTGAATCAAAAGACGTGAAATGCATATAACATTAAGTAAAATGTATGCGTTTGAATACTTTATATATCCATGCAAAGACCCAAAGAGGACTTCCCATCTTACAATTGTGGAGACAATAGAAAATAAATAATGGAATTGAGCCAAATTTAAACAGCATACAAAATGAGGCCCGGTCGTTTTTTAAAGACGGCTCGCGGCTATAGGCTACACAATAAACCTCACGCCAGACTCAGAGAGTCCAGTGCCAATTGCTGTATATATTTCACCCTGACACCGGGCCGTCAGCTTTTAAAACACGGATGTGGACGCTTGGGTCCATACGTGTGAAATACTGCCATAAACGCGCGGGTCACCGGGGCCTACTTCCTGTCTGCTGTAAGTGCTAATACAACCTCTTTTCATCTGCTTTCCCAACGGCTCCAGCAAAATCAATCCACCCTCCCCCCCCCGCCCCTCCGCCTCCTCTCAGTGTCGACACAACTGGCACCTCTGCAACTTGTTCCATTTGTTATATCGAGGCCCCATCTGGCCCCCGTCGTTTGGCCGCTTTTCATTTTTTTTTGCATTCAGTCGGCGCTCTAATTTGTTTCATTTTTTTTTTTCCTTCTTCTCCGTACAAATGATGTCCACCGCCGTCCCCAGGCTGGTCCTCGTCGACCACAGAGATAGACCCCCCCCCCCCCACCCCCACCCCCCTGCCGACTCACCCGGCAGTAAATCAGCGATGTGGGGGTTATTAATAGATGGCAGCAGATGTTTACCGATTGTTGATTACCAGTGCAGTTGACCAGTGAAAGCTGTTCATAAATGGAATGGAATTTATAGAGTGCGGAGCGCGGCCCTCTCCTGGGCAACATAACAGGGGCAGTGCCAAGGCGCTAACCAACAGTCGGTGCACGCACACACACACACACACACACACACACACACACACACACACACACACACACACACACACACACACACACACACACACACACACACACACACACACACACACACACACACACACACACACACACAGCTCTCTCTCTATCACTCTGGCTCTATGTCTCTTGCTTACTTTTAACCTCCGTTTTCTCATTTGGAAGGATTCTGACGTGGGCTGCCATATGGCCCAGCCGTTAAAGATGTACCCCAGCATAGAGGACATACCATAGCCTCTCAAATTCTCTCTCTCTCTCTCCCTCTCCCTCTCTCTCCCTCTCTCTCTCTCTCTCTCGTGTCCGATTTTCAACCCAGTTTACTCCCTTCCCGTGGACAGAATGAGTGAAGGCAGGCAACTGTTGGTGCCACAGACACCCTCCTGACAAACACGTAGCAGGGGAAAGTGACATGACACGTCTCACTTGTCACTCAGCGGCAGCCACTGCTGCCAGGGCCGTGAGCCAGCTTTCTGGGCCCGCCTATGGGTGGAGGTCGGGGGGGCCAGGGGGAAAGTGGGAAGGCAAAGCTTCAGTTGAAATACTTTGCATCAGCACATCACTTTGAGGGCGGGGTGAGGGGGATAAAGGCGAAATCAAAAAAGTTCCAGTAACATTTTTAATGTGATTTTAGCATGGCCAGAAAGCCATATTAACTAGTCTAATATGCTAATGATGTTTCCAAATGTTTTTTGGGGGAAAATGGGAACTGTTTTTCTGGGTCACCCTTTTGACTCATAAAAAAGCCTCTGAGCACTTTTTTAATGGGTAGAGTGGAAATATGTTGCAAAGTGAAAATGTGAAGGCTGAACAAACTAAAGAGCCTAATTATAAAAAAAGGTAATAGGTATCAGTATTATTACGAGTACTGTTCTTTGCTCAGTTTGAAACCTAGAACATACATATATAACAAAATTCAGTGTTTTTTAGTAAATGTTCCAGTGATAACGTCCACTAAAAGCCCTCTGGTGTCTGGAAGCATGTTTTCTGTTGACAGTGTCTGGGGGATTTGGGATGACAGACAACAAATTGAAGTTATAAAAGTTTAAAGGAGGCCCTAAAGAGCAGCGTCACTCTACCCGCAGCCTTTTATTACCTGAACACATTTATCCGACCGGTGGTAAATCTTAACTACCCCTCTCAACGGAAACTTAGCTACTTAAAAGATCATGAGTCAGGAGGAATTCAGCAAAATGCAAAAATATGCTGCTGATGTTAGCTTGATGCTTTCTATCCTAAATACATATTGTTTGTATCTAAAGTGTTGCAAAATATATACATTCACAGTACAGCATTGTTCAGCAAAAAGGTCAAATGAAACTGCCTTTTGCTCATGTGCACAAGAGAATGTGGTTGATTGCATGTCTTGTTTGGAGTTCAATGTAAAGAACATTGAATTGCATATTTTTGCATGAAATTGTCATGACTATTAACGTTATATTGAATTGTGTAAGACTGTATAAATATATGTATACACATATATATATATATACACATAAATATGCATAAAATATACACATATATTTATAAATTAACATATATGTTTGTATTTATCTAAATATATACACACACTAAACACTTTTGGTCCTTTCTGCACTTGCTTCACCTGCCTGATATCCTTCAGCCCATTTCTCAGAAGCTGTCAAAGCCGCCAAGTATAATATATGGGCTCTCCAATGAGAACAGCTGTAGCCACTCTCTCTACTGCCTTCGCTACCCTGCCCTGCATGAAATAATACATCAAGATTAATTGATTTCCTGTCACTCTGGGAGAAAAGAAAATTAATTTTCATGTATCCCTTCCCCGGCAACACCAAGCATATGAATTTTGTACATGGCAAGTAATTTAAGTTTTTTAATTATTCATGAGCGCTAAAAACATGATAAAGTGCACTACAGAAGGGCCCAAGGCCTCAGCCAAGGGCCCGACATGTACTCTGACAACAATGGAAGCACTGAATACCTGTATAAATAATACATGTATTTACATACATCTCAGTTTGCCCTTGCACTCCCCTCCTGTGACCTGGTTTTTATATCCTTTTTCATCAGTTCCAATTCTCTTTTCCTCCCTTTCCCTCCTCCCTCTTCATCGATGCATCTATCCATCTTATTTTTACTTATGGTGCGGGCCTCTTATAGTACTAAGTATGAGAAAATGTGGTGTATAGTATATTACACTACACACACGTTGCAAAGGCCATGATAAGGAACGCATAATACAGAAGTGTTAGTATATAAATAGTAATATATAATAATAATATATATTTGTTTCATAAAATAGCGTAATCATAGAAAAAACTATATGGCAATGCAATGCATTCCAAATACTAGAGCAAGTGAACTAAGGATGTCATCCCAAAGACATTAACTAAACAATCATTAGACGTTTTTTTTGCGTACCCCAGACATTCCACAGAGACAGAGTACCTGATAAGCTAAGTCTATTCTCAGATAGTATATCGAGACTGCATGGTATACTACTATCGCTAGAATCTACTACCTATGGATTTTTGTTTCCAAATAGGGCAATAAACAGAGGCAATAATAGAACACATAAGACGACCATAATAACCGCAGAACATCACCCTGTTCTTTAGCCATTTACAATCAAACAAGAAACGTTAAGCCTACTTCTTTTGAGGAAGATTTATGGAAAGATTAATAAAAACAAAATAATAATCATAAATGCACACAACCCATGACGCCGAAACAAAAACGAACACAGTCCCCTCCAGGCACAAGGGCAACATGATAGCGAACCAAAGGGGAGGCCACACTCCACAGCGCCTTTTTCAATATCCCCCTCCTAAACGGTGTGCCAGTTGACGACTGAGAAGTATGTGTGCACTGTGGAGGTGGCTACAGCCCACTGCGAAGCTAACCCCCCGCCCCGGCCCCCGGGCCTGTGGTGCTGGTCCAGTGGGCAGGGCCCATTGGGAGGTGGGCACTGGGCAGGGCCGGCTGGGATGGGGGCATTGGCCTCGTGAGCCAGTCCAACACCCAGTTGCGATTGACAGGTTTGTACTGCAGACCGGTCGTACGCACTCTTGGTCCTTCTCCACGTGTGCTTTGACCAAAACAAACACAGCTGAAGAGGACATCAACACATTATGGTGTGTGTGGATGCGGGTGTTTGTGGGTTTATCAATGTGTACGCGTTCACATTTGTATCATTAGGGACGGAGAATGAGAATCTTGTTGTCGGTTTTTTGCTCGGTCGACGTGTGTGTCCGCGTGAGAAAATGCCCAAATACTAATGTGTTTTGTTGCTTCTGCTTTTGTGTAACTGCATTTAATATAGTGGCTTAATTTGAAAAACCACTAACTATTTGAAGCCTTGTTGGAACAAAGGCATGATTAACGTGCAGGGAATAAAGAGTCATTGCCACTCCTACACTTGGCTTTTCAGATAGTTAGCAAGAGTGTAATTATAAGGTGAGATGTTGCTCTATGCGATGTGTGATATCACTTGGGTGTGTGTCTTCACGTGTGTTTGTGGGTGTGGGTGCGTGTGTGTGTGTGCGCCCACATGTGTGTTCATTTGCGCGCGCGCGTCTGTGTGTGTGTATGTGTACGCATGTGCGTGTGTGTGCTAATCTTCTCGATGCCATTACCGTGCTACCAGTTAAATTGGTATGTCTAGCAAAGGGTTCTAATTATGGTTGTAGAGCATAATTAGCATTTAGTATAACACCACAACAAATGCATAAAATCCCACTAATTCCCCCCAATAAACGGCCCTCTGTACGCCACACCGCCGAGCTGCTCCGGCAGGCAGCCGCAATTAATGGCAGAGCGCCACAAAGGGCCAATCTTACACTCCTGCTGCGTGTGTTAAATCATTTTTCACCGCTTCCAGCTTGTTCCCATCAACAACTATTCCCAGGATTCCCTAATAAGCACATCTCCTCATTAATATCGTACCGCCTAAATGATCCGCGATGGTGAAGGAAAACGAAACTGTGGGGTGTGGGGTAGAGCCGTTGGGGGAACGTGCTTTAGCAAGATCATTAGGCCGCTGACCCCCCTGGCTAGCAAGAGGAAGCGTACGGTGAGGTTTTTCTACGCCCGAGGAAGGGGACTACCTGTGTGCCCCCGCGTGTGGCGAGGGGTTCTACCGCGCGATGCGAGGTGCCCCTCGGTTGTGTGCGGGCGAGCGGCGCTTTACAAATCGGTAAAGTGGCGCGCGTCCCGTGGTGCCAGGGATATCGCGCGTGGTTAGCGATAAATGTAGCCGCACGACGCGACACAGTAGGCAGACTTCGCTGTCAAAGTGTTTTCCGTGAGAAAAAAAGGAAAACACTTACACTCTTCACTTCACGTCGAGGGGGAGGGGGAGGGGGACTCACGCCACGCAGAGCGGCGTCCTTACCGGTAATGAATGATGTCAACTCCGGGACGCCGCGCATAAAGGTCACTTTTAAACAGGAACGATAAACCTTCCCTCCCTTAACCCCTTGATAAATATCATGTTAACTAACTGCCCTGTCTGATGAAAATACGAGTTGTAAGGCAATAAATTCACACTAATAACATAATGCACCAAAGCCCATCTGTTCTGGCACACTAAGACAGTCCCACAGATGCAAGGGAAAGGGGGTAAAAAAACAAACAAAGCTAGAGGGAATACAGATTACATTTGGTATGGTTGGTTGGTTACACGCATGTGGAAATGTATGGAAATGGGCAAAGTGCGGCTATGGAAGGGCGGTGGATATTGATAGATGATCGTTAGAAGATATAAAATATCCATTTGGTTATCCGACGCACGGCACTCATCACAGCCAACTGATATATTATTTACTCTCGTTGACATATGGAGTTAATGTTCCTTGTCTCGCTAACAAAAACAATTTAGAAAAGCAACTTCCACAAGTCAAACCCCTCCATTTCCCAGGCCCCTTCTCCTGCTATCTGTCTCCATTGAAATATCCCCTATTTATTTTGGAAAACTTAAACAACTGCTGTTATGTCCGCCTAGAGCAGGCATGAGTCAGGGCAGAAGATTCATCATTATAATACTTAGCACTGAGGGAGAGGGGAAAAATGCAGCACTGCACTATATCGCCGGCATGATTTAGACCCAGAGGAGGCGGCGAATCTAAACTGTCAGCATCTGAAGTAAATTCAGTTCCTGTAAATAAATCGGCGGGGGGGGGGGACGGGGACATCCAAAGCGCAGGCAGACACTATCTGGTTCTGTAAACCAAAGGAATCCCAGACACCGGAGTGGTGTTCTGGTGTATTAGTGCAGAGCCATGGCTTGGGTAAACACAGCGCTATCACAGCAGCGCTCTGTAACCTCTGCACAACATCGCATTGCTGGGTGGAAATGTTTGGAAGTGGACCATAACAGCTTTAAAAGCTTAAGGGATAAGGCGAAAATAGAAAATGGCCACCATGTTTCCGAATTCAGGCCGATTTGTGTTAGCCTCCTGAAAGTCACAGCCATTGTAGCATATGGAAATGACTGGCTATAAAGAAGCAGAATTGGTTGCCGTGGGTGGTGGTCTGGGTTACGACAGCAGCGTTCGAGGGGGTCTCGTCGGTTTACTGCCAATATTGAAGTTGTGAGGACACATGTAGGGACGGCGTCGATATGGATTGTCATAACTTTGATGAGCGTTGCCATAAACGCCCCTCGTTTTACGATTCATCATCTGAGCCATGTCCAAGGACTAGCGCATAAAAACACTGTTGGGCTACGAGGGGCCCCTGTAAAGAAATGCATACAAGGGATTACCTTCCCCTACATGCCAGGCTGCACGCAGCCTACTGAGCACAAGGTCATTTCAGCGTTCCTTACAGGGGATTGGACAAATGAAAGGGGCCCTGTTTTACCACCAGGTGCAGTGTTGATTGCTTATCACGAGCCATTTCAAAATTGACCTTTTTGTGACATCACAAGTGGGACCGTCCACTAGGTAGGCTGGTAGGTTGATTCATTATGGACTTTTGTGTTTAGGAGTTCAAATAAAGGCTTTTTATTCCATAACTCTAAAGTACGTCGGAACTGTTTAGTCATATAATACGGTGTGAATGAGAGACATAATTTACTCATCCTTAAATACCACCAGGTGTCTTTTTGTTTGTGTATTGTAAGGGATTTTTTTCAAAATCAACTGTGCATGCAGAGACATAAAAAACCCAATTCGAGACCTAAAAGCGCAAGTTTAGCATAGAGCGGGCCGAGAACAGAGAGGGAAAACAGTCATGTTGTTTATCAGCCGCACACTTAGCTGTAAATCAAAGGGGATATGGTCTGACAAACAATCCAATACCCAAAGTTAGGAAAATAACAGACCATAAATCAAAGCGTTGTCAGCTTCCATTTTCACTACAACATTAAGCTGCTATAACTACATCAGGCCGCACATATACTGTTAGTTGGGAACAGCAAACAATCAGTCACTGTACACTCCCAGCGTCCGGGACAACATCTTATCACTGTGAGGCATGTCGTACTTTTGAACAGGGTATTACCCCCCCCCCCCCCCACACCCAAGAGCTTTCACGGGGGCAATTTACATATGACACGGGATGGATATACAGAACACTTGAGCTAGTGTGTGTGCGTAGCGCGCGTTGGGGACTGCGCTTTGTAATATATTCACTGCATTAGTAATATATTTGCACGAAATTCCCGACGTGGATAGAAAAAAACGAACGGATCTAATAAAGCTTTTTATTTCTTTTTAGCTTTGGTGCATCTCATTGGACAGACTTAAAAGTGGGTGTAGGAGTTGAGTAGGCACAATTCTTATTCCTTAAACTAGACACACACACACTGAACACACACACACACACACACACACACACACACACACACACACACACACACACACACACACACACACACACACACACACACACACACACACACACACACAGCAACCAAGCTCCCAGCATGCCTTGCTGTGATCCCCAGAAAAACTAAGAAATCCAAATAAAAGAAACACACAAAAAATATTTCACAAAAACGTTGTGAAAAATGTGCGTCTTCGAACCAGCCCTCTTCTCATGCTCGGCCCAGGCAAACATCCATAACCCTAAGAATGACTTCTGGAGACACAGGTATCCAATTATTCCCTCACCTAGGAACCAAGTGTTAAATGGAGACCGGCCGATGATTTACTCACCGGCTCTGTTTTTATTAAAACACTTTGTCTTATTGTTATATTGATTTACAATCCGTCCTACTTTTTTGGCATCTGAAAACAATCAGGGTGCAGGGCGGCAGAATGTTTGGACATTAATCGTTAAAAGACAGTGTTTTATTCCTGGCCTGCGGTCGCTGCACCAGCTGCCGTGCATGCTGGTAAGAGGCAGTGATTTATGACCTGGCGGCCATAACGATGAGGCACGCTCATTAACATATCGACAGGCTCCAAGATGGATCATCGGCATTGATTATTTCATGGCCTGTTGATGTCCATTTGTTAAAACGGAGGGCAGGGGGAGGGAGAGGGAGAGGGAGAGGGCGGAGGGGGGCGGGCCGGCGGTGAGAGAGAGGGAGGGAGGGGGACGCGAAAGGGAGGGGTGGGAGTCGGGAGGGAGATGGGCAGAGAAGGAAAGTGAAGGGGTGAGCAGGAAAGGGAGAGAAGAAAAAGGGGAGGGGAGAGCAGGATAGCTAGGTAGAGGGTGAGAAGGAAAGGTAGGGCAGAGAGTGGGAGAGAAAGGGAAGGTGAGAGGACGAGAGAAGGAAAATGAGAGAGAGAGAGAGAGAGAGAGAGAGAGAGAGAGAGAGAGAGAGAGAGAGAGAGAGAGAGAGAGAGAGAGAGAGAGAGAGAGAGGCAAGAGAGGCAAGAGAGCTAGGGAGGGGCTGAGAAGGAGAACAAGACGAGTGCTACTGAGAAAGGGTGAGGAGAAAATGGGAGGAGAGAGATAGAGAAGGTGATAAAGAAAGAGAACGAAAGAGTAATGGGATCGGTGATATAGGTGTGAGGAGGAGGATTTCTTCACGCGTTTCCTCTCAGAAGGAGAAGTAGGAGACCAAACCCTGACTCCTTCAATCCTCACAGCCATCATTCTACTGTCAGTAGCGGGGATGGGGAATAAATCAATGATTGACAGCTTTTAACCAGTCTTCAACACTCCACATAGATCCATATGGAGACAGCCTCTCGATGTGGAGAGTGACACGCATGGATCTGTCCCCGCACATTATGTAAAACATTATTTACCGGAATTACAATATCAATCAATCACTGCTATTTATATTCTTAGGGGAGAGACACAATAGTTGTCACATCTCTGTTCGTCAGTCAGATGGGGATGGATACAGCGTCTTGTTATCTTTTGACGAGTTATTCAAATCAAACAACGCAGTTTTATAAAAATGTATGTTTTAAAATAAAGT
Organism: Gadus chalcogrammus; assembly: GCF_026213295.1. Lineage (NCBI taxonomy): Eukaryota > Metazoa > Chordata > Actinopteri > Gadiformes > Gadidae > Gadus > Gadus chalcogrammus. The sequence continues at coordinate 10,584,223 of NC_079426.1, forward strand.
CAGTAAAGAGGAATGTGCGGAATATAATCATCTTGTTGATTTATTATCTGAATTGAGATTACACTTTACTTGTTTAAAAAAGCAAATTGAATAATACATATGTGAAAGAGGAGTTTAAGCCGCACTAAAAATTATATGATGAAAAATTAAATAAAGTGAAAATGGAGCCTGATGTAGCCCTTACATCACTGTGCATGTATTTGTCTTTATCGGGGCTAACAAGCTCTGGCCACAGAGGCTCATTACTCTGATAGACTTTCCATGGCGACACGTGCTAATTGATGGGCCTATCATTCATTACAGAGTGGCAGCCACCCAAGAGCCTGTCTTCACTGGCTTTCTTCTGGACACAACCAACACTACAGGAGGAGGGGCCGCAACCCCTACTGGGTAAGAGGGTTCAAAGGCACACACACACACACACACACACACACACACACACACACACACACACACACACACACACACACACACACACACACACACACACACACACACACACACACACACACACACACACACACAGCCCTTTATACAAAGCTGTTTACATGTACAGGCATCCTCAAAGACAAGCAAATGAAGTGAGGGGAAGATATCACAGAATGCAGTTAGCATACCGATGACATGCATGCACAATGCACACACACAAAGACACACAAATAAAAGTTAATGACTGCAAAAGTATGCATATCGAATGAGTCACAAATGAACATGTATACATTCCCTCACTCCCCTTTGATGCAGCATCGGTGACACGCGCATTGTACTATCTGTCATGCCGTTCTTGTTAATGAAATACTGTTCTGACTCACAAATAGCTATTCAGATTAATCGATGGGGCCCGAGTTAACCAAATACAGGTTAGGTTCTGGACATCAGGGATCGAACCTAGTTCCCATGCTGCCGAGAGTCATACACCAAACACCCTTGACTATCCAGGCCCCATTTGAAAGGATAATTCTGTTTTCTGTTCAATGTTACTGCCGACGTCCCCAATGGAAACAAAACAATCCACCAGCGTCAGTCCGGCGTACAGCCAATAAGACGCTTTCCTCCGGTGCGGGAGTCCTGCCTCTCCGTCCAATAAGATAATAAAAAAACAATCCACAGAGGAGGCTGGATGGTTCAGTCAGCAGAATCCACCACCCATCATCAATTGAACAACAATCGAAGCCGACCGTGCCGAAGGTACTCTGTTTTGCCGATTGCTAAATGGATGGCGAGAGACCACAGAAAAAAACAATCTTGTTCGTCTCGGTCATCGGTTTGTTGTTGTTGTGGTTGCATTGTTTGGTACTGTTTGGTACGTCTGCATTAATTAAAACGCCTTAGTCTTGTACTTTTACGAATCTTGGTGCATTTGAGTGCTGCAACGTTGAATATATGTCCATCCACACATGTTAAACTGCAAAACTGTGAACTGGGGCAATCTGCGCGGCCTTTTTTAGCATGGCAGGTTAAATAAATGAAAGGCCACTGCGGGTATGAAAATAACCCAACTAAAACCAGTCGATGATGTCACCAAGGGTCTGGCCTTCCTGTGTCCTTGGAGGACAGGATGAGTGAGTGCCATGATTGTGTCATTTGGTTTGTGTGTGTGTGTGAGTGTGTGAACATGAGAGAGAGAGCGAGAGAGAATTAGAGAGAGAGAGAGAGAGAGAGAGAGAGAGAGAGAGAGAGAGAGAGAGAGAGAGAGAGAGAGAGAGAGAGAGAGAGAGAGGGAGAGGGAGAGGGAGAGAGATGGGGTAGGAGGTGCTTTGCCTCTTGTACTGTAAAGACGGGGGTCTTTTAAATTGCTTCCGTCACCAGTGGCTGAGTAATGAGTGTGATTCTAATCGCAGTTCCTGGGGCCGTCCGCATTAGTCTTAATCTAAGCAGGGCCCTCCAACATCAGTGACAAGTAATGCAGAGCAGGTAGGGTCATAATGAGAGAACACACACACACACACACACACACACACACACACACACACACACACACACACACACACACACACACACACACACACACACACACACACACACACACACACACACACACACACACAGGCAGAGACACAGGTTACCCCACACAAGATGTGGGAAGGGTTTTGTAATAAGAACATGGTCGCTAGAAGCTCTTTCACCCCCCATCTCTCTCTCTCTCTCTCTCTCTCTCTCTCTCTCTCTCTCTCTCTCTCTCTCTCTCTCTCTCTCTCTCTCTCCCCGTCTCTCTCCTCCATCTCCCTCCTCTATCTCTCTCTCTCGCTCCGTCTCTCTGGGCTGGTTAAGTATGCGAAGAGTGTGAAAAATGGCTGAAACCTCGTGCAGTCACCACTCGCCGCCTTGAGGGGGCTGTTTCTGTCTCCCTTTTTGTCTCCCCCCCGTTTGGATGCGTCTTTTAGCAGGCAGGGATAGAATATGCCAACAGATTCCCCACTTTCACTGTGGTCGCATTAACCACTGTGTCTATATTGGCTTGAGACCCAAGGGTGATTATACATGTGGGTTCATTACGACAGTATGATGATAAAACCTACAAATGACACAAGTTACTTAATTATATAAGTGTTTTCAGGACCATTTCAGATCTGGCCTAGGAAGACAACACTGTATATGACTTTCTGGTATGGAAGGATGCCATGGTGTAGCACAACAGCGTTGCGGTATAGTCCTGTGATAAGTGTATCCCAGACGAAAGGTTCTGCGTTCGAAACCCCTCACAGTTAACCTGTAGGAATTCAGCTAGGACGGGATTCCCTAACCCCTACCGGTTCCCTAATGACATGTATACGTTATTCTTTAATAATGGTAGAGTCCCATTGGAACAAAGGCCTGTGTTCGATGGTGCTGGTGTGGTTTTGCATGTCGTTCTCCTTGACGCCAGTGTATTGGTGTTGGGTTAGCCTATGCCTGCTGTCAGGCCGTGGTGTGGGCCCCAGTGCTGAGCTACTGGGTTAGTCGAGGGCTAAATTGCTCTGGGGCTCTGAGTGGTTGCATAGCCGAGCAGGTCATTCCTCTCTGTCGCTCTGTGTTTGGCTGTGTTAACACCCCTCCTATGGCCCCCTCCCCTTCCCCTCCACGCACACACACACAGACACACAAACACACACACACACACACACACACACACATGCGCTCACACACACCTCCCTCCTTCAGTCAGGCGACTGCCCTCATCCGTCCTTTCATCCAGTCACCGGCTCTGTCCATCCATCAATCCCAGCACTTTGTCAGAGCACCCACTCTGTCCTCCACGGCTGTGGAAAAAAAACACACAGATCGCGGGAGGGAAAGAGAGCAAGAGAGGTGAGGAGGGAGGGAGAGAGAGACAGAGAGATGGAGAGATGGAGGGATGGAGGACAATGGAAAGAGTAACAGTAACGGCAAAGTCACAAAGCTATTGAAAAAGAGAAGGGGGATAGAAAGAGAGGGAAAGAGTAATAACCGGAAGCTACGAAATGAGCGTGATAAAGAGAGAAAGAGAGAGAGAGAGAGAGAGAGAGAGAGAGAGAGAGAGAGAGAGAGAGAGAGAGAGAGAGAGAACAGGTGTAAGGCATAGAGAGAGAGAGAGAGAGAGAGAGAGAGAGAGAGAGAGAGAGAGAGAGAGAGAGAGAGAGAGAGAGAGAGAGAGAGAGAAAGAGAAAGAGAAAGAGAGAGAGAGAGTGACAGAGGAGAGACGAAGGGGAAGGCAGCCCTTCCTCCCCCGCTACTCCCCAACCCACCCTCCCCACAGCTCCCTCCCCACAGCTCCCCCCCCTCCGTAGCCAAGGAGCTGCTCCCCTCTCGTCTATGTCGGGCCCCTGATCTGCTGACAAGGGCCCCTGACGCGCAGCGCCTCCTATTGCACAGGCAAGCAGAAACCCTAACGCCATGCCACGCCCCTACCTGCAATCACTCTTCTCATCGGCGCACACACACACACACACACACACACACACACTCAAGACACGGGCATACGCAGCCACACATGCTCAGACACACACACACACACACACACACACACACACACACACTCCATGACCGGCAGGTAGGCTAGACGTTGAGACAGACAAGGCAGAGGGAGGTGAGGGCTGAATGTGAGAGGGAGGGAGGGAGAGAGAGAGAGAGAGAGGATAGAGAACGAGAGAGAGATGGACAAGATAGAGAACAAGAGAGAGATCCAGTGAGAGGGTGACAGAGGAAGTAAAAGACAGAGAGACAACACAGAGAGACAGAGAGACAGAGAGACGGAGAGAGAGAGAGAGAGAGAGAGAGAGAGAGAGAGAGAGAGAGAGAGAGAGAGAGAGAGAGAGAGAGAGAGCGAGCGTGTGTGAGATAGAACATTTGAGAGCAGGGAATGAAAGGAGGGTGTAAGAAATAAAAGTGGGGCTAGTAGAAGCCAGGATGGGAGAATAAATATCGGGGTGAGATGGAAAAATATGACATTAACGGCTGGGGGAAAAAGTGCAAAATTGTTCTAAGAGCAAGCGGTACAATAGCTATGAATGGCGGTGAAAGGAGTGGTTTGGCGGTAGGGGAAGAGAGCGACCTGGGAAGAAAGGGTTAGGCAGTCGAGGTTCTTAGGTGTGGTGGGAGAGACAGCCAAGTGAGTCAGAGAGAGAGAGAGAGAGAGAGAGAGAGAGAGAGAGAGAGAGAGAGAGAGAGAGAGAGAGAGAGAGAGAGAGAGAGAGAGAGAGAGAGAGAGAGAGAGAGAGAGAGAGAGAGACAGAGAGAGAGAGAGAGAGAGAGTGGGAGAAAGAGAGAGAAAGGGAGGGCAGAGGTTGGCTCGATTTTTCCTCAACAGTCCGGGCAGCCGGCGGCTCAATTAGTCTTTTCTGGCCCCTGAACATCAATAGGAATCACAGGGAGAAAATGTCTGCCTAATTAAGGCTTGATCAGTTGCACGTCACCGCCGGTTTGGAGGCCAAGACTCTAAGGCTCGGTCCGACACACACACACACACACACACACACACACACATATACACACACACACTCTTACACACCCATAGACAGTCGCCCGCACACACACAGAGTGTTGAAAAACTCATTTACACGGCCGAATAAAAACTCGATAGCTGAAGGCTAAAGGGCCGCGCTACACGGATAGCCAGAGCTATGTTGGCTGCTATTTGTTTACAATGAGAACAACGATAAAAGCAATAACTGCCATGAATCAAATTCAACCCACAGTAGCTTTTTCTAAAAGCTGAAAGAGTTGTTATCTATATGTGTCATACGAGTGATTGAATAAGATACAAGCTCCCACAATAGCATGACATGAGTGGAACCTTTATTTTAGTTTGCATAGTTCAGGGCTAAAGGAAAGGAAAAAGGAACCATTTGTCAAAGGAAAAATGCCAAATGTTGAATATGAACTGGCTTACATATCAAGGCAATTGTATTGTAGCCAAGCAGCGACTTTGAAACTCGCAAATTTAACGTTACCATTTTAGGATGAAATTGATCCTTTTTCTGTGGGCATAACAAAATCTGTATTTCCAGAAAAGGCCATTAAAAAAAGATGCATTATAGATATATAAACAGGTATTGATTTTAATGAATATAATGCAGCCTATAATCCTCCTCACTTCCCCCTCGCTGACAAGAATTGACTTCCTCCTCTCTCTATCATTCCCTCCGTCTCGCTTTCTCACTCTCTCTCCCTTTCCCTCCCTCCCTCCTTCCCTCTCTCTCCCCTCTCTCTCCATATCTATCCGGATTCCAATCAGCCGACACTAATTAGACAGCAATAAACTGTTATTAATCGGCTGGACCCCGCACAACGAGCCGGTTATAAATGGTACCTGTCAGGGCCCCGCATTCAGCAACCAAATGAGTATTCTCAGTTCACTGCCCGTGTAAGGCTTCGTCACCTCTGTCCCGTAACAAATGTTGACTATTAGCCATAGCGTTCCCAGCTACATCTCCAGCAGCCTGCGCCACACACGCGCAAGCTCATCAGACAATCATGGACCCACGTACAGGCAAGCACACACACACACACACACACACACACACACACACACACACACACACACACACACACACACACACACACACACACACACACACACACACACACACACACACACACACACACACAAAATGGGCATATATATGCAAGCACACACACAGGCATTAGACTCAACACATTCAAACTTTGATATATATGCAACAACACACACACACACACACACACGCTCTCACATACATGCTCAACAATGCTCATGGATACAAATGCAAAAACACAAGCACGCAATAGCTCACATGGAGTTGTTGCAGGTGCACACACACACACACACACACACACACACACACACACACACACACACACACACACACACACACACACACACACACACACACACACACACACACACACACACACACACACACACACACACACAATAACAAAAACATACAGGAAGAAAGTAAACGTGCATGGGAGAATGTGAACATTTACAATGATGCCCTCACATAACAAAGCCTAATATAATCATCTCCGCCGTTATCATTCGCTATTATTATCCAAACTCCTACTCCTCTTTCCTGTCTCCGCCCTTTCCTTTCCCCCCCTTCCCTTCCATCAAGCAGGGGTGTGAGCTACAGGCTCCCATCCATCTCCAGCCGGCCGCCCCTGGTCCTGTTAGCAGATAACCCCACTCCCCCACGGCCCCTCCCCCACGGCCCCTAATAAATGAGGGGCCCATTTACACCGTCAGCTCCACTTTAGCCAATCTGTGCTC
>NC_079426.1:10595931-10614128 GCF_026213295.1 Gadus chalcogrammus
GTCAACATTTTGTTTTATTTCCATTTCCCCCGGAATGCATTAATGATTTACAGTACATGTGTCCTCAGCAAGCAGGAATATATACAGTATCTCATCTACATTGCTTTCAATCACATGATGTCTGTTCAGATGGAGCTAATAGCCCATAAATAGGCAATTACTCAGAGATGGTGCCAGGAGCCCAGCTCCACTTGAAACATCCATCTTGGCCACTGCACGTTATGCATTAAGCATGGAGGCAGCTGAGGATAATGTTATGGCTGCTAATGATACAATGCAGAGGGGTAACCAATGGTTTCCACTGATTATAAAGTGATTATATTAACTAAAATGTACATGAATTACTGTGTTTGTTTGTTTTTTTGTGCTATTTCTTCCCCATTTACATTTTCCATTGAGTCATTTAGCAGACGCTCTTATGCAAAGCGACTTCACAAGCGACAACCATACGCAGTGTACAATGAGTGGTAGCTCCTCAGTCGATGCATGACCTTGTTGGATAGAAATAAAGAACTGGACAGTAGCCAAATTAATCCGAGAACACATGGTTAATCGTTAAATAGTCGTTAATATTTGTTTCTCTCTCATGTTGTCAGATCTCTAAATGAGGTCTGCACCAACGCCGAAGCACCTGATTCTGCATGTCCATATTATGACATGGGTTGGCAGCGTGGTGCATTGTGTTTACCCAGCGCGCCACGCCCCTCCAGCCGTGCCCCATCATTAACGCCTTTGACGAGAACGTCAGTGAAAACATTCCCATCACATGGCCAGTGCCATGTGCTCATCTACAGAAAGGCCGTCGAGACATGAAAGTCAGAGATTCAATTTTTGGAAGGAGTCTTGGGCAAAGTTCAAAAAGCTTGCTTGCTCTCTCTCATCTCTCAGTGTGTTTGTCCCTCTGCCCCTCTCTTGCACCCATATATTCTCTCCCTCTCCCAGTTGTAAAAGCCTGACCTGGGACGGGGGGCGTAGTGTGCTCAGGGTGGGGCTGGTAGGAGTAGGGGAAGGGAGGGGTCAGACACATACGCTTGGATGGCTATCGGCGAGAAGTGAAAGAAGGGATTCTTATTCTGAGTGGAGCACAAAGAAGATAAAGGCCAAATGTCAACAAGAAGTCAGGGCCCGGGGGGGGGGGGTCAAAGGACAAGCAGAGTTCACTCTGTTGACCAGGAGGAGGTGGTGCAGAGGAGGTGGGGGGGGGGCTTCACCTAGGACTGCCTTCAGTCAGAGCTGCTGGAATGACAGACGGGTGAATGTTTACCTCGATCCCTGTAGGACACACCCCGAGAGAGAGAGAGAGAGAGAGAGAGAGAGAGAGAGAGAGAGAGAGAGAGAGAGAGAGAGAGAGAGAGAGAGAGTAAGAACGAAAGAGAGATAGAGAGTTATAGAGAGTTAGAGAGAGTTAGAGAGAGAGAGAGAGACTAAGAGAGAGAGAGAGAGAGAGAGAGAGAGAGAGAGAGAGAGAGAGAGAGTAAGAGGGAGAGAGTTAGAGCAAGAAGGCCTACAGTGTTGCACGGCGCTCGACTGCCCATGTCAGCTTCACGTGCGCAGAGCGGGCTTCTCGTGCCAGTGTGCACGTGAAGTCCTGCGTCGACTTAACACGCGCCGCTTTGTTTTCTCAAGAGAACAAATGTATTCATAACAGCCTCTCAGCACTTGTCAACTGGGATCGACTCAACTTAACTTCACACGCAAAGATGGAAATGAAAGACAAGTGAGCGGTTTCTTTTCTTAAGTGGATAAAAGGGTTTAGAAACGAGAATCAGATCACAAAAAGACCCACACAGGGACACACACACGTAAACACAGATAGCGGCACACACGGTACTGAGACACACACACACAAACACACCCACACCCGCACACGCAAAAAAAAGAGGCACACGCACAGACATAGCCACACACACACACACACACACACACACACACACACAACACGCACACATACAAACACACAGACATAGCCACACATAGGTGGGCACACACACACACACAGTAAGATAAACAGACGGACAGACACACACACACACACACACACACACACACACAACACACACACACACACACACACACACACACATAGACACAAACACACACAAATACACACCAGGATCCAACATAACCTCTGTACAGTGAGTCAGTGTAGTGTAACTGTAATGTAATTTCAGAATAGAAATGGAACATTCATCTCTCCCACTCTCAGCCCGGCCAGTGGACTGGGAGCGATGCTTATCGTGTATCTGAAAGGCATGCCGTTAATGTATGAACACAGTGGCGGGCCAGGAAAAGAAATGTTGTAGAAAAGAGTTCCTGGCATCTCCGCATGCCTCTCGATGCCTGTTTGTCCGAAGCAATAAAAACTAAAAGAATGCCGCTCATGAAAAACAGATTTCTGTGGCTACGGATTTAAAAAAGCTAAATAAAATAAAAAGGAAAGGTTGATGTAATTTCACAATTTGAACCGCCGTTAAAAGTTGGTCGCCGATTTTAAATGTCATATAACTTTTGATTATGAAAGAAAAATGGTTGCACAGGTTGTTCCACTTCATGTTCAATGGAAAGCAAAGGTGAATCACTGGGGAAAACGCACACACACAGACCAGATCCAAAAGCCACACAAACATGTCAGAGAATTTCTCAGGAACGGTAACAGAGATCATCAGATCAACAGATCATATCAAATTATAAATCTGTTCAATCTGTTGTAGTTTAGGAAAGCTGACTGATAGCAAAAATGAATTAAAACAAGCAGATGGCAAATGGACTATTTACTGAAATTAAATAAATAGCATCATGAAGGGATACATCATCAGCATAACACTCATACAATGGGACAATTATCATGCTTCCAGCAAGCCATCAATCCGTTGTTAACACTCAGGCCTTCTCCCCTGTCACACAGTGGTTTCAGGAGATGCCCAAATTCCACACCACTGTGGCAAGCTTATTTTTCTTAGTCTGTAGCCCGCGTGAGTGTGTGTGTGTGTCTCTGTGTGTGTGTGTGTGTGTGTGTGTGTGTGTGTGTGTGTGTGTGTGTGTGTGTGTGTGTGTGTGTGTGTGTGTGTGTGTGAGTGTCGGTGTGTCTATGTGTGCGTGCGTGTGTGTGTGCGCGTGTGTGCATGGGTGAAGGCAAACACACTAGTGTTTCTATGAGATCTTTGAGCTGTCACTTAGGAGGGAGAGATGTCTCCTTCTGATTACGGCTGGAGCAACACTGGCTTAGCTGAACTAATATTTGTAAGGGCTCGTGCTAAATCACCTGAGGCTTTGTCTTACCACATGAGAACCACTTGGTAGTCCTGAGTGGTAGACAAAGTACCGGTACTAGCCTAGGCGAGGACAAAAGGTGGTACACTTTGTCTTCGTCTTGCCAAGACCACGAGTATTGATGAAAAAACAATCTCCCGAAAGTGTCAGTTTGGAGAAAGTTCAAACTCGCTGTTGTCGTTTATCACTTCTTCTGGGGAGCAAAACATCAAAGTTCATCTCTTTTCGCAGCAGTAAAACATGATTTATTTTGTATTTCTTCCGCAACAAGCTTATTCGACACACAGAGGTCTCTTTGTTTGGGGCTGTTTTATTGGACACCCTCCCTGAGCAGAAAAATAATAAACTCAACAAAGCCCTGATGAACATAAACGTAAATGCAATCCAAGGCGCTGTGAACGATCTCTGGACATGCATAAATGGTTGTTCCTGAGCTCTTGTTCTGTAACATTCCACTCACAAACATTGGCAGGTAGTGAATCTGTCACCTGTAAACGCCATCCTTTATCAGATCATAAAATGGGAGTGTAGACATTTCATCCTCCCACCCCTCTTGTTTCTTGTTTTAACAAGGAAGGAGACAGCCTGGAGAAAAATATTTTGTTTTTATAGAGGTTAGAGGCAAGACGAGAGAATGTGCATGCCATGGGACTAAGTCATGCACCTCTTATGGATCTTGCGGTTTTGTTTTGTTCAGTTGAGTTGTGTTGTATTTGCCTGAAAGCGAAAATGAGATTTGGAACTGCCGTTCTTTTTGAAAGCAGGTATGAATGTTCTACAGATTTCAGTTGACAGACGAGAACGTGAAGGCGCGTGAACGCACGCTCGCTTTCACACAGCTACTTTGCTAATGCTTCAGGGCAGTGTTTGTGTTGCCAGCGAGCATGTTTTTATTAGAAAGGTTTTTCCGTGTGTGGCATTAAATTCTTTTGACATTTAAACCTCATATTTTACTTCCAGTACCACGATAAACAATGCAAAACAACCAGGGTGAATCATTTGCCCCAGCCTCTTCGACGTAAACTTTGAGCCCGGGAAAACAATGTTGCTCTTGTAAAAAATAACAGGACGATCCGTCAACCTGGCTATTGTTTTGCAAACAGATCCTGGCTCATGGCGCTAGCATTTTTCAGCCTGACGGGAGAGTCTCTAAACATTCCTATTCAAGTGTTCCTTTTGTTCAGAAGAGGTTGACCGTTGATCATACCCCCCACCCCCACCCAGTTCTAGCCTACCCTGTTTCCTTCCTGTAGCTCTTCTTCGACCCACCTTGATCCCCGTGAAGGCTAGCCATTTTAATTACAATTCTGTGACCCCGCCCCCTCCTCTTATTGACTGTAGGTCAGGTCAGAAGTTCAGACCCTAGTTTTTTGTCTTTTTTTAACAGTTATGGCCGGGCTGTGAACTTATGACCTCCTGGAGTGGGCGGGAGTGGAGAGAACAAGTGAGGAAGGGGAAGAAAGAGAGCGAAAGAGAGGGGGAAGTGATGCAGAGTGGCTAGATTTACAGCTGCATGCTGACTGCTGCATTGCAAGCACAGCAGAAAGCCCTGATAGCATCTCCTTGGGGGGAGGAGCCACCCTGACCCTTTTGTAGTCTCACTAACAGCCCCCCCCCCCCCCCCCCAATCCAACTCACCCCAGCACCATAAATCATGTTAATCACTTGACTGATAGAATAAATCTTCAAAAAGTCAGTCTGTCGCATGGGGGCTCGGAATAGGAGGTTCCTGCCACCTCTCTCCTTTCCCTCCCCCCCTCTTTTTTTCTGCTTGTGTTGCTGTATCCATCATCCCAGAGACACACTGTGTAATCTGTCCATTTGTTGTTGTCGAAAATGCAAGCAAACTCTTTTCTCTTTTTTCCTTTCCCGAAGATGCGAAACCGGCACAGTATTCCTGACACAGGTATCCGCCATCCATCTTCCTCTCCCAGTGGGTGGTCTCTGTGAGCGCACGTCGTAAATATGAGTTAATAACAGACGAGGGGAAAGCGGGCCCTCTGTGTGATGAGGGACAAATGTAAAGTTGGGTGGTGGTGGTTGGTGGGGGAGGAGCCAGTAGGGGAGCAGATTTATTTCATGATGAATTGTTTTTTTTTAAAAGCTCTATTCTGAAAAGTCACCGCTGTGAAGCTTACACCACATATGTGTTGTTCAGCAGCTTCAACAAAAAGGAAAATAAAAAGCTGATTGAATGGAAAAATAATAAACGGCCGATGATATTTAAGTCCTGTTTTCTAACACACTACTGGAAGCAGAACCCGGGTCGAACTTTGCAGGCGCACTGAAGACATGAAAGGTTGTCCACACACTCAAATACAAGCAAACACAAAACATACACACACATAAACACAAACACACACTCAACACAAACGCACAATAACAATCCACCTCAGAGTGCACTCACTGCCTTGTGGGTAATTACAGTTCTTTCACTGGAGTGTTTTGTGTTTCGCTTTGCTTGTTCTGTCTCAAAAGCTAACAACCACTCATTATTCACGCTTTGAGCTATAGCCCCAACCTCTCTCTCCCTTTTCTTTCGCCCTCCCCTTCAGTGGGGCAAATTACACACAGGAGTGACAGCTCTCAGAGGAAAGGAGAGAGGAACCGGCAACCTTGGTGGGCGCTGGTAAGTGCCATCTTAAATCAAGGGGGCAGGGATGCTCACTATAACCCAGGCGTTCTGTTGACTTTGTCGCAAGGGCAGCAGTGGTGCTTGGCATAGGCCTGGATCCATGGATAAATTGTAAACACACCATCCATAGGTCCCAATAAATGGTCCAGCCCGTGCCGAATACAGCACACCATTATAGCGCCAGCCATATATTTAAACTCCCCTAAAAAAGTCCTATGAACGACACTGTTTACTGTAGAAGGCCGAGGTTTTGAAGAACCAAACACAGAGGTGACTGTCCTATTTGTACGACAGAGGATCCATCAAAGTGTGTGTGTGTGTGTGTGTGTGTGTGTGTGTGTGTGTGTGTGTGTGTGTGTGTGTGTGTGTGTGTGTGTGTGTGTGTGTGTGTGTGTATGTGTGTGTGTGTGTGTGTGTGTAATGCTTCAGGCCCTGAAGGGTTGCACTGGCACCACACTAGGACACACACACACACACCCACACCCACACACACACACACATCCCCCCGCCCCACCACATACACAACCTACCTGCCTGGTGGGTTCGGGGGAATGTCTCTTCCTCTGAAGGATTTATGGAGGCAAACAGAGGGTAATGAAAGCGGGAGAAATATTTACTGTCAGTGTCAAAGCTTATTATCCAGGGGCGGGAAATACGGTCAGCTCTAAATACTTGCTAAAAAAACGGTTGTTGTCTTCTCTTTGAAAAGGACTGGGGGGGGATCCCTGTCACCTCAAGCTATAACCCTGCGTCGCCACAGTGCTCCGAGCGGCAGAACACTGGAGTTAGTGTTGGAGATTAAAGGAGCAAGCAGGCGGGGCCTAAACACACGATTTCAGCCAGAAAGTGTGAGACTCTGGTGCACTTCTTCGGACTTGCGTCGCACTTTAACTCGGTCAGGGTCGATAACGCATTACTATGCGGACGCCCTGGCATCATCCTCTATCAAAAGTGGAATACAAGGACACCGGATGACTACTGGAATACAAAAGGAGAAGGCTGTCTTTTTTGGTGCACAAAGCATCATGTGGTTTGAGATGTACTGTAAGGCATTACCGGGCACCATTCATTCAAACTGCTTGGCCAAAAACTGCGTTGACAGACTGAGCTTGGCATTGTGTGCGGCTTGTTCCGAGAAAAAATAAAATAAAATGTAACCCGAGCATGAATTCAAAAATTCTCTTTTGCAAACCGCTCAATCACGTCCTGCAGTTGCCCCCGGTTACCATGTGCAATCGATTGCCCAACTTCTGTAGTGAACATTTCAGAAGACAATGGGTAGACAGCTACTACAAACGCGGGATTAAGTTACGCATTTACGTTTAAACGCACAATTCGTCAGTCAATTACTCAAAACCTTTCTGTCAAGATATAAATGGTGTGACGTTTTAAGTTACCATTACAAAATATGTCATTATGATGGCCTTCTCCTATAATCTGCCTTCCCATTATTTTCTTCCTATGCAAGGATTATTGAGATAATGCCAGCTGACATCGCAGTATTGATCAAGCCATTTACCTTGACTGCCTAAGAAAGGCTTGCCAATACATTCAAGTAACAATGAATGAGCTGACCAGACAAACTTCTTGGCATATCATTAATATACCCCGAGCATTACAAAAGCACAGGGGTGTGTTTTGGCTCTGCCCTTGGTCCCTGATCATCCCATTATACCTCATGTCTGAGGTTGCATCCGGAAGGTGTACAGTTTAAACCTGAGAATGGATGCAATTCCGCAACTCCATTAAACCAACGAACACAAAACGCATTCCTCCTCTACGCTATTGAAATAAGAAATGACTGATATCATTACTGACTAATGGTGGATAATACATAGCCGGCACCAGAGTTTAGTACAGGACGCATTTGCAACATGGCTTTGGTAAAGGCCCACACTAAATCACCCACTTTGCCTAACCGATACTAGATTGGAAAAACATCTTATATTGGGTGCTTGGCAAAACAGCGAAACTGAACACCGCCGCTAAATGCTTGGGAAGCGAAAAACCAAAATAGCTTGTGTTTCCGCCGCATATGGGCTAAGACAATAAATTAGGAAACGCGCTATTTTGCCGTGATGAATTGCAAAGCCGGCATTCGCCGCATTATTTAACTTTAAATAGGACTATAAAAGTTGGGGGAAAGAGAGGGAGGTGGAGTGGGAGAGATCAATGAGAGAGGCTACAACAAACTGTAGGGCTGTTGGATAATCAACAAACATTACAGCTGACTTAAGTTAGCTGCTGCACTTTATGAATGTCAGAGGAACAACTTTGTTAGAGTATATATCATTAATTCTGCTCCATCCTTCACGGTCCACCCCCCTTCCTGTTTCTCCAGGGAGCACACTTAAAGAGATCGCTTTCGTTCACATCCATTATCCAGTATGGGATCCCCATTTATTCCAAACGCATAATTTCTGGTGGTTGATGGACTATACTTTCCGATGCATTGACATTATTTATGGTTTGGCATTATAAAAGTAAGTGTATAATTTATAGCACTCAATTATGGCACTACCTTCCATGGGCTGTCTGTTTTCCAGGGATCCGAGGGGAGATAGCCTCATGCCAAAACTATGCAGCGAGCCTATTGGAAACGGCGGAGCGCAAAACCCCCCCGCCGTGATTTATGGGAGTAAATTAAAAAGAATGAAAAATTTATGACACCAATTTGTGGCCAGTCGTAAAACTATTACGGAACTTTGAAGTGACACGGCAGACTTTTGTCTCGGAGGCGGTTCGATGTTAGGAAAATATCGCCGCCACAATCGCAACTACTGCTACGATTTACAACAAACATCACATTGTGTGTGTATGTGCATGAGTGTTGGTGTGGCAAGAGCATGGCCAATTCACAGACAACTCTAATAAACAGTCCTGTCTTTTTTTCCCGTAATTAACTATTCCGTGGCTGCTCCATGCACCACACCCATGCTCCGACAACCCGAGCCCTCTTTCAGGCGAAATCTTAACCCCATGCCAGCATTTGACTGCATGCCAGGCCATGATTGAATGAAAGCCCATCCTTGACTGACAAATGATATATTAAGCTTTCAGTCAGCGCGCGGGGAGAAGCCAGGGCCGTCAGTTACCTGCTACAGCAGAAACTCCACTTGTCAATCTGCCATCGGCATGGCTAAACAAGATCTGAAACGTTAAAAGCCCTGGCACTCCGAATTCTTTTTTTTCACTTCCGTGTGCGTCGCGAGCACTTAGACACATCAGCCGTGTGACGGCCGTGGATCAGAATGCGCGCCGTGAATGTCAAAGTATCACGTTTCTAAATGAAATACCATTTGTTAGGCCTGTGGGCATGCTCCTCCGGTTTCGGTGCCGGATATGAGCACACATCAAAATGACAGATGATTGAGTTCTCGGCATTAATGGCAGAGTGACCTTCGTTGATGATGAATACATTTAAAATCGTATACAGTCAGACGCTATAAAAAGAAAGTCGGAAAATCTGACCAATTTGGGCATATTGTTTCGACTTTGCCCAAACGATTTTTCTTTTGATGCGTTGATTTACTTTGTTTTGGTATGTGTTTTATAATTGCATGTTTGTGTGTCCTTTGTTCAATCCGCTAACAAAGATGTGAGTGGGATGTTAGTGCACAATGTGTGTGTGTGTGTGTGTGTGTGTGTGTGTGTGTGTGTGTGTGTGTGTGTGTGTGTGTGTGTGTGTGTGTGTGTGTGTGTGTGTGTATGTGTTTGGTTAGCGTTGGCCAGTGTTGGCCCCCTCTCCTTGACTCTGACGGCGTTGATTGTGGATGATTAATGGCAGAAAGGAGCCGGGAGAGAAAGGTCATCTCCCGGGTTCTGCAGGGAGCAGCTACATTGGGAGTAATTAAGACATGTGTGTGTGGAGCAGTGATTAATACACGATGAAATGACGAGCTGGTCAGTAAACAAGGCGACCAGATGGTTGAGTTATGGCCACAGAGTTCCTCTGCTCTAGAAAAGTTGGGTGTGCAAAAAACAATAGTTTGCTAAATGCTGATAAAATTAAAACAATGTATTACTTCTTAACACCAATTATTTAGAATGTATTAATACTGTATATTTATGCTTTTTCACACTATAACTATAAATGGGTTTGTATAATTTTTTCATTTTTTCATTAATTTTGGATATTTTTTTATATTTTTTATAAAAACCTTCTTGATTGACTCGACAGGCATATCTTTGGGTATTCATAAAAAAACTTGGAGAAAAATTACCAACGTACCTGTTTTGCGAAAATATCCATAATCAACGTTGTAGCAGCATCCATCAAGAGGAGGAACATAAAGGAGATAAAGATGACAGATTAAATTAGATTTGGCTGAGACATATGATGTACCTTGAAAAAAAAGGTCTCATTTGTCAAGCCGTATCTTTTGTGCCAATTTCAGGTTATTTTACTTAACTGCTAAACAAAGTGTGGTAATTTATTTCTGTGCTGTAGTTATTCATCATCCTTCCCTGTCTAATCAGACATTGCCTAACTAGCAACCGTTCAAGGGACTAAATTATTTTTTGGAGGTGAGTATGTCTAACATCCCTTAAAAAGGTAAACAAACAATTCTGTCGCACCTACCAAAACATAGAAACGCCGTCTGTAGTGTCCAACACGACAATTCCCTAACAGGGGAATTGCTATGAAATGGCAATAGTTAGCGTATCCGTGTGTGTACGGCACAATTAGCTTTGTGATAAATGACGATAGTGACGGTCACCAAGGACTCATACTAATGGCTCTATTAAAATAATAGCTGACAGAGGTCCTCAGCATTAGCTTCTGTCTAATAACCACTGGCAGAGGAATAGCACAGCCATAATCACTCTGACTAAACTCATTATGAAGGCGCTGGGGTCTGGGGGAGACTGGAGCTGTTGAATAAGTTAAAAGACACTTGCGGTGGAGAGGAAGTCAGCAGGAGGAAGCGGCGTGATGTCACCGGGAAGACTCTGTGTTACATGTAGGGTGCGTGGCTGATAGACGCTCCTGTTTCCTGTCCTATCCTCACTTCCTGTTGTGCGCTACAGATCTACAGGTATTTAGGGAAGTTCCGGTACATATTGCCGTTGACTTTAAGTGACTTTGCAGATGCTATCATCTTAAACGACTAACATTGAATCCTGATTTAGTGTTGACTATTTAGTGACTTAGCAGACACTTTAATCGAAAGCGTTTTACGACAAAATTATATTTAAGAGACATTATGCAGTCCTTCAGGAGCAATCCTTTAGGGATTGCTCCTGAAGGACTCAGAGCATTTAGACCTCATGCTCTGAGATGCCCACAGGTCAAGGGATTGGAGGATCGAACCCAGTTACTTTCAGCCAGGAGTGGAATACCCAAGCCCCTATCCTCCTCCTCCCCCTTTCCCTCGACACAACACCTCTGTACTCATGTGCCTCCCTGGTCATTGTATTGGTAATTCTCTCTCCATGCCATGTGAAGTTTGGCCTTCATTCAGTCATCTCCTGTCCCCTCACAGAGTCTGGCCTTCTGCTATCCAGCAGAGTTCCCCCCGCCCCCCCTCCCCCCATCCCGGTTGATACTTGTCCAGACACGTGGCGTTGCATCGGCGTCCCCTCACCGTTAATGGAGAGCGAGTGGAAACATCAGGCCCCTACAGTAGGGGCAGGCCAACTTAGCGTGTCAACAGACAGAAGGAGTACCGATACTGACAGTCACCGAGTGAGCTCCACACGCTAGCCCCCGCGCTCCACTAGGGACCTCTGGGATGCCATAGCAGCAGCAGAAAAGACAAGGGGATGGGCTCCATATGGCCACGACTCGCAGCCTTCAAGACGAAGAGGGAAAAAAACAAAAAGGGGAAGGGAACCGTGAAGGGAATGTGTGTGACAGTGCCAAGAAGCAAGAAGCATAGGGCTGGGACGTCAGCCAGTGCGGTGTGGGTACCGCGCAGAGGCTGCTGGTAATATAGGAGAATGAAAGGGTGGATGAAAAGTGCTTGAATGATTATGTATAGCGGGACGAGGGGAATAAACGTCGGGCTGTGTGTATTTTGTCTGCCGAGATTACTTCTCCTCTTCTTATCGTCCGCGCTGGCTGGGCTAAAGTTCTTTCTTTTTTGCGCGGTTTCCAAATCGCACTGGAACGGTTTTGAATTCATGTAAAACCATTTTTATCCACTCATTCATCAAAAGCCGGCTCTGTTCAGTGCGTATTTGGACAATTTCTCGAGAACCCTTATTCCCGAGTAAGACAGAAACCAGGACTCCTTTCGCTTCCTAACACAAAGTGCACACAAATGTTGGCAGCACATTTCCTGTTGGAACCACATGTGTTCTTTGTCCCCTCCAAGTTTGTTAAACCGCTGTCATTTCAATTGTTCTGGTATAGAAAAATATAATCCACCTGTCAACGATGACAGGGTGTTGGAAAACCTGGATAATGGATAGCGTAGGGCCCTGAAATTCCAACTGTGGCACTTAACTGCCAACTAAAACCATTACAGAATGACAATTCTCCTCCACATTATTTGAAAATTGCAGTGGTTCACTGTTGCCTCTCTGACCAACAAAACCATAATCAATTTCCATTGCAGGACCCAGATATGTACTAAAGAGGAAGGAAAATGAAACAGAGCTATTAAGTAGAATGTTTTATCTTCCACCATCATTGACAATGTCATATAAAAAGCCTGTGCGACTAGAACTAAACTATTTCCCCCCAGAGTACATGAGTAGAGTCGGACACAGCTAGCTAGCAAGTCTTCATTAAGTTTCAATGACAATAAATTAGTATGTGATTCATGGGGCCATTTTAAGCTATTTCCATAGGTAATCAGCCTTAAAAGGGAAACACTGGTGTCCACATTTTGGAGATTAATGCCGCTTTGGCTAACCTTTTCTCTGGTGTCATCAAGGTAATTAAGGAGAGATGAATTCCTCAGTTTATTATAACAATGAAAGTCAAGTAAAAGACTCGGTTGCTTCCAGCAACCACTGTGTCTTTCGTTGGGAAAAACTTTATTATGGACCACAAAAGAGAAGCAGCCGAGCCAATGAGCGGTGCATTCCTACTGTGATGCGGATCGGGGCGGCACTGTTCCATCTCACGTCACAGCGGTAACCTCCGTACAGTACGGCGCGGTGCGGCGCTGTCGATTCTGTCGAAAGCGCTTGAAAAACTATTGGTTTTTCGTTCACACTCGGGGCCCAATACAGCCGGCAGCCCGACGGACAAAGGCTGGGGCAGGATTCCCTTTGATCTCGGTGTCTCACTAAATCAACACCAGACGAGGTTCACGCAAAGGTCGGCCAAGTCATCTGATCGTCACATTCCCAAAAAGCGAGCGGGTTCCTGACAGGCGTTCACTGGTACAGGTTAAATGTCAGCCAGAGTTCAGCCGTGACGCCCGACGCCGGGCAGATTTAACATGCCCCTCACACAAATAACACACAGGCCAAGACCAGGATTTACACTTTCCCCTCTTTTCGTGGCTTCAGTAAAAATGCCAAAATGCGAATTTTCCTCGTCTGCGATTCTTCAGAGCAAAGTGTAACGTGGCACAACCCCCCCCCCCCCCCCCCACACACCCCAAAAAAAAAAAAAGGATAAAAGTGACAATAAATTCAGAAAATAAAATTCAAAAATTAGATAAAAGTCAGACGGCGGGATAGACCAGAATAGATGACACGATACAGAGCCAACTGAAACCTGCCGCATAAAAAAAAAAAATCCTCAAGCTAAAACAGAACCAGGGTGTTGAATCACTCCAGACCATTAAACATCCATACAGCGACTAAAAACCTTGATACTCAGCAGAGACCAGAATAGGTATACGTACAGATCACACAAACACAGCAGTTCCCCCGTACTCGCTGGCTGCCCATTTACACAGGGTCACCAGTCTTCACGGGAGACCGGGTCCATCATAACACAGCTGTGTGCAGAGGCCGCCTTTGTATTCCAGGAGAAGAAGGGGAGCTGGAGGTGAGGTGCTGGTGCTGGTGATGGTGGTGGTGGTAGTGAGTGGCGGTGGGTGAAGAGGGGGATCCAATTAAAGTTGTATATCACTCTGCTCTCTCTCTCGGTGCTCTGTCAGTGGCGTATTCCTCTGGCTCTATTAAAGAGCGCGTCCTTATAGCCAGGGTGGGTGCGCGGCTGGGATTAAACCGTTGCTTTCCTCTGACAACCTGCATGATTGTTTTCCCTAACACTGTATTACTTCGTTAGTACTCTCCCCGATGCGTGTTATTTTTAAACTGTCAGCCTGGACCGACTCATCTCCACATCCCCCCGCATCCCCCCTACTCCCCCCCCCCCCCCCTGACCCATCCTCCGCCACCACCACCACCACCACCAGACCCCCGCACCCAGCACCCATTCCCCCCCCCCCCCCCCCCATGTCTGTTTATCATAACAATCATTAATAACTGTCACTCGCCGATGTCCGTAGAACAAACTCATTGGCTCATTACCGCCGCGCTGCGTCGAGTGTTCTGCGGCGGTGGTGTCCACCCCCCCCCCCGCTCAGGCAGAGGCTTGTGCACGGCTCCACACACACACACACACACACACACACACACACACACACACACACACACACACACACACACACACACACACACACACACACACACACACACACACACACACACACACACACACAACAGAGCCAAGCCAATTACTTTGCCGAAATGGAATCGCATTAATCAAAACTTAACAAGGTGGCAAATTTAAAGATATCAGATTGCAAAAGACAGCATAACTAATATGTCACTGTCATTGGTTGTGTGAGGGAGGGGGGGGGGGGGGCTGTGTAGGTATGCAGCAAGAGACATGGTGGGGGGGGGGGGTGTAACTAAATGTATCAACTCCCAAGGTGTGTATGAACTTTGACGGGCGCGAAGGGTCGCGCCACGGAAGAATAGCGCGAGGCTAGCATGGGGAGCTAGCACAGAGCGGTAGAGGGGGGCGGTAGAGGGACAGGAACAGAGAGAAGGAGAAAGGGAGTGTTGACTTGTAATGGCCGACAGACAGAGAGTCCGGGATGGATGGGGAGGGAGGGCAGGAGGCCAGGGGAGCAAATGAAGGAAAAAAACAAGCAAGACAGAGAGCGGGGGCACAGGAATGGACGTTCAGCCGGTGGAGGGAGATATGGGAGAGGGAGGGAGAGATGAGTAGAAAGGGAGAGTGAGAGGGAGGGAGAGATGGGGCGAGAGAGAGAGAGGGATGGGGCGAGAGAGAGAGAGGGATGGGGCGAGAGAGAGAGAGAGAGAGAGAGAGAGAGAGAGAGAGAGAGAGAGAGAGAGAGAGAGAGAGAGAGAGAGATGAGGCGAGAGAGAGGGAGAGAGAGAGAGGTAGGGGAGAGAAAGAGTCGCAGAGAGAGAGAGAGAGAGAGAGAGAGAGAGGTGGGGGAGAGACGGAGAGAGAGAGACGGCGAGAGAGAGGGCGGAAGCATCGAGCGTGTCTGTGAGAGAGCCAGCAGGCGGCAGTTCATCATGTCTCCCTTCACACAGACGTTTTCTTTTACACTTTAAATGATGATACTCATCAATCAGCCACTGACAGCTGCATCAGGCCAGCTGCAAACATGCAAAGGCTAGCAGTGTGAAACCTGCTGACGCCACCCCTCGCTGGCCGCGCCACGAATCACTCCTCCTGCACACCATTTATTTGCTCTCACAACACGGCGTCGTGCCTTTCTCCCTCTCCTGCAGCCCATGGGTAAATAAAGCCGTTTCTCACACACACACACACACACACACACACACACACACACACACACACACACACACACACACACACACACACACACACACACACACACACACACACACACACACACACACACACACGTGCATGGTATGTGGGTGTGACAGCGGCAGTCCTGGTAGTAATAGTAGTTGTTGCTACTCTGGATAAAACTAAATCCAGACATAAAATAAATATACTGTATATATTTCTGCGTGTGTGCGTTTGTGTTTTCAATTTGATAAAGTATATGTGCGTGTGCGTGTGCGTGTGTGAGTGTTTGTCTGTATGTGTGTGTGTGTGCGCGCATGAAGCAGATGTTTGTGTTTGCCTTTTTCTTTCATAACAAGCAACCCATCATAAAATGTCGAACACAAACACTAAATCTGCTGTATATACAGCATATCCATCCACAGTGTGTACAGTGTATCCCATGATGCCGCAGTAAGCTACACGTGTCACCATGTTGTGCGTCCATCATTCGGAATGACGGAAAAAGGGCAAAGCAGTAAATCCTTGCGTGTCAGAGGTTATCCAATCCCGTGGCAAGGACTACCCCCTGATCTGGGATCACTCTGAACCTACACAGTTTACACACACACGCTCCTTCGTTTACTCCTCTTCCTCCTCCCTTCCTGCTCCTCCTCTTCCTCCCTTCCTCCTCCTTCCCCCTGCCTCCCTTCATCCCTTCATCCTCAGTGATTGCTCATTTCGAGAAGTGAAGGAGAGGAGGAAGTGTGTGAGAGAGAGAGAGAGAGAGAGAGAGACAGGAGGGGAGGGAGGGATAGACCCCTACCTCCCTCGTCCACACACACACACACACACACACACACACACACACACACACACACACACACACACACGCACACACAAACGCAAACAGACGGATGTGAATTCAAAGTTTCCTGATCTTTAGCAGAAGTTATGGCGGGTTATCTTTGGCTGTATATCAGGGCGCTGGCAGCTCTCCCCCAGCGATGAGGGATTAAGCAGCACAGCTGTCTCTTCCCGGGATGATGCAGTGCAGCGCTCGCCGACACGACAGCATCACTTAATCTTAATGTCCGCTCCTCCAGCGCAGACGCCCAGGACAAAGCCAATCAGCATCACATGCCACGGGGATGGACCCCGCTGCCTGGCCCAGGAGTCCCTCACCCTCACAGGCCGATTAATCAACTTCAGACAGCCCCCCGCTTCAATCCCAGCCACGGCTCGCCCTGCTCCTGCTCCTCTCTCTCGCCCTCCCTCTCTCTCTAGCTCTGTTCCTGTGTCTTTTTTGTTATCTCGCTCTCCCATTCTCTCACACTCTCTCTCCCTTTCTCTTTATTTTGCTCCCTCCGTTCCTCTCTCTCTCTACTTCACTCTCTCTCTCTCTCTCTCTCTCTCTCTCTCTCTCTCTCTCTCGCATACAATTGTCTTTCTCTCTCCCCAGCCCCTCATCTTCACACACCTCACCTCTCTCTTCCTCATTTCTCACATGCACTCTCCCTCTCTCTCTCTCTCTCTCCCTCCCTCCTCATCTCCCGTTGTCTCTCGGCCGCTTTAACCGCTGTGATGTATAGCGGCGGCGAGGGGCGGCGAGGAGTGGCTCGCGGGAGAGAACACTTATAAGATTGCGGCCCACAATATGCATTGCACTGTACGGCGAGCAAGAGAGCACCGCGTAGGAGAGAGAGAGAGAGAGAGAGAGAGAGAGAGAGAGAGAGAGAAAGAGGATGAGAGAGAGAGAGAGAGTACTGAGAATGGTTAGAGAGAGCAAGAGAGTGGAAGGGGATGCAGAGCGAGTAGGAGTGAGGAGAGAGAGAGAGGGCGAGGGGCGAGAGAGGCATCGAATGCTTACGCCGTATTTCTGTCTCGGGCACAGACCTATTTGTCGTACGGCTGCCTGGGCTTCAATGAACTCGCAAGCCTTAAGGAGAGCAGGACAGCTCACTATAACGACCTGCGCTCATTTAGACGAATGGCTCCCCGGGAGGTCCCCCGGCAAGGATTTAAATCCGATATGATCGAGCCGCGGCCATTAAAACAAAGGAGACAACACACGACACCGCACCTCCTCTCGCCTGCTCCCCTCGACCTCACATCTCAAGTTAGGTCTCGACAACCTGGAGCCGCACCAGGCTGATCCCAACACAACACCACCCTCCCAGCCCCATCCCACGCAGAGGAAGAGGGAGAACGGCAGGGCCAAAAGAAAGAAAAGAAGCCTTACGAATCATGTGTTCCTCTGACGTACCCCCCACGCCATACATCAGCACGCCGTGGATATATTACGGGTGGCGAGCGTGACGCGTGCCCGTGTTTATGGCCTCCTGCGGAGACCTGGATGTGTGCAGATATGGAATATTACTTCCATAAGTTACCCTCAATTGCAGCCGGTCTCATTACCCACGGGGCGTTTCCCCGTTTCCTGAAGTAATGCGACGCGTTACTGCCCTTAAGTGAAGTGGTGGAGTCTGGTATGCAACATTAACACTGACACTCTCTCTCTCTCTCTCTCTCTCTCTCTCTCTCTCTCTCTCTCTCTCTCTCTCTCTCTCTCTCTCTCCTCTCTCTCCTCTCTCTCTCTCTCTC
>NC_079426.1:10614228-10619228 GCF_026213295.1 Gadus chalcogrammus
CTATCGCATGGAGGAGGCTGCAAAGCATAACAAATGCAGGAGATGAAGGGTGTGAAAAAGCGAATCTGGCAGACACACCTGGATGTAAACACTTCTGCTCTCTTCTGGGGGACGTGTTTTTTTGCTCGGTTCCGCGGTGCCTGTCGTTTAACAGCGGGGCTGTGGGGTGACAAAACCTTGAATATACATATTATGTTCTGTTTCACACCTACTAAACACTGGAAACAAAAGGTGCCAGCAATGTTATTACGGGGGGAAACACAAGCAGCACCAGCTGGTTAAGGTGTGTGCACGCTGTGGTGGGTTTAGTATGACAGGAAATGTGCTGCATTGGGTACGTGTTTTAAATTTAAGAAATACATACCAATGCTCAATGTGAATCTCAATTCATATTATTTGCGTATCACTTTTTTCTAATATCATTGGAATAAAAAGAACAATAAAACATAACCAAAACCGTTGACATAAAACAATGAACAATCTAAAAAAAAAATCAACATAAGAAGTATTTCTGTTTGCTTTTTCAGCGTGCGGATATTGCAAGAGTGCCAATCTACTGTTCGCACTTGCTTAGTCGCATTCTCTTTAATCCAATTCCTGGGCATCAACATGGCCTTTCGTTCACACACAGTGCAATAGGAATCGACGTGCTAGCGTGCTAACGAAGCGCTAACATGGCTAACAACCCGTGTACCGCCTGCTGGGCGCTTACAGGCGCAGGTTTGACAGCAGCACAGATAATTCCTTCCTGGCGACACGCGCGCCGGTGGGCCCATGTCATCCGACATCGCTGTGTGTGTGTGTAGCTCAGCGGGGCTATAGCACAGATGCTGTCAGCTGTTGTCTGTTTGTACACACACAACCACAGACACACACACACACACACAGTTACTATGACACCTGTCCTTCCCTGGTCTGAGCGAAGGCCAGGTACAAGAATATACAGTGTGTGTGTATGCAGGTGTATTTATTTATGTGTGTGTGTGTGTGTGTGTGTGTGTGTGTGTGTGTGTGTGTGTGTGTGTGTGTGTGTGTGTGTGTGTGTGTGTGTGTGTGTGTGTGTGTGTGTGTGTGTGTCACTCAGAGAACTCCAGCTGCAGAGAGGCTGTCATGGCCGTCCCTGCCCCCAACTGGCCCGCCAATCACAGCCCAGTCCGGCCCCCGCCCCCCCACCCCTGCGGGAACCAGGGGGTGGGGGGGGGGGGTCGTTTGTAAACAGGCAACACAAGCCAAACAATCGACAACAACAAATCCTTTAAACACTCTCACATCATTCTCCTCAGGAAGGGAAAGATTTCAGATTTTCCATATTCAAGCGGTGCAGCCCAACAACAACAACAACAGATAAACAAACAAACAAACAAACAACAGGCCGCATCAACAAATCACAGAGTAGCTCGGGGTGTCAACTCCCCCACAGAGGCCGAGACAGAGATTCCACACTGCCAACTACGTAGGAGACAGGGAGTGACTCCCAGATGGGCCAAGGGGGGTGCAGAGGGGCGGGGGGGGGGGATACGGGACTAGGGCGTAGACCCGGTGTTGTGGCGTGGCTCAGCGAGTTGGGTTTGTTTCTTCTTCTCTATTTCCGGGGGCGTGCCGATTCTGGAACTTCAAGAGAAATCAATGGCCCGTCCGTGTGGGGGCAGGGGGGAGGAGGGGGGCATTGAATAGAGGGGCTTCACTGGGTTCTGTTTGAACTCGCTTTCACTGGCTTTTTATATATATCCGAGGCGGTTGCCCCCTCGCCCGCCCCCCCCCCCCCAGGCGTCTCCCTCACAGCAGGCCCTGACAGTTTGACACCTTGACAGCTGCCGCTGAATGACAACTGATTTGTACAAATTTCAAGCCTTATAAATCTACCTGTCACAACAAGAGCATAAAAGAGCTCCGACCCAGCAGGTAATTCGGAAGTGGTGAGGGAGCGGGAAAAAGGCGAAGGAGAGGGGAGGGAGGAAGAGAAAGAAACCTGGAAGAAGAAAGACAAGAAAGGGCTGCTTCCCTCCACTTTCCCGTCCCATTTTCCCTGACAGCCCCGGGTCTGTGAGGAGGAGAAAAGTGTAGGAGTGCGGGAGAGAACAATAAAGGTGGTCCCCTGTCATCATCCTCTCCTCACGTCCACGTTTGACTACAAACAAACGCCAACGGTGCGATCAATGGACTCGTTAAGAGATTAGAAGGATTGAATGGATTGACCAGGCCATTGTGCAATTTCATATTATATCAATCATTTGACTGCAGTGTGAGGGCAGCTCCACCTGCTACACATGCAGGATTATCCTGGCTGGTTGGTTGCTCTGGTTATGTACTGGGTAAACGAGCGCTGGCCTTTTTTCACGGTATTTAAACAATATCCCACAATGCACTGCTGCCTGTCACCCCCCCCCCCTACCTACCCACCCCATGCTTTCATCTGTCTCTAATGGCAGACCTGGCAGGCAAGGCCTTCCTGGCCTATAAATCTTATTTTCCAGGAGAACATCTTACAGCGAGGTATAAACCACGGCGGGTAGAAGAAGAAAAAAATCAATACGTGTGACAATAATTCTAAATGAGTCGTCTGTCTCTCATTTTTTTAGGGGCTGCTATGTCGTCCGTCTTTGTTATTGACGGGGCGTGTTGGGCTTCTCATCTTTTACAGCTCAAAGTAAAAGTATGATGGGCTGTGTAAATGTTTGTCGGCATCAGTGTGTCATATTATTATTTAAAAGGGCCCCATGCTAATGCTACACCGGCTAGCCGATCCACACCTCTGACATCCGTCTGGAAAACTTTATTTATAAAAAGCTCCCGACAAAAGCGCTCAATGACGAAGAACAATGTAACGTGACGGAAATACAAAATACACACACACACACACACACACACACACACGACACACTTTACGACAACGCAACGGTCGAAGGCGCAGCAATGCCTAAGGGGTCAAGCGGGTTCGTCTCTGCATGGACCTGCATCTGCTTAACAGGAATTGCATAACTGGCTCATGACTTCTTGTGCTTCTTCTAGGCCTTCCCCCCCCCCCCCCCCCCCAGCTCTGCTGACAGCCAGATTGCTAGGCGATGACTGGGTCCGGGGCTAAATCAGCAGCATAGGTCCTTGCCTCTCGTAAATACCGATCAGGCAGTCTGTCACTGCGGGTCAGCAGTTGGCTATATGCATGGTTGTGTTGTTTGTGTGTGGATACATGTGGGACTGCACTTAGGGTTTTACTGCTGCGGTAATTATTTTACCCCAGAGACAATTTGCATGGGTGTTCGTTAAAAGGTTACATTTGTGAAATGTCTGTGTAGCTTCCGGAAGATACACACAACGCACCGTAAAGAAAACGACTTATGATATAATAACAATACAGCTCTACCGTGGCTTAGAGTCACTAATATTATCGCAAAAAAGGGTGCCTGGCTAACTTCTCCAGCCCCCGTATAGAAATACCTCCTTAACCCTCATCTCTTTACAAGCCAAGGCAAACACTCTAATCCCCTATTGGTGTGTATTCATCCCTGGCCTAAAATGTGCCCTTCCGCACTCTAACCCCCAAAGACCCCTCCATTCCCCTCCCTGTCGCGCGGCCCAGTGACCCGGCTGTTTGATTAAGACTTAGCCCCACCACTTCATCCCCCTGCTACAGGCCCCCGGCTGGGACAAAAAGCACGAGTTAAGCAAAGGGATTATCAGTCGCCACTCCCACGGAGGCAGTCAAACTGTCAGCCAGATCAAAGCGGATTCCCTGCGGTTGAGCCTCAGTCATTTGGGGGCAGGTGTCCTACTCTCTGATATTCTACAGCACCGGGGACGAAGGGGGGGGGCTGGAACCCAACGCCACGGGATTTGTTCGCCTAGCGGCCATCTTGGCTCCATCTCGGTGGCGGAGTTCAATGTGGATTTCTGCATTCAATTCACACAGCGGCCTTTTCGGTTCTAACCGCTAGCCGAGTGGCGGCACTGAATGAGCATTCAGTGCCGCCACTCGGCTAGCGGTTAGAACCAAGATGGCAACTCTTTGACTCAGGCCCATTCACATTTAAATAAAACAAGACGTACCGGAGAATCGACTGTTTACCTTGACACCACCGGGGGACGTGGCATAAATCATCTAGGCACAGGCGGTCGTAAATTAGGCTTGTGCTAAGTAAGAGGGGACGTGGAGTTAAATTAGGGCTTTTATCTTTTTTCGAGTTTTCCTAACCTCAATGTGTCTACATGGCAAGAGGGAATCATACTCTTGAAGCTATATACGTTAAATATCCCATAAGGAGGAATGGAGGAAAGTTATATCTCAACATAAAAAAAAATACACTTTAAAACCTTATATTCGTAACAAATTCTAAATGCTATGTAAGTTTGCTATATCTCAAAGTTGCTATTTTTTAAACTAGACTTTGTATTAAAAAGATATACAATGTTGTAATGATTATCACATGTGGCCCCTATTAAAAGCATAAACATTCAAAAGAATAAGAATAACAACAGCATAATAAAGTCATACAGACAGTAACACACCGAGACTTTTTTTATTGAATTACAAACATTCAGTCATTTAGTCTGACAGCTGTTTATCCCCAAATAAAAAGGGAACAGGGAGATGGTTGGCCAGTCGGACCAGTAAATGTTTCAGCAGTGAGATCACAATCGATGACAGAGGCCTCTTATGTCTTGATAATTTGGAAACATTGGTATGGCAAGCAGCAGGGACGTAAATAACCAATCACAGGCCTTCCCCTGGGTGGGATGACGGGCCACCCCGTGGGAGGGGGAGGGGGGGGGGGGGGGGGGGGGCGGGGCAACCTTAACCTTATGTTAAGTCCTTTATCCTTCACCCCCCCACCCCCCCCCCCCCCCTCCACCACCAACTATTTAAAAATAGTCGGGTGCTGAGTTCAGCACCCGAAAGCATCATCACCACTACCATCATTATTATCACCTTCAACCAGTGGTGGCCGATACCAGAGTGATGCACTAGGGAAGGAGGGACGGAGTGAGATAGGGAGAAAGAGAGA
>NC_079426.1:10624228-10671728 GCF_026213295.1 Gadus chalcogrammus
CGTCATCCGGACCCCGCACGGGGTGTTCACGGCTCGGGCGGGGATTGTACCCAACCTCCCCGTGCCGCTCCTGATTGGGAGGGACTGCCCGATATTTCGCCGGCTTTGGGCCCCGGCACGAGAATCCCGGGGCGGGAGAGATGCGGTTGCCGCCGCGGCAGGAGAGGCAGCTGCCGCCCGCGCAGCGGGAGACGAAGCGGCGGGAGACGAGGCAGCCGGAGACGAGGCAGCCGGAGACGAGGTAGCCGGAGACGAGGTAGCCGGAGACGACGCTGCCGGAGACGACGCTGCCGGAGACGACGCTGCCGGAGACGACGCTGCCGGAGACGACGCTGCCGAAGACGACGCAGCCGGCGCCGCAGGAGACACCCGGCCCCGGCGAGATACCATCCTGGGCGGGTCCCTCGACTACCTGGGGCTTGGACAAAGGGTGGAGGAGTGTGGCATCCCGCCACGTGGTCCTCGGCCTGGACGGGCCCGGGGTACCGTGGAGGACGGGGTGTACCACCCCCACCCACCAGCCGGCGAGAGAGAGCAGCCCTTTCGGCACCCCAATCAGGGTGATTGGGGGACACCTGGGCGAAAGCACGGGGGCCATCTTAAAAGGAGGACCAGCCCAGCACAGCACGGGTCGGGTGCAGGAAGGAAGGGCTCGACGCACGAGAGAGAGAGCCTAGAGGCCCACGGAGGCCCTAGAGACCGCGTCTCCTGCATAGTTTGGTTGTTCTGATTTAAGTTGACTGTTAATAAATGCGTGAAATGGCTAAACCCCCAATGGAAAGCGTCGTTTGTCCGTGGAACCCGGCTCATTCAAGGAGCGGGTTACCACAACACACACACACACACACACACACACACACACACACACACACACACACACACACACACACACACACACACACACACACGTGCACATGTACATGCACACATACACAAACACAAGTTCATGCACACATGTGAACGTGAACAACCCCACACACTACATGTGCACATGTGTATGCACCCACACATACACCTCCACACACAAACACACAAACAAATGTGTGCATGCACTCACAAACAACACACACATAGACACACTCACAGACAAACACACACACACTCCACTGCCAAGTTCCAGGACTTCCAAATTAAATTCTTATGGTAAGCAAATGTGCAATAAAGCAATACTGCAGTTGCCTGAAACTGTCAGAGAAGGTCTCTGTGTGTTTGTGTGTGAGTGTGATCGGTGAGTGTGTGTGTGCGTCTGTGTGTGTGTGCGTCTATGTGTGTCTGTATGTGTGTGTGTATGAGCATGTGTGTCTATGATTAAAGAGGCAAGACTTGGGGGTTCAGGGGCTAAGTTCGTCTAAGCTTCACAAGGTCAACCACCGTCTTTGGTGGTAGTATTATCTGCTAACGTGGAAAGGCTGTAGGCTGCAGGTATGTCCTTGAAATTAAAATCGTTTTTGGATGACCAAGGCTTATTTTGTATTTACATCACACCAAATAAAACACTCCTTATAAGCATGGGTGTGTTATAATTGCCAACTGAAAACTTTGGACGAATAAAACATTCTGATAAATAAGCAATTTGAAATTGTCAAATGTGTGAATGTTGAGTTTATGTTTACTAACATAACTCGATAAGTTGATTAAATGATTACGCCTCAAATGAAAAATGGCAAGATGCTAAACCGTTTAACAGCTTCACTGTTAATGCCTTTCTGAGAGGCAGGAAATCACAATGGATATGGATGAACAAAGACGGATGTGCCCCACCTTACCTTTTGTACGGCATAATTCTCAAAGCTGCACTCATCCAGCGCAGAACAACTTCATATATTTGAACTAAAGTATGAGGTGAAATAAGCTGAATCGAGATTTTTCTACCCATTATTCCTAAATATCATTTTGCAATTTCTTTCTAAAATCCCTCGAAAAGTCCCACAATCGAGGTTGTCAAAACCTTGATGGCTTGGCTCCCATCAGGCCTAGTAGCCCATTTAAAAAACGACAAAATAAAAACATTGCCACCGCCGTCTTAGAACAGCTGAATAAACTCCCTTCCATACCCTATTTGGATACATCAAAAGAGTTTGTTTTCACCAGGAAATGGAAGTTTAGACTTAAAGACACTGGTGTTCTTTATCTATCTGTTCTTCAATGGGTTCAGTGAAGCTCGGAGAAGGTGCTTAGAACTTTCTAGAGACTCTCTGCTTGTGTCAGGGCTGTTGGTGAAGGGGGGGTGAGTTCGCTCCTCCATCAGAACCTATTGTGTAGGGGTTTTACAGCTTAAACCCGTTGCCCCTAAACACTGGTGACCCCCTTTTCCCTTCCTTAGAAGACTCAGAAGCCATCCCCCCACCACCCCCTTTTACAACATCAAACTATGGATTATCTTTAGATTTCCTTTAAGGTGAATGGAGCCCTAAATCCACAGCTGTTGGGGTTTGACTGACAAAAAGAAGCTGAGTAAAAAAATTGTGACTTAACAGGGGACTGTTAAGCCACCATTTGAATGAGGGCAGGGTTACCTCTGCTGTCAGAACCGTTTTACTCCCACATGCTAATTAGGAATATCTTCTACAACTCAGCCCCCAAAAACCCAGCCAACCAGCTACCACTTTTAACCCTCCTTCCTCTCCCGTTCTTCCCTTCAGTTATCACATCCACACCCAGCCAACTCCCCCCCCCCCCCCTATCCTCTCACTCCTCACCCCCACACAGACCTGTCCTCCCTTGCTCGAGGTTTGTCCTTCTCAAGGGGGGAGAGAGAGTGAAAAGGTACCGCAAGATCAAATAAAAACAACGCTCATTAGCATGCTAATCCACATCATTCGCTCCGATCTCAAGGGTGTGTTATTTCTCACCTCTTCGAGGTCCAATCAGACATGACGAAAGGCGTTGATAAGGCCTTGATTGCGTTTGCACATTTGACGTTACCCTCGATTTAAAATCTGACGCGACCGACGAACTCCTACAAAGCATCACGTGCGAGAAGGGTTGACCGTGTCGAATCACAGGCCTGTTAACTCCTGGTGGATATAAATTATGATGATATGTGTCAGAGATCGGGGCTAGTTATTGGTCATTAAAAGGAGCACTGTGGCTAGAGAGATGGGTCAAATAAACCCAAGATAAGATTTATTTGCAGACCCAGCCTCCGATGGGACTCTTTATTGACAGAGAAGGCCTTGTTTCAGTGGTGAAGGCTGTGACTACATCCACATATGTACTCCCTATAAATCCTATGAAAAACAGATTGTCTGGCAAAGCCATTCACGGAAAAATGTCGTCGGAGACAAGGCTTAAAAGACAATCCATTACTATTTTATTGCATCGACTGATATTTTCGTTTCGAATTGAATTATGAAGTAATACACAACCATGTAAAATATATAACATTGTAAAACTATTTAAATAAATCACATAAAGCAATTAAAACATGCATGTAGTACACATTTTTCATGTATGGGAATTTGACAAAGTCACTAACCCAAAACCTTTTTCAAATCCAAGATCTGATAGGTTAATACTATAAAATCTGAATCTGATTCATACCATTCGATGCTATCCAAACCAAAACTCTCAAAAGTAACAAAAACTGTAAGTCCTAATTCACCCGGACCCATTACAGAGACGGCAGATAGGATAGGACACATAATGAATTCAGTCTGCCAGTGAGAATAACGTTGGAGAAACTCCTCCTGTTTCTTGAGGAAAAGGGAGGGCGACCGTGGCTTCAGAGATCATAGAACATGGCCGCCGTGGCCGACCGTGTTCTCATCAATCACACTCCAAATGGCTTCCCTGACACTTCCCCCCCCTGCCCCTCTCTACTCCCTTTCCAGCCTGCCTTATGTGGCCACCATCTTGAAAATAGCAATGTCGTCGTGGTGGTAGTTGTGGGCGGAAAATGGATGAGGAGTGTGCTTTTAAAAAAAGAAAAAAAAGTGGGGGCTGTTGGTTAGGTTGGGAGGAGGTGAGTGAGTAGGGCTGTGAAATCACTGCCAAATGTTTTCTCCACAATAGAAGCCCCCGATCACATCATCTGGCGAGGTGGGCTGTCGACGGGGGCCAGGTGCGCGCCAGCAGTGACTGAGTGGAGTTCTCTTGTCGGATTTCTTTCGGGGATGTACGTTTTAAATCTCCGACGCCCCGCTCTCCCCTCTTCCTAACCTCTCCCCCTTCTCGCTAACACTAACTCCTATCTCCTACAGCAGTCAATCCCCCCCCCCCCCACCCCCCGTCATCGTCCATCTCCCTCACCCCCGCCCCTCACCTCTGGTCTCCTCCCTTTGAGGTCCCGGCGCGGATTTACAACAACTGTCAAAGTCGGGGATGACAGATAAATTAATCTTCTCTTCATGAGTTTACGTCCCGGGCATCTGGGCGGCTGCTCTGGCCTCTAACAAGCGGCGGGTCTTGGCTGCGGCCAATGCCTTCCCCCGAGCTGATGTTTTCATGGCCGGCGGAGATGAATTGCCCTGCCATGAGAATCTATTTATACATCTAGTTAGCGGGCGGGGCACTGGATCCAGGACAGCGGGATTTCACGGGGTTAGGGTCCCCTTGAAGCATCTGTTAAAAGCTGGCCCCGTCACGCGGAACACATCAGCGCAACGACTCCGGGATTCTGTTTGTACATTTTCCCCACTGTTTCTCCACGGTCTCCGGGTCGTCTCTGTAGGTAGGAGTACAGTGTGTCTTTTGCAGATGTGTTTTATTTATTTTTTGCCGTCTGTATGTATTTTTCTACGGAAAAGTTTCAAAGGGAGTGGCAAGTACTTCTTTATTGTGGCTCCATTAGAGGAAACACACTGGTTCACTCCAGCCATGTA
Organism: Gadus chalcogrammus; assembly: GCF_026213295.1. NCBI lineage: Eukaryota > Metazoa > Chordata > Actinopteri > Gadiformes > Gadidae > Gadus > Gadus chalcogrammus. The sequence goes on from NC_079426.1 coordinate 10,629,052, forward strand.
GACTTCTCTTACATTTCCATTCATCATCCTTAAGTCGTACAATGCTGCGACGGTTGGAAAGCGCCCCCTGTGCGCCGACGCCCCCATTATCCAAGTCAAACAAACACAGGGGCTACAGATGCCCTCGGTCTCACAGCAACTAAATGAGCCTTAACGGACAGACAGGTATATTTTGACAAGACATGGAAGGCCATCCATTCGTTGGCTTGAAGCGTAAAGTGCCGTGAACTAAAAGCACAAGGTCTCAAAGGGTTTTTAGAAAGAAGCAAAACAGAACCGACTCTGTGTTGCGGTTTGAATCTGCGTCTCCGTGTCGGTTAGTTGAATTAAACTTTCCCCCTATTTTTTCTACCAACTTAGAGGAAAGAAAACTATCTCAGAATGGAGAACTTGCAGGACCGGTTCCTGACCTTCTCTTGGACCTCTACGCTTCTGTAAAAAAAAAAGAAAACGCCAGAAGTAAAACAACCGAAATATAAACTGCACTGGTGAAGCGAGTAGGACCCTGAAAATGCTGATAAAAACCCTCTCATCTTTCCATCTCTCCCTCCCATCCCTCTTTCTCTCTGTCTGTCTATCTATCTCTCCCCCTCTCTGCAATTCATCTTAAAATGGATTGCTCTGTCACCTGGACTAACACTTCACTGAGAGCAGCCATCAATACTTTTCGTCAAAAACTGCACACTGTGCCAGACGTATCATCAATCACCATTTGCATAAAACAAAGAGCTTTCTATATGACTGCCAGTCAGGGGGCTGTGGCGGACGGCTTGCAGGGCTGTCGGGAGATAAAGGAACCCGCCCTTACATTGGTCCGCAGAGACTCAGGCTGAACAAGTCAGTACTCCATGTGTTGTCAATCTCCACCCGATCGCTATTGGATGGCAACGAGTGAGCAATAAATCAATGCACAGGGAGTTATATGATCCAAATCCAGAAGACATGTGCAGAGGATTTAGCTTTGAATAGATGCTGTAAAATACAAACGGCCAACTGAATGTTTAATGTTTTTAAAAGGAGTGGACGCTGCTCAAAAGGTCATGATATGAAAAGGTGTTCAAGGTTTGTTTGAGCGTTAAAACAAATATCGACAACATCCACACATCTATGGAACACGCCGATACCCGCGTTTGACCAGCGGTGAACCTTACGACCAGGGGTCGAAGGGTTCTCTGGGGGCCATGGCCGGTAGCCCGGGCCCTTGAACCAGCGAAGAAGAATGACATCTTCTCCCACATCTGCAACACTCATCTATTGTGCGCGGACTAGATTTGTCTTCGCTTGACGTTAAACGCTGCTGGCCCAAGAAGTATGTTTCGCCTGAGATATTTGACATCTGAAAGAGAGCAACATTTCAAACCGTTTATACTAAAATGGGATATGGTAATGTTTCTTACTATGGTTGGCAATCCCTTATCCATCTTCCAAACAAATAGTCCTAGGCCTGTTAAACATTCAGTAATAACTTATTTAACCTTATTTAGCCACTGCAACCCAATAACTAAAAGATTGTTATTTGTATGTTACCGAAATAACCTTCATATGTGACAACATGCATGTTGGAACACAAACATTTCTCCTACCTGTGCTCCATTTCTCTCTGTCTCACACATGCACACAAAAATAATTCAATTTGGAAACCATCATTGGCAGCGTAGAAGAGGACAGGAAATTCATATTGCTGTAATGCTCAGATTATCAATCATTCTGACATTTTATTGGCTTTATCACCATACATACCATTAAAATGATGTCTGGCCCAGATTGTCACGGGGCCGGGGGGGGGGGGGGGGGGGAGCGGAGAGCCAACATTAAACAGACCAGGATTAAAATGCAGAATCCACAACAACCTTTCCCTCTCCGCCTGGTGAAATTACCCAGGACCAGGGCCCGCAGAGGAGACTTTTTTTTCTGTCAACGTGCTGTCAAGAGCAGACACCGCGTCAACGAGGCAGAGCCAGGCTGACGAGTAGATAGACGGATAGATAGATAGTGTCACACTCGGGAAATGCAGAGGCATCCCTCCCTTTATCGCCGCTGTCGCTCTAGTCAGTCGATGCAGTGAAAGAGTGATAACAAATGAGTAGGGAGAGGAGAGGAGGAGATATCTATTCATCTCTCGTCTCGCTCCTAATCAGACATCATTGGCGAGCGTTTTAGCACCAGTGTTGATACGCGACGGGCCGTCTGTTCCTTGAGGAACCGTTCGTACCAAACACTTCCGTCATTAAAGGCCATTCCAGCTAATATTCATATTTCAGAACAGACTGACAGTAAAAAAATAAAGTGAAGGACTGATAATGGACATTGAAATGTAGCTGCCAAGCTGGTAAATTAAACGGTAAAGCAGTAGAAATGTGTTACTTCTCTCAGTGCTGTACACGAGAAGCACCCGAAGCCAGTGTGTCACCGAGTATGGACAAGATGGCCGCTCTCTGCACAGCCAAAATAGTTTGTTCCATTTTTGGCTTCGTTCTTTCATTATGTGTTTGTTTTTTTGTTTCTTTCTTTCTTCTTGTACAACTAACCAAAGTTGTTTCTTTTCCTGGTCGGTTTAAGAAAGTTCAAAAATGAATAAGCCAGAAATGTCACGCATATGAGCACCATTTTAGCTCATAAAAAATGTATTGATCGAGTTCTAAGATGAACTAGCGGGGTCGACCATAGGGTCATACTCCACTGCTAATTGTTTGAACAGAAGGGCCATACAGACAAAGACAGAAATAGTTTGAAGAGTCGTCCGGCCCATTCTCAGAACAATCAATGCTCAGTGCGGATCCGACTCAATCCCGAGTCTAAATCATCTCGCAGCCGGAATGGCTCTTGACATTGAAGCCGCAGTATCCCTGTGATATTTTTAGTGCTTTCCATCCGCAATGCCAAACATTGCCGCGTTTTTTTTTATGGCCGCATTCTTACAATACACTCCGTTCACAAAATATTAGCTGTGACAGCCCCCCGGCCCAACTGAAAGGATAATGGCATCATCATTCCTTTGTGAAGTGTTTTACAGTTCACCCAGTAGTATAAAAATACTTTTTACTATGAGTGAGACGCACTGTGTGCAAAAGCAGCTGAACAAACTAAGCGCTGTTAGTTGTCTACACCAAGCCTCTTTGTTATCCATTCTTCCCAAAGCTGAAGCTTAATATAATATTTAAGCCATATAAAGTATAAACCAAGGGGAAGATTATGTTAATTACACGTACTAGTATGCCTGCCTACTAAGAAGTCACTGGAAACTCTTCAATCTTTCCATTGAGGAATTCAGTTACAAACTGTAACATATTTTGAATGATACTGTTTATGGGAGGAATATAATTCATTGTAGAACTGATGGAAAAATGTATTTGGTCTTCAACATGATCTCTGGGATCTAAAAACAACTGTAGGATGTAAGAAGAGGGGCGATTCAACATGGAGAAGACGCAGATCCCAAGGCTCGACACAAGCTCTCCTATCAGTGCTATTACCCCATTACGAAGGAACCACAGTCTGATCCCTGCCCTGCCTTTACCACACGGTATCCACACAGCCTCGCCCAGCCTCGCCCAGACTCAGACACGTCATACCTCACCGACACGTGAGTTGGCACTCGGGTCAAATGTTAGGAACACTTCATCATATTGTGTGCTTCTCGGGGAACCAGGGCTCCGGTGAGCTAAGGTTTTTTTGATCATACGCTAAACCCCCATGTTCCCTAATGAAGTGTTGCGGTGGGAACGCAAACAAATTCAATCTCATGTGGACTCACGTGAAGCAGAGATACTAAGATTACAGAGATTACAGAACTTTGAGGTCGGTAAAGAGACGGCACGAGGCAAACTCTGGTTCTCTCATTATAACCCCCACCACCCCCCTCTAGTAGAGGAGAAGGAATACAATGGTATTACAACATTGTTTTGTTTCCCTTGTAAAGAGAAACAAAGTGGTGAGAATAAAAATACACACAATATCATTAAAGCTATTAATGTGAAACTCCCAGTTGTGTCCCGTCTTATGAGACTGTACAGTAGAAAGGCAAAGTAGGCAATCCAATGCCATCAGGCAGAATGAGAGATAGATGAAAAAACAGAAAAAACAGAGGGACGATAGGTCAAATCATCCTTCGCTCTACCCCTCTTCCAATTATTCAAGAAAGACAGGAGAAGGGGGCATAAAGAGATATTCAGATATTCACATTTTTGTATCTGAAAAGCATTAAACCCTGAAGACACAAAATGAAGGGCGGCTTCAATGTGGACAGAGAATCAAAACTGACAAGATGTTAAACTCATTTCACAACACAGACTGCCTGAATAATTGCCAAGCCGAAAATTGGATGTCCTCTTCTCGGATTATGAAAGAGCTTTATTGCTCAAAGGAAACAAAATTACATTTTTTTCAATGTGATTGTCCTCACACAGAATCGTTTCCTCTCACAAAATTAGCCAGCCCCGATAGAATATCCAAATCTCTAAAGCAACATTCAACTGGCACCAATCAACAAAAACCAATGGAAAAATGGCAAATACGGTAAGGCTCAAAGAAGTCAATCTCCAGTCAATCACTGTCTGGAAAATCCCCTCAATCCCCCTTGATGATGTCGGTCCAACACTCCGCTGAATATATCCATCATTCCAGAGGTTATCACTAGGTCACTGATTCCAACATGAAACCCTTTCAGACGCATGTCAAGTGAGTGTTTCATAGAAAGTGACATTGGAACTCAACACTTTGGAATTTCCAAATCAAAAGCGCATTATAAATCAAATTAATATTATTATTATTATTAACTCTTCTGTTGGACATTTTATCTTAAAAAAAATTGTCCTGACTTATGATATATTATAACAGCTACATACCAATTGTCAATCGGAAATTCCCTCCGGAGGATAATAAAGTGTTATCCTTTCATATTTGTATGTGTGTCTATGTATAAACAGACACACAGGTGTGTATATATATCTAGCATGTATACAGCGCATCCCTACCAAAAAAAAAAGTGTCCCCTGTTGGCCAGATCTCCTCTCCAAGTCCAACAAATGATCCACCTGCACACAGTTCTACCGGTACTTGCATCACCTCCTCCACCCCCACCAGCACCACCTCCACCACCTCCTCCACCAACCCCCTCGAGACAGCTGATCGCGCAAGCCCCTTCCCTGCTTCCGGATATTCGTTTCAACGTCTGGGGCACCTGGAGCGTCCTCCACTGGCTCAGCGACTTCAAAAACACATCTCATGAAATAATCACGCGGCCTGTCTGACACGTGTCCCCCGACCCTGGTGGCATGCCCGCACCAAAGGCCCGCATTGATTTTCTGTAGCGTGGCGGCGGATTAGCCCTCTGCAGGGATCAGCTGCCTGAGCCTGGCCCCAGGGCGCGCGCTCAAACTAATAATTAATTTAAAACAGGAGCCGGGTTCCCGTCGGAGGACACGTACACGGGGCTCCCCGGCCGGGTGCTCCTAGCATGCGCTAACCCGTGGGGCTGGTGGTGGTGCTGGGGGGGGGTGCTGGTGGTAGAGGAGTGGGTGAAGGACCGGGCGTCTGGTGGAGGTATACTGGGTAGTGTGTGTCTGGTGGAGGTATACTGGGTAGTGTGTGTCTGGTGGAGGTAGACTGGGTAGTGTGTGTGTGTGTGTGTGTCTGGGGGAGGTAGACTGGGTAGTGTGTGTCTGTGTGTGTCTGGGGGAGGTAGACTGGGTAGTGTGTGTCTGGTGGAGGTAGACTGGGTAGTGTGTGTCTGGGGGAGGTAGACTGGGTAGTGTGTGTCTGTGTGTGTCTGGTGGAGGTATACTGGGTAGTGTGTGTCTGGTGGAGGTAGACTGGGTAGTGTGTGTCTGGTGGAGGTAGACTGGGTAGTGTGTGTGTGTGTGTGTGTCTGGGGGAGGTAGACTGGGTAGTGTGTGTCTGTGTGTGTCTGGGGGAGGTAGACTGGGTAGTGTGTGTCTGTGTGTGTCTGGTGGAGATAGACTGGGTAGTGTGTGTGTGTGTGTGTCTGGGGGAGGTAGACTGGGTAGTGTGTGTGTGTGTGTGTGTGTGTGTCTGGGGGAGGTATACTGGGTAGTGTGTGTCTGTGTGTGTCTGGGGGAGGTAGACTGGGTAGTGTGTGTGTGTGTGTGTGTGTCTGGTGGCGGTATACTGGTGGAGGTAGACTGGGTAGTGTGTGTGTGTGTGTGTGTGTGTGTGTGTGTGTGTGTGTGTGTGTGTGTGTGTGTCTGGGGGAGGTAGACTGGGTAGTGTGTGTGTGTGTGTGTGTGTGTGTGTGTGTGTGTGTGTGTGTGTGTGTGTCTGGTGGCGGTATACTGGTGGAGGTAGACTGGGTAGTGTGTGTGTGTGTGTGTGTGTGTGTGTGTGTGTGTGTGTGTGTGTGTGTGTGTGTGTGTGTGTGTGTGTGTGTGTGTGTGTGTGTGTGTGTGTGTGTGTGTGTGTGTGTGTGTGTCTTTAGATTTACATGTTATGTATGACAATAACTCTAGGAACCTTAGGATGAAATGTAATTTTTTAATGTTTGTTGGAATAACATTACATTTGAACTGAACTTAACAGAAGAGTTAGGTCTCTATTGTGTGAGAAACCTCTCAAAGCAGTTAAGGAAGATGAGGGCATCTCCGGAATACACAAAAAAGCAATCCACTCTCAGGGTTTGTCACTTGCCTTGTGGCCTATATAGAGCAATAAGCACAAAAACACAATAAATAAAAATAACTGACGAAGAGAAACTGTCTCCAGCCATTGAGAGAAAAGAGGTTGTGAAAGTGTTTTCCAGCCATGATGCCACTATGACAACTAACCCCATCGCAGCAGTGCTTTACAAGCAAGCAAAGTTAGCGTTGAGCCAGCGCCTGGCTGTAAAAGAAGACGGACACAGACAGAGTTCACAAATAACGCGCCCATTCATACCCTCCGACGCTCACGGCGAACACGTGTACCGTGACAGCACGCGGTACTGGGCTCTCCCAGCGTGTCTGTGTGAACTTATACGTGACACGCTATTCGCCACGCGTGTGTGTGCGAGCACAACGCCGCCCTTTGTTGGGCGCGCCTCTCCCCCAGAATCGAAGCGGGGTCGAGGGGAGTCACGGAGATATGAAGCGACCGCTGAACAAAGCGGCCATATTGGTTCTGGTCGGGCCATGTGAAGGCCACGAGACTGAGGTTCGTCTGTCTGCAGCGACGGGAACCGTGAAAGGGAACCTCTTTCCACCGATTTCACTGTCTGTTTGAGGCGACGTCCTAATCTGCAAAGCAGACAGGCTTTTAGCGGAATAGCATCGAGACATGCCGTGAGATATGTGCAAAATAACATCAAAGCTGAGCTACCAGTGCGTGTGCGTGTGTGTGTGTGTGTGTGTGTGTGTGTGTGTGTGTGTGTGTGTGTGTGTGTGTGTGTGTGTGTGTGTGGCGGCGGTGGGGGTGTTGTTCTGGCTGCTGGATATAGGGGTCGGCGGCTGTCTGAGGCTCCTGCCATGCAGAGCGCTGTACTGTGAGGTCAGAACGGAGGGGTAGCGACTTCACCACCTTGCAAACATAGCTCGAAGCTGATGACGTAAATAACCATGAGCCCGGCGTCCAGTCTTAGCCACGGTTATGGGGATATAATGAGTAGTCGATCCCTACTAAAGGAATAGTATAACATAAGCTGAAGCTATAATAGCAACAATATTATGCCATTATCAATCACATCATTCTAAATCAACGGAGGTTAATAACTAGGGATAACCCCTTATGCCTCTATAAACATAAATTCTAGTGAGTATGAGCTTCACAAGAATATTGTTGGATAGATCAATATTGCAGGACATCGCAAACACCCCATGGCAATTGGAGAATTGTGACACAAACAAAACTGTTGTTCTATGTCATCGTGGAGATTTCATATGATGAGTTTGCTGCCTTAGTGCTACAATGACAAAAAAGGTTATACATCCAGGGCATCAAACTTATCTGATATGTGGAGCACCCACATATTATTGCACGGTAGTGAACTAAACACGGGCTAAAATATCGTGGCTTTGTTGAATCAAATAATGCAATAAGGTATCCGGGAATCTTAAAAAAATAAAAATAAAAACGACAACAAAAACGAAGCATTCCACTTAAGTTTCTAAAGTCCCTCCCCCTCCTTCACCTGCCTGTCAATAAGTGTTTCTCCGGCCGAACAACACAGAGAGATTCCACCAGCTCTCAGACTTTTATCTGACTGACACTCAAACGGCCTTCAGATCCCCAGTCTGGCGGCCCTGTTGGGCCTGCCTGCCTGTCTGCCTGCTCTGCCTGTACACGCACACTTCATCCCTGGGAGGTTTCTCCCCTCCCTCCCCCCCCTCCTCCTCCGTTCCCATTTCCCTTTGCCTTTCCTTTATCTCTCCTTCTTCTTCTTCCTCTTCCTCCTCCTCCTTCATCCCCTCCTCTTCCTCCACCACTCGGCGTTTTGATGCCTCTGAGTGCAGACGTGTTCTGAGGGTCTGAAGGACCCCAGGGCCCCCAGCGCTAGACAGAGGAGCGGGTGGTGGTGGGGGCCGTGAAGAAAGTCTCTGTCGATGCCCCCGGTGCCAAAGGAAAAAATAAATAAAATAAGTAGAAAAAACGCTTGCACCACTGCCACTGGGAGATCATGCTCTTAAACAGCTCCAAACGTCTGGACAGACAGACGAGATCAGAGGACTGTTTGGTGTGCTCACACAGCCCCGGCTGCTAGTTTGCTGGTACAGCTACAAGCGATACAAAAGGAACAGCAGCAGTAATAGGCAGCCCTGTGCTAATGGTCAGGCAATATGCTCCGAGGTAGAATAGATAGGAGCGGGCAATGCGCAGTATGCAGCTAATGGTGCAAAAGTAAAAGGGATTTGGCTACTAGTTTTCCAGACATGTCAGCAACACGGACATAAAACATGCCGTCACTGTTTCTTATCGGAGCGTATTCCTGAGCGGGGGAACGGGGGAATAAGGCAACAGACTGCAGATGTCTTGCAGTCTCTTTCTCTGAGAACATATTTCTTTGGTGATGGATGTCATGTGTAACTCCTCATATGTTGAAAAAGAAAAACAAAGGAAAAAACGTTCAGAACTCGCCGTTGATGCTTGAGGGTCATCTCCGTGTTTTATTCGACGTATTACTTCATGCTTTGCACAAAATAATATTGATATGATATTAAATAAAATAGTAAACTTTTTTTTACGAAATCAGGGAGAGATGAGGGAATTGGAGGGGCTAGTATATAGGGATAGGAAAGGATGCTTTGGTCCGTAACTCTTTCCCGCTGACCAATGACGCAGTGGGAATGGTGGCTGCTGGGAAAGGACAAAATGAGGGTTCGATTTGTATTTTTTTCAAGCCGTGAAAGATGTGCGCTGAAGTTGATCTGAAATGAAAACAGGAAATGGCTTACAGCTGTGCGGAGAATGTGCCACAGCTGTCCGCGACGACAGATACCATAAGCGCACATCTACATCGGCATGGCAACAAAGAGTATAAATAAAATAGGAATCGCCCGCAAAAGGTCGGGCTGGAGCCTCGTACGTCAACACAAGCAAATGAGAGCGTCCACAATGCACTTTATCACGGCTCTGGTGGTACACCACATTTAACATGACTCACAGCGCTAAGGTTAACAGGGTGACTTTGAACGACATAAAAGTACTTCTTCTATAATTATCGGGCCTCCGCGGCCGGCTGGTCTTCATTAACTGCATCCACCTGTATTTCACCGGTGATGTTTATTCCTCCAGTGACTACATTCATCATCCCGACCTTAAAACCCTCTAAAACCAATCACTCCTCTTTTACATTTTGAACGATGCCGAATAAACTGCCACAAAAAAACAAAACACATCTTCTAACGTCTTGGCATGGAAACACCTATGGATCTGTCTTCACTTTTCACCCGTGGGTCTCTCCAGGAGAAAATGATACCAGAGATCCAGAGCCGCGAAGAGACCCAAACGGCCCGGACCATAGAGAAAGGGAACTTCTTTGTTCCCTTTCCAAAAGGAACTCCAAGTTTCTCCCCCAACCACCACCACCACCGCCCCCCCCCCCCCCCCCCCCCCCCCAAAAACACACACACACACACACACACACACACACACACACACACACACACACACACACACACACACACACACACACACACACACACACACACACACACACACACACACACACACACACACACTGCATGGGAAGCGGAGGCAATGCTACCCCATCTCTATACTCTTAATATGTTCCATCCCTTCTCCGCTCCTTACATCATCAATCTGGGGTAAAGGATGAGCGTAATGGAGTGAACATAAATGCTTTTTGAGTTACCGACAAAGAGCTGAATAGATTTTGTCTTAAACCACAGATGTATATGGATTTTATAAAAAAAAAAGAAATAGAAAAAAGGCTGCCTTTCCTGAGTAAAAAATCTGTCCTCATATGAAATTACAGCACTGGTAGCAGTGAGGTGGAAGCTTTAATGACTGGTGGTCTTTTATTTCAAAAGCGCTGTAAAGAAGGTGTAAAAGGGGATGTCGTTTTCCATAATCGAAAGGCACCCTGACTCCTTCCATAAACATAGGAGAGTTGACAACTTACACATTGACAACTTAATGTCGGTCGTAATCATCTCGCTTGTGATGAGCATGTTGATGTGAAAATCGGGACTACACATTGATCTATACCAAACTGCATATTTATCATAAACATCCCTCATGAATTATAGAGGTGGCTTATTAACATGCATATTTGTAAGCTGTTTCTGAAGCATGTGCGGGTTAGTTGCAGAGTACTTGCTAAATGTTTTTAATTATGCATAAGGGTCCACAGCGCATCTAAAACATGAAAAAATCATTATGTACCTATCAAGATCGGTGCAAAAGTTTGAAGGGCCAAAAACACGAAAAATAAAAAAAGTCAAACTAAGTAAGTAATACTTTAGCCCCATCAGGTAATTCAAAGCGATCTGTCACTTGTACTTTTCACTCTGCTAAAACGCTAAGGAAACATACTGTAGACTCTGAGAGCCTTTTATTTTCACCAGACTGTATACTAAAACTAATTGGATTTCTGTCAATGGAAAATATATATATAAATATATCCCTGGGACAGCTTTGAACTCGCTGGCTTGGACGAGCCAAGCACAGGGAGTCAGACCTTGTCACGCGCCAAGCACACCACGAAGGAAAGAGAACTAGACACAGAGGTTGGCGTGAAGGATCAAATATTGAAAAGGTGCGGCCTCCAATGTTTTGAAGGAGATGATGTCAGGTCTGCTCATTAGGTCGGGCAGAGTACGTGGGAGGGGGGGGGGGGGGGGGGGGGATCAAGCTATATTCACGGGGTGATAATTGAAATCATAAGCATATCCAATACACACTGACAACTTTCTAAATAATACCCAATAAATCCTGCCTTCATAGCCCGGGTCCCCGTGACATCTGGCCATGTCGACAAATATAAAGTGGAGAAACAGAATCGTTCTCCCTTTCTTTCTCCTCTTTCCTCCTCTTCCAGGTCCTCGCCCCCACTCCTCCCCCCTCCCTTTCTCTCTCACTTATAGCCAATAAAGTGTCAGCTTTTATTCTCCTCTTCCAGCAGAGTGCTGGCTACATGTCACCAGGCCCTTCTAAAGCCCGGCAACTGTAAGCTGCAGGCCTGTAAATCTCTCGGTGGCAGCCGCGCACCATCCATCTCTCCATACACAATAAAAAGTGTGACGGAGTCATAAATGAAATGGCAGTTGTGCCCAGTATATATATATATATATATATATTTATATTTATATATATACATACATATATATTCTGGACCCCTGAACGGCGAGGTCAGATATAGGGGATGTGAGGGGGTGAGGGTGGGGGCAAGGTGGTGCTGCTGGTTCTAGGGTTCTAATGGCAGTTCCTGATCGTAATTTATGTGCTTAGGGTAGCAGCAACAGCCTGGGTTAGATTCCCGAATGTCAATAGTGGTGCTGTACAACTAACTATTTAGTCATTCAAAGAGGTAGTCAAAAAAAGGGTGACCATAATCTGACCTACTTTTACCTTACTTTTATTGTGAAGGCAGCAGAGGTTTACGTACACCTTTATGTCTGAATGTTCCTAAAATAGTGGTCTGTGTGGGTATCAGACGTTTATATATATAGCGTACAGTCAAAAGACGCATTGAAGTTCAACACTTAATGTTGTAAACAATACTTGAATACAGGCATTACCGCAAACAAATCAGCTTCGACAATAGTCAGTGAATCTTGTGGGGACAAGTTGTCAAATTAAGATTTTGATCTGATTTATATCGGCATTAACTGAATTTTGTTTATAACTCCTTCATACAAGTTGAGGTTAGCTAATTTGTTTTCTTCAAAAAGATTCCACCCGGACATTCTGCATTGTATTACATGGGATTTATCCCAAGTGTTGGTCGACAAACAAACAAAACAAAACAGACCAAGAGACCGCTCGCTGGAGTGGGAATGATGTCATGCGATGAAGCACACATTGCTGTGGTTTGGCCGGAACCTAGGCAGTTGAAGAAAAACATTGTGTGTATCCAATGCGCGACGGCCATCTTACCAGAACAAAAGTTCATGACTGGCCCTGAAGCAAGGAATATGCTCAGATACAATGTTGGCCGGTTTATAAACGCTTTTTTTCTTTTAACACGTTGCCACTCAATGCAACATTTATTTCACGTGACTATTGTGTCCTTCACCATAAGTCAAACATTTGCGAATAAATGGTAATAGTAAACAGACATGGCTCAATACAACAGACACAGTGTAGGCGTGTTCCCTTATTAAGACCTTGTGCGAAAACCAAACAACGCACCGACCTTAACAACTTTATTCCTCACCACTTCCCTACTGCCCTAACCGGCCTCTGCGTCTTTTTTTGATGGTATTATTTTCTTATTTCGTTGTTTTCCGCTATTACTTAAAAAGACATTTCTGAGGGCGACTCAAATTGCATAGATGGGAGAACAAGACATCCCATCAATTACACGTAACTCAATTTTCCTGCGCTCTGCGTCACTGCACCACTCTCCCACTACACTACATCACCTCAGAAAACCCACTTCAACGTAAATTAAAAAAAAGGGGGGGGATTTCCACTTTCCTGGGGATTTATATGAAATAGCGTGTTGTCTGATATGAATAGGCTATTTCCTGCCAAAACTCTGTGCGTCTCTCTCTCTCTCTCTTTCTGTCTCCCCCACCCAATTGAAACCTGTTAAGAGTCCGGGGAGCTCGGTCTGCTGCTTAATTTACGAGATACAGATCGGGTTATCCTAAAGTATTAAGTCTAAACAGGCTAATATATCAGATGGGGGATGTATTTCCATAGCGCGGCTGACACGCTCACTGTACACACACACACACACACACACACACACACACACACACACACACACACACACACACACACACACACACACACACACACACACACACACACACACACACACACACACACTTAGCGAGAGAAATAAAACCCACACACTATCTATTACTCGTTAAGTGATTTGAGGACTGGCCATCGCCATAGTGTTTTCACATCCTGTCCTCCCGGCTGACACTCTATCTGCATAGCGGCCGTCTCGATGGCTCGCGCAGATTGAAATCCTAGGCAGGAGACAATGACAGCCTCTCTCCCCCCGTTGTCACTTCTCATTCCCCGAGCAAGTCGGAGGACGCCTGGCACTGGGGCGTCAGCCCACCACACCCTCCCCGCCCCCCCCCCCCACCACACTTCCATTCACCCCCTACCTCGTCACCGAGCGTCCTCACAGAAACACCTAGCGCCTACCTTGCTGGGATAGGCCGACGAGAAAATGAAAAAAATAAGCACCTCGCCTCGCCGGTGACACTTATTTGTCAATTAGCCAGCGCCCATCGACCCCCCACACCCCCTCTCCCCCCACACTCTCCCGTCGTGTTGACACACAATGAGTTGAAAGACAAGAGATGCCACCGCCACCGCCACCACCACCACCCCCCCCAGCCCGGCTGACGAATGGGGAGAGACAGTTGAGTGAGAGTGGAGCAGAGGAGTAATACCATAATGTGCCTTAGATATGAATATGAAATGACACGTCTGACAGGCCAGCCAGGGGTTTTATTTCATTCCTCCCTGTTCCAGGCCTCCCTACTTGGTCGTTTTTTTGTTCTCTTTTCATCAGACTACTTACATTTCATGTTGACAGCCGCAGCGACATTTAGAGAGCACTTTCCACGTTTATTCTTTTTTTTTTCTCGCGAGTGCATTTTTTTTTTTCTTAAAGCACAAGTTAGCATACTTGATTTGTCATTAAAATGCAAAACGCCTGCAATCACCGTGTATGCCTGTCTGGAGGAACACATGGGGCCACTCGCACATACACACACACACACACACACGCAAACACACACATACGCGCACACCAACACATGTAGCTTGTGGATCATCTAAAATGCAATAGTCGTATGGCATCTCATTCACGACTTGAAGAGGAAAACAAAGGAGGCCTGTTTTCAACTGGTATCAAAGTCTAATCTCAATCAATATGCTGAATGAATACATATCATGAATGATATCAGTAAATGTGTGTATGTTTCTGTGATCATCGCTTGCATGCTTGAGGCGCAAATCCACAGTAAACGTTCATGTCAAACCATAGAATAATGGAAAATGTTGGGTTATTTGACAAAGACCACGTCATGTGCATTTTTACTTTTCTAAAATAAATATTTGTATCCATTTACTTTATCCACCTAAAGCCTCCGTCAATAATAGCCTAAAAAGGAAAAAGAACTGTGGTTAAACATAAATAAATCCAAAAAGATCAGAATCACAAATGAATTTAAAACAATGTATACATTTGAATATTCTTACACAAAACATTGGAGAGGTGGAGATGACATTAGTTAACATTCCTGTCCACAATCCCAGTGTAGCAACTGTATTAGAGCCCGACCGATTTATCGGCGGGCCGATATTATCGGCCGATATATCGGAATATCCGATATTTAAATCCCCAAATATGTGTATCGGTATCGGCTTTAAAAATCCTTTATCAGTCGTGCTCTAAACTGTAATTTCAATTTATTGATCAGATTGGAATCAAAACATCCAGAACTCCTAACCTTGTTACCACGCAGTGGATTGTGTAGGTCACAGACTAGACTATCCACTCATGTCATTCTACTCCGCGCCCTCCCATGTCAGTTGTTTACCCAACTGTCATAACCCCTCTCATAAGACTGAGTTTCTGTGTGCCTTTACAAATTGCATGTAATGCAGTTGATGACTCAGGCCCCAGAAAGCTCCTCAAATGCTTGGTGTCTGATATAATATACGTGTTGTTTGGTTAGAAAGAGAACGAGAGACGGGCGCAACTCAATCAGACAAACATATCCGACAAACAATTCGAGAGCGAAAAACCAAAAAAATCGTGTAACTGCGTACTAGGCCCTGAAACACACACACACACACACACACACACACACACACACACACACACACACACACACACACACACACACACACACACACACACACACACACACACACACACACACACACACACACACACACACACACAGCGGAGTAAGATCCCTAGCCCCTTGCGACAACAGGCAGCTCCCGCGGTGGTGAGCCGTGCGCTGTGGCGAGGCGTTGATGCGAGGCGTTGATGCGGCGAGTCGACGCGGTGGTGGCGTGCGCGGGAGACGGTAGGACGCGCTGCGGGTGTGACAGGCCGCCGCCACGACATCATGCTGCCATTATACCTGGCAAGGCACAGTCGCGCTCACGCTCATAGAGACGCAGACTTTTAGACACGCACGGACACATGCACACACTCACGCACACACTCACTCATGCAGGCACACACGCGCACACATGCAAATAAGGAGACACACAGGCACACTCCCACACAGACAAACACACACAATGACAGACACACAGACAATGACACATAAAAAAAACTGACACACACACACATTCATTCCCCAACTGAAGTGCATGTGCGCAAACACACACGCACGCACACACGTACACACACACACAAAATGACACATTTACACACAAAAAACCCTGTGCAGAAACACACACAAACACACACACACACACACACACACACACGCACACATACTCAAACTAAATACACAGGGATCCTAGTTACGGGTGACGCCGCAGTACCTCGTCTCTCGCCGAGGCTGGTTGTCAGCCTTCCTCTGTGAGCGCTGTCAGTAGAGTTGACAGAAATACACACATTATGCTGCCTGCTATCTGGCGATATCTCCCACTCAATTTGACTCAAGTTCCACAGGGAGAAGTGGATCATGGGAAAAGTAGTTTGTTATGTTTTCTATGAGATTTGGATTTTTACTCTCATGGCTTGGCTGGTCCTGCTGCCACTGAAACTAGGTCACAGTGTAAATAAGGCACCACACAGGTCTACTACTACAGTAACGCACTGTGATAAAGCACCTGGTCTGGCAATAACAAACTAAGCGTTGATCTTAAGAGCTTCACTCATAAAACACAGTCAACAAAGTCAAAGCACAGCTGGACAATACGACAGAACTGTGCTCCCAACAGACGGCCCGGAATGTAAAAGTTATCTTTTAGGGATATTCCTGTGGGACTCATAAAGCAGAACTTAGTGTAGGAAGAAGAAGTGTTTGTCTCTTTACTTCATTGTCTGAGAACGACCAATCACATGGCACGTTGCTTTATTGAATTCCCCTGCTCTGCCCTGGAGGTTAGTCATGAGGTCCTCAAGATCCCAGTTATAATAGAGGAAGATACGAGGTATGGTCATACACAAACACACACACACACACACACACACACACACACACACACACACACACACACACACACACACACACACACACACACACACACACACACACACACACACACACACTATAAAACACACAAGCTATAGAAATATTTGTTTACACCGGAGGCAAGAGGCTATTTGTTAGGAGAAAGCATGAAACATGAAATAACTGATTAATGAATAAAACATGAAGAAAAAGGGTTGATTTCCCAAACAAAAAAAATCGACAATAGCATTAGATGCTCGCATTAAAACGCACCTTCATTCCACATTTGTTTTGACTTACCAGGTCATTGTCTTAACATCGCCTTCAATATAAAAGAAAATCAGCCTGAATCCTGAGAATCCAAACGCACTGTTTAATTCATGTGGCGAAATGCTCAATGCAACGCAACATCGTCTGCGTCAATCAATATCCCCCCCCCACTTCCCAGACGGACGAGGCCTTCCAGCACTACATCTCCCTCTTCACAACACTACCCTCTCCTCATATCCCCCTTTGAAGCTCCCTAACCCTGTTTGACACCCAAGATTCCCCTTAACCAAATTAAAAATTAATGACGAATTGGTAATATCTAATGCATTTTTCATCCTCAGACATGGAGATCTAAATGTGACAGATTCAGAAAAGGGGGCGGAGGGGGGGGGGAGAAAAACATAATACTGGCCTTGATCTTCCAAAAACCAACGCACATTAAGACTTGTTTCAGTCAGTTCGTATAACGGTGGGGGTTTACAACATGACAAGCTACAGGGATATATATTTATCCAATGTCAGCCAGGCATGTTTTAGCGCCGTGCTTATGTCGTTTGGCATGACCCACAAGCAGTCCAGGCGCATTAGGGAAGTCAGAAAATCGAAAAACAAAAAAGGCACAATCATGTGTATACGATACAAATGACCGGAGAACAATGCTGTTTTCTAGCTCACTATGAAGAATTACGCGGACTAGGCGATTTAACAGAAGTCAGGCCTGTAATTCCAAGTCTTATAACGTGTTACCATATCGTTTATGACACCTTGGTATGAGCTGTTTAATAGCACTTCACAGAAACAATATGAAACACCCTGTGATCATTCACTCATTAATGGAGGGCTGGGGCAGTTTGCACGTTTCACACAATGACCGCCTTATTCTTGGCACACACTTGGGGGCTGTCATGTTTCAAACCTGGTGTACAGTTTGAGGCGTGGAGCAGACCAGAAGGTGGATTGAGTACCAGTGAGAGTTGAGTCATTTTACAAGTGGATAAATATTCATCAAGTCTTGACTTTTCACGTTGTGGAGGGTAAAAGGAGTGTGCTTTCAGAAACCAAAAAACAATCATCAAACAAACACTGACATTCATCTGACCATCTTTTGACCATAATACAAAGTTCATGCGACCATTGTCTCACTATAGGCTGACCATCCTGCAACCATCGTATGCGACATTTACCAGACCATTGCATAACCATCATACAACTTAAGCAACTTCACCATAATTTCCCCCATCGCACGACTATAGTCTGACAAATGTACAACCATCGCACAACCATCGTACACCTTCAACTGTTTTCATTGCACAACCATGTGACTCCCCACATCCACTTCAAAATATAATTCCTTTGTTCTAACGGTGTCCTTGCACGAAACCAGCCCCCGAGTAGCTCTCTGAAGGACAACAGGTTGTTTGATGGATGGCATATTTAATGTGAGGCGGCCCAATCACATTCCATTGCATCAAATTTTATTGATTAGGCCTTCAAACCGTGGCCAAGCATGACATCAGCCTAAGGCTGCACTACCATTGGCTACCATGTCCAAATGATGGTGTGATGTCATCAGAGGGTCACACGGTTGCTGTCAGGCCTTTTTAATTAGACATGATGCAATGATAGATTTCAACTGCCAACTCCACACATGAAACATGGATTGTTATGGATTGAGATAATGTGCTATTGATGCTGATAATAGTATCTTGCATCAATTGACTAGCTAAAGTCATCTCTCAAAACCAATATTTTCTAATCAATTAATTTATTGTTCCCCCGCCACTGTCATAGATATTTTAACACTGGTAGAAATACTTAAGTAACAGTTTAGTCAATATGTGAGTATTTCCATTGAATGTTATCTTCTTCTCTCAGTTTTTTGATATAACACAGCCAAAATGGCTATCAATGTTTTCCTTTGGATATTTAGAATATAGTATTTTTGTATAGTATTGTAGAAACCCATAACCAGATTCCCTCATCTGCTCCATGACGAGATGCATCTGAATTCATCTGCTTAATGAGTTTGTGCCTTACCTGAGCAGATTGAAGCTGAGGTCCAGCCTTTTAGCCATCTGTCCATAAGTGTCACCCAGGAAGTCAGGAATGTTCTCACAGTCGTTTCCAATGAAGCTTACCTGGGAGGAAATATTATACAATGACTGATGAATGTTCAAGAGAACAAGCTATAGGTGCTGGCCGGCATAGCACACCCACCCACCCACCCCCCCCCCCCCACACACACACACACACACACACACACACACACACACACACACACACACACACACACACACACACACACACTGTATGTAGCATACCTGTTTTGACATCCTTAAGTAACAAGTCTAAACCCTACCTGCTCGTAAATTCAAGTCATAACTGAAGTGACTTTAATTAGTTTTGGATAAAAACCACTAAGCTAAATGTCTAAATAGTCATAAATAAACATAACATAGCACAATAACATTACTCTGTGTCACCATGATAAATCCATCACAAGGTGAAGTCAATTGTATTTCTATATTAATCGTTACTCTATTACAATCAAATGTTCATAGTCAGTGGCAGCAGTAGGCCTACATCAGTGTATTACTAGGGCCAACTAACCTGATCCCAAAAGCGAAAGAATAGCCTGTTGCTTTCTACTACGTAATGGAATTCTGTCATTCAAATTCAAATGTGTAGATATAGAATGCTTAACTATATTCAGGCTTTATAGTTCCTTTAAAATAATTCATTGCAACACAGGCTGTCACCAATAGGCAAAGTCCCATCTTAGAAGAAAATATTAACCTACATGCGTGCCATTCATTGAAACCAAGGATTCTCCGTCGTCCATAACTTTTAACTTTGACGTCTTGATGATGACAATCCGTTGAATTAAGCCAAATAATAGTTTAATTCCTTTGGGGGGCTGGGAGGGAAACTGATTAAAAAGCGAACCGTTATTTGTAGCACTATCCGTAAAAGCAGTACAACTTTACTTTTCAAATCTTCTTCTTCCGCATGCTTGTCCGCATCAGCTGACTCTCGCTGCAGAAACACGTGGACGTGATGTTATTACTGGAATCACGCTGGCGCACTTCTGCTCATTAGAAAGCAGCACTATTTCTTTCTTAAAACCTAGTCAAATATGGTAAAGATAAAGCATTGTGGCCAGCTTGAAGAATATGAATATTGGGGAATGTTAAAAATGCATTAAATTGCATATGGGGATAAATGCTTACGGTGGGGGAGTAGGCTATATTTGAGTTTGTTTGAGTACAGAAGAACTTCGTAGGCTACAGAAAATAAAGCATTATAACATAAACACACACACACACACACACACACACACACACACACACACACACACACACACACACACACACACACACACACACACACACACACACACACACACGGAGGCAAGCGCCCAAACACGCACGCACACACACACACACACACACACACACACACACACACACACACACACACACACACACACACACACACACACACACACACACACACACACACACACACACACACACACACACACGAACACACACACACACACACACACCCCCCCCACACACACACACCCACACACACACACACACACACACACACACACACACACACACACACACACACACACACACACACACACCCACACACACACACACACACACACACACACACACACACACACACAAGTCACACACACACGCGTACGCTCGCACGCGCGCAAACACGCACAGTTATTCCTCATATTATCGTTGTTCAATAATATGTGATGAAGTTATAATATGGTGTTCATTGTATTTGTATACACATGCCTATATTCACCTTGATTATAAAGAACAACAACGAAAACAAGCAATCTCTAGCCCCTACATGCGACCTTTCTCTTTCTGTGTTGCCTGGAATAAACATACGCCGACGTCATCTGGACCTGCCCATAAACGAAAAAAAAAAATACAGTATCGCTTGGTGGCTGGCGGTACCAGGGCCCGAACGTACCATGGGCGGTACCTTGCTCCGTTAAACCACCAATCGTCGGTCCAAACGGACATAGGCGGTACCTCTCTTCCGCTACCAACGAATCCGAGAGAAGGAATAACTAAGACAGGTACCGCCCACTGTACGTCCAGATCCTGGGATGTGAAATCTTCCTTCTCCCGCTCCCCAGAGCAGAGCTTCAGCGATTGCGTCTACTCCGCTAGTTCCGCCGTTTTACATTTGACTATATTAAAATGTTTCTCGTGATAGTTTGACTGCAATAATCTTTGTGTATTACAAACGAGGACTACTTTTACACAGCTGTTTGTGGCGTTTTTACATCGGCGAATATAGTCTATTATTCCAGGTAATGTCTCCTATGATCCTGTCGTAGGCTACCAAACCCCGTTTTCCTACTGCATGCCTTTTAAAAGTTATATATTATACAGTGTGGAGCCTTATTGGAGTCTTATACATGACTGTGTAGACATATACAGTCTAAATGCCTACTCTTGCTAGTACGTATTCCTCTTTTGGGTAACCTTTGGGAAATACAGGGGCATTACGCTTTAAATGTTTGAGTAGACAATTATTCTCCACATTATGTTGAAAAAAAAAAGAAGAGGAAACAAATAAGTTCATATACGGAGCAAAAACAGCCTGGTTGAAGATATGGCTCACGCTAAATAGGCCTACATGAAACACGCATTTGAGCCACGGTTTAGACTTACTCTGAAACAATAGTTCTATAGGTCACAGGTCCTACCAAATGTAGTGGGCCTATGTTTGCATGGATTAAAATAGGTCTTAGACAGAGCTCATAAAATGTAAATAAGGGCCTTAATATAATGGGCCATAGCAGAGTCGGCTCCAGAGCAGATCTACTGGAGGGGCATGGGTCGCCAGCGGGGGGGCACTGCCTTTTGTGAAATATTTTAACGCAAAAAAAGGGGGAGGGCTGTCGTGGATGCTAAACGCAAATAAATGGAGTTTAACCACCTCTGCTATGTCATAAATAGTTTATTCACATCAACAGTTTATGAACCTCCAAAAAAACATTAAGTAGGCCTGGCACTGTTTATAAACCTAGAGAACAGCCTCCACAATAATCAAAAACACCCCTGACAACATATAAGCTTTAAGCCCAGTTCAGACCAAAGATTCACCTTGCAACGACTTGCAACTCGCAACTCCTTGCGACTCCTTGCGACGAAACGGGCTGCAACGTTCTAAAACTGGGCCGTTCACACTGGCTGCAACGCGCTGCAACGGGCTGCGACGCTAGGTGGTTTCCCTAGCAGCTGTGAACGCTCTGGCACAGCTGAGAGCCGCAACAGCATTATTTGCGTAGGTTAGGTTAGATTAGTTAGGTTTGCTATTAGTTTTATTTTTATTTTGCTTGAGAGTAGGCTAGAGTTACTGTGTTTTGTCATTCTCCGGATATCGGCTATTTCAATCGGATATTTTTATGCTGGAGTGGACAGTACGGTACCGGGAGAGTAAGGCTGTGACGTACAAGTTGTTCTGTAGTGTGATTGGCTGAAGAGAAATAGTTCAATTGCCGCGTTCTAAAACTGGACCTTGCGATTTCCACAGCATTAAGAAGACCCGTGTAATATAAGGGATAATGTATAGAACGCCGGTCATTATCGGGAAAATAAATAAAATAATGACCTGTGGTAGGAGGGGCATTAATGACCGCTAGGGGGGGCACGGCCCCCAAATGCCCCCCCTTAGCGCCGACACTGGGCCATAGTACAAAAATGTGTTCCTATTTATGGCCGACGTCGAATGTGTGGTGTCTGGCGTGGAAGCCCATTTGTCTTGAGGACAATAAAAAGGGTTTTCGCCTGACAGCGGAAATTTATGGTTGCCCTTCTTTGCCCTAATAACTCACACATTGTGTCATGAACTGACAGCCCTTGCACAAAACAGCAAGCCTGTTATCAATCACATATCTTTGCATATTGTGAAATCCTCCCCAGGTTTACAATGTATCAGACACTAGGGAAACAGCGTATTTTCCCTAAATTGAATATTCAAAAAAATTAGAATTAAACATAAAGTCAAAACAAAAAACAATTGCAACTATCATCAAATATTGGTTTAAATAGTCTGATTTGATTTAACAAAAAACCAAAAAGTCAGTGAGGAGAATCTGAATTTATTGCTAATGACTATGTTGATAATGACCAAAAAACTGCTATGAACCTACTTGACTTACAATATTTAGGTCACTTTTAACTCTAAATAATATAGGCTTATTTACACTACTGCTTTTTTTGCAAATTTATTTAAATATTTGAATCAGCTAAAAAATAATGTCTTTCACTCTAACAGTGACAAATTTTTCTCAATTAAAATATATTTGTATTAGTGTCCTTATTGTTATTATTGTTGTTCTGACTATCCACTCCAGGTTTTCGTGCTCTCCGAAGATGCCCTGTCAGGTGGATCACCACAGAAAGAGATTAATGGTGGAGGCGGGTTGCAATAATAATCGTTTTGTTTGATGTGACAACTTTGATAGGCGTTGATTTACTTACAAACTGATAGGCTTTTAATTGAGCGCCTCCGTCCCGATTGAGATGAAAGGAGGAACGCATTGAAAAGCTGCCCGCTCACCCTGTAGCCTCAATACTGATTAGCCATCGCAGCGGTGAATAGTTCAAGGCATTTTAAACTTCTTTTCTCCACACACTGACAGACCCATTTCTCTTCTTTTCTTCCTTTCAGCCCGCTTCCCTGCCTCTCAAAGAAAATAAATCATTTTCATTGTATGTAAATAAAATTGGGCTGACATCACTATAAAATATCAGGATTTCCCCTTTTGTTGTGCTTGTTGTGAATGACAATGTGGCCCAGGGCATGACAAGCCCTAACAATGCGATGGTTGATAGGTTATAGTAGGTTCTTAGTAAAACGGACATGCGTTTGTTTTGGGGGAACCGTGATGTGTCACTAATTTATACAAATGTTGCTGTGTGTTTGTGTGTGTGTGTGTGTGTGTGTGTGTGTGTGTGTGTGTGTGTGTGTGTGTGTGTGTGTGTGTGTGTGTGTGTGTGTGTGTGTGTGTGTGTGTGTGTGTGTGTGTGTGTGTGTGTGTGCGTGCGTGCGTGCGTGCGTGCGTGCGTGCGTGCGTGCGTGCGTGCGTGTGTGTGTGTGTGTGTGTGTGTGTGTGTGTGTGTGTTTGTGTGCGTGTGTGTGTGTTTGTGTGTGGCTGTAGCATATGTGTCTTTTATTTTAAATAAACGACTGCACCTCTTGAGTTGTATGCTATTCGCTGAAATAAAAAAATGTGTGTTATAAAGATTGTTTCAATTGTACTTTTTAAATATTTTGCATGTGTATTTATAGCCTACATAAGACGTTTTTTGGTTTTCCCTTTATTACGGATATGGGCATTGAAATATTATATATTATGTAGCGTGAATTATATCTTCTTAAAGGCCGATTAAAGCACGGAAATCCCTAAAATAGCAACTCTTTACATCCCACTATATAAATAAATTCATACTGGACAGGCTATAAGTGGTCCATATCCGACTGGTCTCGACATCCAAGCCTTCGACGAAGGTTTGAAAAAGTTCCGACAATGTCAAGTAAAAGTGAAGAGGTGCTACAATATAATGATTTTCCAAAGTCCTTAAATAGCGTCGCTGGTTTCCAGTCTTTCCGCTATTCGCTCCATTACGCACATATTATTAAAACACCACACACGGTGCAGGGGGAGGATGGCATTTCGCGGCGCAGTTTACCCCCTTGTCACTAAGTTTGCAAATTAAATCTAAGTCGAGTATGATTTATTTCTCTCAAATTAAGTATCTCTTTTAGAATGCCTCTTTCCTCCATTTGTCCTTTTCCCCCCTCAAGTCAAACTGGCATGTAATCAGCTACAATAGCTGACATAAATCACGCCTGGATTGACAGCGTCTGACAAATAACTGATTGATTGCGGTGGAGCAGAATTGACAGTTGACGGAGGGGTGGAGATAGAAATAGAAGGGCGGTGTATATTATACTGAAAACATGTGACATTCACATCCCTCCATCACTGCATTGGTCCGTTCCTGTCAACGCTTGTCTGTTTTGGGAATTCAAGCTGAAGTGGTTGGTTTTATGTTTGCCGGAGACGGGAGAAGAAAAAAAGATGTTTCCGTATACGTGCGTAAAACTTTGCTTTTAATTTGCTCGCAGAATATCATCTAGTTGCATTCTAGACGAACGGAAACGCTAACGAGTTCCAAAAAAATTAAGGAATACATACATCGAATCATTTCACTTGGTTTACTTTGACAATTATAATATAGGCCTACATCGTCAACACAATTATTAAATTATCTTTGTCGTACATTTGAGGTAAACTTCCCTAAGACGTAGGCTATACCGATTATCTTCTGCATTTACGCTGACCGGTCTGAATGCGCTTAACACAATTCCAAAAAATAGCGCAAGCGTTCACAGCAACCACTATATAAACCACTATCTCCTCCCCCGAGTTGTCAAAATAGAGGAGTTTACAAAGACGAGAACGTCACATCCCCTTGACCCTCCAATCACCTCAGGGTCCCATTTGATTGGAAGGCGGCAAAGGCTTTAATCTCGGACTAATTCAGCTGCTTTTGAAGCGAACATTTCTACCAGTTCGTACTTGAGGAGTATAGCGCGCAGAGCTGCACACAGACACACACAGCGCGAAGCTCATGGTGCAAGACGCAGACACGGATCTGCGATAACCTCGCATCTTCCATTACACAGCCTTTCTTCCTCGCTATTCGGATTACATTTCACGATTTTCAACCTTTTCTGAAAGGAGAGATTGCCTTTTTTTTATTTTCTTTCTTAATGAATCTGATGAAAGAATTGCCGTTTAATACCCCGCGCATTGGGACATGATCACATCGCCTTCAGTGTCTGCCCTGAAAAATAGTCGTATTTCTTTAGCCTGGGAGAGCGGTCTCTTACGGAATAGTAGCTCTTCGGGTATTAAGAAGCCCTTTCTCCACTCCGTACCAGCGGCTGATCCATCACGGCAAGCTAGGCGACTTCCCATCAAGGTTTTGAAAATGCTTACCGCCCGGTCTGGACACATTCTGCACCCAGAGTATCTGCAGCCTTTGCCTTCCACTCCGGTTAGCCCCATTGAGGTAAGGTGACATTTTAAAACAAATTGTATCAGTTAAATGCATGCCTATTTGTTTAACATAACGGCAATGTTTTTTTTTTATGCCGTTCGGTGGGTTTCGGCTGTTTTAAAACAAACATTAAAAGTAGACCTAGCTTCCATGTTGTTGGATTCGTGCGTAAATACGCAACACAATCCGCCCAGTCGCATGTCGCGCTATTTGTATAGAAAATCTGATTTCAGTGAGACATTGCGTTTCTAAAGAAAACCACGCTTTGCGTTTTTTAACTTTATTGACCGACGGCCGTCTCCTCTTGTGTTGCAGCTGGATGCCAAGAAAAGCCCGTTGGCGCTGCTGGCGCAGACCTGCTCTCAGATCGGCAAACCGGACCCTCCGCCCTCGTCCAAACTATCCTCGGTGACATCGAATGGATCTAGTGACAAGGAATCTAAATCTGGGCCTTTGAAACTGAGTGACATCGGTGTGGATGACAAATCTAGCTTCAAACCGTACTCCAAACCCTCTGATAAGAAGGACTCAAACGGCTCCGGCGGAGACAAGTCTGGTTTCCGAGTGCCGAGCGCCACCTGCCAGCCGTTCACGCCAAGGACAGGCAGCCCCAACTCGAGCACGTCCGCGTCTCCCATGCCGTCAGAGGGAAAGTGTGGAGACCGGGATGACAAAAAGGACTCAGACTGTAACAATAAAAACGACTCGACAGACGGCCGAGGATCCACGGGCCACAGCCGGATAAGCGT
The DNA here is from genome assembly GCF_026213295.1 of Gadus chalcogrammus. Taxonomy (NCBI): domain Eukaryota; kingdom Metazoa; phylum Chordata; class Actinopteri; order Gadiformes; family Gadidae; genus Gadus; species Gadus chalcogrammus. The sequence goes on from NC_079426.1 coordinate 10,655,977, forward strand.
GAGCTGTGGTGGAATTAACGTGGAGGTGAACCAGCACCAGGACAGCTGCGCGGCCGGCTCCAAGACCTCTTGCTCGGACTCATCTTCTGTAACTTCCGTGTCCTCCGCATCGGTTCTCGGCTCGGGACTCGTGGCACCGGTTTCTCCGTACAAGCCGGGACAGACTGTTTTCCCGTTGCCCCCAGCCGGTATGTCTTACCACGGGAGTTTGGCGGGCGCGTACGCCGGTTATCCGCAGCACTTCCTCCCGCACGGTGGGAGTCTGGTGAACGCGCAGCTCAGCTCACTGGGCTGCAGTAAGGCTGGATCTAGCCCCATGGCCGGGGCCTCTCCCCCGTCAATCATGTCTGCGAGCCTGTGCAGAGACCCTTACTGCCTCAGCTACCATTGTGCCAGTCACCTCGCGGGCGCAGCGAGTGCGTCCTGCACGCACGAATCTGCAGCAGCCGCAGCGGCAGCGAACGTCCTGAAGTCCGGCTACCCGCTGATGTATCCAACGCACCCCCTGCACGGGGTCCACTCCTCGGCGCCCTCGTTCAGTGGACATCCACTGTACCCGTACGGGTTCATGCTGCCCAACGACCCTCTCCCCCACGTCTGTAACTGGGTGTCGGCCAACGGGCCCTGTGACAAGCGGTTCCCCAGCTCAGAGGAGCTCCTGAACCACCTGAGGACACACACGGCTTTCACGGGAGCCGAGAAGTTGATGTCTGGCTACCCCAGCTCTTCGTCTTTGGCCAGTGCCGCCGCGGCGGCGATGGCTTGCCATATGCACATGCCCCAGTCGGGAGGGCCTGGGAGCCCGGGGACGCTGTCCCTCCGGAGCCCACATCACACGTTGGGACTCAGTGGTCGTTACCACCCGTACTCCAAAAGCCCTCTGCCCCAGCCGGGGGGCCCTGTCCCCGTGCCGGCAGCCACTGGCCCCTACTACTCTCCCTATGCACTGTACGGCCAGAGACTGACAACAGCATCAGCGCTTGGATACCAGTGAGAGACACACAGAGAGAGAGAAAGAGAAGAGACTTTAAAAAGAGTTTATAGTTCTAAAAAAAAAATGCAAATAAAGACGTTTATGACAGCGTTCCACACAAGGACGGGATCCGTGGACTCAACTGTATTTATTTATGTCGGCTTAAAAGCAGACAGTAATAGCTGCAAATGGAACATATTTGAGCAACTGAAAAAAGTGCATTATGTTTAAATTGAACTCTATAGATAATGTGAAAACACATGTTAGAGTACTAATAAAGTAGGGTTCATCATTTCAATGTTAATTTGCAATTGCTATGATTGTATTGTTCTTATTTAATGCCTCATGAGAGGAAAATAATTGACATGCATGTTTGTTTCTTAAATTCCAAACTGTCCACTTAATTTTAAATTGCCATTATTTTTCAGGTGTATACCATGGAGAGAGAAATGGTATTTTTTTGTATGTATTCTGGAAAAAAAATAAGAAACAACTATGTTCCATATGTCCGCTTGCCTCATTTTTGATTTCAAGTAGCCTAAGCCTCGAACTTTGGGTTTAATTTAAATATAACTTATTCACCTTCACCTAAAAAATTGTCAATCAGTTACATCGAAGCAATGTCCTTGACGTTAACTTCAAGTGTGCAAACTCAGAAGTCACAACATTTACCTAAGAGCACAAATATTAGCAAGTTATATATTACATTAGGCCTATTAGAATTATTAATATGAATTATATTAGTAATATTTTTAATTTACCTTAACTACATTTTTGAGAGAGGAAGTTTAAAGTGTGTCTGTGTGTGTGTGCCTGTGTATGTGTGTGTCTGTGTGTTTGAATAAACTTTTTTACTCGACTAGGCTAAAAAGGTAAATTGGTCTACATTATTTACTCAAATGTGTTAAACGAGGTTATCTTAAACATGAAGACGGCAGCAAAATAAAATGCAATCAAGGATCGGGAATGATTAACTTCAAACATGTAGTTTGTTTTCCCTCACAATAAATATAAAATTATAAAATAATACATGTCCACTTATCATATTGGATTTCCAAAATAAGTTGCCAAAGTGTTATTGTAAATGGTGATGAAATTATACCAAACTCATTAGGAATAATACGACCCAAGCATTTAGCATCTACTAATAATGATGTAGGCCTGTGCCCTCGAATCTAAAGTGCCTTTCGGCCTACCAGGCTATAACTCTTTATACAACTCCTTCATCCGACAGTGGTCACGACACGGTATCAAGTAAAATAGGCCTTTAGCTCACTTTATCTGGTTAAAATAAAGCCTTTTATTTAGAAAAACATTGGATTATTATTACATAAAGACCAGGGAAAACGTAGCATAAATTATTTATGAAACAAAAGCGGTCGTAAAACCTTTTGTACAACCTACCTTTGAAACTTTCCAAATTACGAAACTCAAATGGTAAATAAGTGATTTGTCACTACGAAATAATCACACATCCATGTTAAGACTAGAGGAAGAGGTCCACGGTATCCATGTTAAGAGCTTATGAAGGAAGAGGCCCGCGGCCTCCATGTTAAGGGCTTATGGAGGAAGAGGTCCACGGCCTCCATGTTAGGAGCATAGAGGAAGAAGTCCACGGCCTCCATGTTAAGGGTTTATGGAGGAAGGGGTCTACGGCCTCCATGTTGGGTCGGTCTGGTTTCGCGGGTCTCCTGACACTAGATCCCGGTTCTGCCGACAGAACGTGAGACGCGTCAGATCTGTTCCCAGCTGCTACCGATAGCCCCTGACCTCTCGCGCTGGATGTGCATAAACCACACCACTTAAAGTGTTGGACGTAAAATAAGGAGAGGCTTTGGTCACCTAGTTCTATGTGATAGGAATTGAGCAGGGTCATTAGGATATGGTCGTTTTTAGACTATTTATAAAGGCCTAATCTTTAAAATAACTTTTCAATCGAAATTGAGGGTGGATAGCCACTAAATGTTTCCAAGATCCAAGCCTAGGTTCCTATTAACGACCCCACTGTGTTTCGTTTTTTTTAAACCCCAGTCTGCTTTTTGTTGCAACAGAAACACAAACATGCGCGCGCACACACGCACACGCACACGCACACACACACACACACACACACACACACACACACACACACACACACACACACACACACACACACACACACACACACACACACACAGTGACAAACTCCACTACATAGTAGTGTTTCTGTCTGGCGGCCCACACGCGCTCCCCCAAACTGATGTAATGACGGTGAAAGGGAGCAATTTCCATTTTTACCCACATCACGGTGGCTGTGTTCGGCGGTCCCCGGTGGAAGGCAATTTATCATGTGCCCCTCCTCCCCGGGCCTGTCACCAGAGGAACAGGCAGGCACATGTGTGCATGAATTACCCGCCCTCCATGTGTGTGCTGAGTGCTGTACTCACGGTAGACTTTTGAGATAGGAGGCGAGAGAGGACAATTTAAGAATTTAAAAATTCGATTTCCTATTGGCAATTCGGCTGTGTAATTTACCAGTACAGACTATTACAAATTAGTTTGCAATCTAAATATCTGTATTAATAATGAAAATTTCAACATCACATAAAAACAAGGCTTTTTATTTTTGCATGCTTTAAATATACAAACATCAATAATGACGCTATTAAAAAATATTATAATGGCCTACATTTGGCTTTTATTGAGTTCTTGAAATTTCAGTATGAGTCTAACATATTGTTAATATTATATAATAATTAAATCGTCAAGTTCCAACTGGACCAAGTCGACTAATTTCAGACAATAACATGAACAGAGACCGGCTTTTTTCTAAATAATAATAATTTGGACTTGCATAAATACCCAAGGGTACAGCAGAAAATCCCTTTCAGTTCTTCCAGATATGAGACGCAAACCAAAGACATGTATATAAAAAACTGAATGCAATATTACATGGTGTAAACGGACTTGAAAGATCTCTGCATAACTTCACGAATACGCAGTTGCACTTCAAAGATAGACTGTCGTTGGAGATTGTAACGCATGGTTTTAATGTCAGAATAAAACACTGTAGATATATTACAGATCCTATCAGATCACATCTTGTTGTCATCACACAGTCTGGGATATGTTCTTTTAAGATTTTTCCACCACTTGTTTACACAAAACTCTATGTAACAGATAGATTTTTTACAGTTAGGAATCTAAACTCTGGCTTTGGCTGTGTTTTTTTTTTCGGAAAAACCCAATTCAAATCGAATGGCCTATACTGATGGCTATTTCAATAGGCTATCAAACCAATGTTAGGTGGAATAATACAATAATACACAAAAAACTTTACATTTTACAAAAACAAGAATGTTATGAGGACAAAATTACTTTTCAAAAGGTCCATTTTGTTTATCCAGATATCTCTTCAAAACCTGTTATCACCTATAAACTATAAACTATACGGCCATTTAAGCTGTGTTGGAACTCAGCGAGAGAGAGGGAGACAGAGAGAGAGACACACAGATATGGGAGAGAGAGAGAAAGAATGTCCGAGAGAGTGAGAGAGAGAGAGCGAGAGGGACGTCCACAGGACATCTGGGTTTGGGGATCGTCCAAGGACATGACTAAAACACACACACACACACACACACACACACACACACACACACACACACACACACACACACACACACACACACACACACACACACACACACACACACACACACACACACACACACACAAAAAACTCAACAGCCGAACTACCACTACTAAAGCTTTAATTAGTGGGTGTAATATAAAGGAACGTCGCGGTCTGCTGTGGCCGGGCCTATAGTTTGACTAACAGCTGTGTCAACACGTTTAAGCTACGCTAATGCTCAACCCTGTGCCCGATATAAGTCACATAAGAACCATTATTATCTCTCATACACTGTTGGGTTTGTTTTCTTTATCAGCTGGGAAGATTGTTTGATTCCAAACCTATTTCTCATTCAAACAACAAAACCTACACATGTACGCAGTGCGTTAATATGTGTTCTGTGTTTGCACTGGTTTTATCCTTCTACTTGGTGCACTTTGTAGTTCCAGACTTGTTGACTGTGTCCACCGCACCGCAATTATCGTCGTTGAATCACAGTTACTGCTTTTCTTCTTGTTAAGTATTTTTTTCAAAACCCTTCGTCATTGCACACATCTTTTGTGCATTTCTAACATTCTAGGAGGTAGGTTCTCTCTCCCTGAAATGATTATCCCTAAGTGCATGTTTCCCCTAAAAGTTTACTTGTTATACCTCTTCCGCGGCAAGGCTTTAAATGATAACGCTGGCAAGCAAGGTGTTATATTAGGTAAACCCCTGGGCAGGTGTTATCTCAGTGTGTGATTTATGAAGTCACTAGTTGTTGAAATACACACTTTACACACTGTGTGTTCGCGGTAATGAAGCTGTAAAAAACGAAAATAGTGCAAGATAAAACCCAGGCTCTGTTTGCTCGTAAACATACCATGTACTTACTCCTCCTCACCAGGAAGGAGTATGCACTCTGAATACTGTACTTAGGACTTTCAGTAATACTAACTGAATTTAGTTATCAAGAACAGTATTCAGTAGTAATTAATGTACTTAGTAATCTAGGACAATATTATGTAGTACTACTCACTGTACTTGGAAATCTAGTAAAGTATCCAGTAGTACTTAATGTACTTAGTATTTAGGAGATGTTTTGCTTTTATGAATATCCAGACATGTCATTAAGGAGGTGATAGGGGTAGGCTACAGGTAGACTGCAGACCAAGGAGTTCAAACCCAAATCCTTTCTCAGCGTCTTAATAATACAGGCTCAATCCTCCCTTACCAAAGGGAGGAGTCTACTCCCAAAATAAGGCCCAATACTCCAGCCCGTCGGGAGCAGTTAGGGTCCGGTGCCTTGCTCAGAGACACCTCTTACCTCCTACTCAGGTAGGAGGAGCCGGGGAACACCAGTAAACACGCTCTACCTCCTGAGCCACTGCCACCCTTCATAGAAAAACAAAGACAAGGACTTTATATAGGACTTTATCTCGTGTTGAAGCAGGAAGTTAGACAAAGAAGAAATGAAAGACAAACACAATTTGAAAAATAATATTAAAAATGTACAATGAAAAATATAAGTATATATATATATATATGAGATATATATATATATATATATATATATATATATATATATATATATATATATATATATATATATATATATATATATATAATACAAATGTACAGAGCCAAAATATTTATTTTAAAACTTAATGAATATGTATATGTCAACCAAAAACTTAGAAATGTCTCTTCTTTTTATTTATTTTTTTCTCAGCTAAAATGTAGTCACTGGTCAAATGTTCAATCCATCAGGAGCAAAGCGCCAGGCTCATGGCAGATAGATCCCAGTGACCCCCGGCGGCGGACATCTAATGGAGGTCAATCCAGCCCAAATCCCTCCCAAGCTTTTTTTTCGCACGGTATGTACTTTCCCTTCTCATTGTTTCACAAATGTAAAGTGCGAATACGGGTGACGTGAGGGGAGTGAGACTAGCGAGACGGCGCTGTTGATCTGTCTACGGCTACGCCACTCCAGTCCGACAGGCAGAACACATTCCCCGTGCCTAGACAGCCTAATTTAGGTTATTTTGTTTTCTGTGTGCGTGAACATAAGGATCAATGCTGGACCACAGTCTTTTAGTATTTTGGATAATTTGCCTATTTATACTTTCCGTCAATGAATATTTTATGGAAATGCCTCCGCTAGGCCACCCGGATACCTTAATAGGTGGGATGCTTGTGGGACCATGTGCCTGTTTCTGTCATGGATGAAGATAGCTAAAGAATCATTTGAATCTTTTGTTTTCAATTACTACTGCTTAGTCTGACGTCTTGAGGGAATGCCACTCTGTGATCACATGATTAGCATTATATTTCAAAGCTGTATGATATGAGAATCTCTTGCAGGCATCCAAAACACACGTGTTTGTGCGGAGCTATGCTATCTCCTCCTTCACTGCTCACAAAGACCTCTTGGTTATCTGGAGATAACCGCCATTTTCCGTTACAGTTTCTTCCTTGCTCATTTTTCTCCAAAGGTTGAGGTTTCACTCCATCACGTAATTGCTGTTCTTGTGGGGTGATCCGTCCCCTTCCATAAGTCAATCCTGATCCTTGTAAAGTCCGGCCCTATAATGACCAGTATATGATGTCAACTTGATGTTCATGTGGAGCCCCTATTAGAATGACTCACTCATAGATTCTTCCATCTTCCATTAGGTGCAACATAGACCCTTCGATGCCGACATGATGAATTGTAATTGACGATTCAGACGGCACTTCTGCAGTCCGTACGTATAAGGGTATATATAAGTACCCTCTGCAGCACGATGCTATCCTCTGCACTCTTGAGACCTGGCGCGGTGCGAAACGCTACAATGCATAACACTTATGGGATTTACGAGCTCCATATTTACCAAGCTGATATAAACTATTCAACTATTACCAGCCAAAACATTACTTGGGCTATTCATTCATGTCAGCATCGCAACAAAAATGTCCTGTTTGTTGGTTGTTTACTCTTGTATGACTTTCAATAGAGACTTCTCCAAGGAAATAAGAGGCAGTCGGTGGGGGGAGAGCGGGGTGGAGGGGACATTTCCCAACTCATCCGCATGCAGTAAAGCGATGATGCGGCGATGTATCACCAATTGATCCGCGGCGTTCGCAGGCGCGCCAGCGCATTAGGGGGACGGCACAGAGAGGGGGAGACTAATGGGCCTGACTGGGAGACAAATTGGGTGAGACGTGCGGCGAGAGAGAGAGGGGGGGGGGGGGGGGGGGGGGGGGAACAGGCCCAAGAAATATTGGGGGCCTTGCATCACTTTTATTACTTTAATGTATTTCCATGTTAACTGTACACCTTCAATTACCTCCGGCGGATGTGTATTTTGTTATATTTTCTCCTGCACTGTATAAGCAGCGTGCATTGCAGGGAATGTGCAATAGGCCACCCATACATTATTCTAAGCTAACATTACTTTAGGATAATTTCCATAGGAATTGGGCTATTACCAGTGTTGGCTAGTGGGTGTATTGAAATATTCAGAGGATTTGCTATTGCTCATTACCTGGCATGTATGCGATTACAGGAGAATAATGGCAACATTCAAATATCAAATCTATAACATGAAAACTAATTGCTAAACGACAAAGTAGGCCTACAGGGAACATTATATATATTTTTTATATCATTGTGAGTGACAGTTATCCAAGAGGTCTTTATCTTTGTTTAGACAGTGATTCTTCAGTCTGGCCATATAGAGTCTGGCCAGAAGTTCTCTCTCTCACTTTCGCTCTTACTAGCTTTCCCAGCCCAATCACATCTTGACCATCACACCCTATCATCAAGATTCAGCTGCATAACACATGCTACAGCATCTGACCGTGGGTCCTTATTATCCATGGTGGTGGACACTGCACTTCATAGCGAGTTTGGAAGGTTCAGGCTAGTTCTTGGCCATATTTCAAGCTTATTTACGCTAGTTTAGGTTAGTTTAGATTAGTTTCACTTGTTCGGGCTGGTAAAAGGGCAAGTTCAGACTAGGGGATACTAGTTAAGGGTTTACAACAGGCAACTTTTATGTGATTCCACACTTTTTCGTTCTGCACCATACTTACCAACCTTACCAACCAACCTCTCCCACTGTTCTCCCGAATTCTGAGGATAAACGTATTTGAATAATTGTCTTAAGTCTGCTGCTTGTATCTACGTGGCTACAATATGCAAAAGCATGATCACATACCAATGAGCTAATATAGCAATGCACAATTTACGACTTCACCACTTAAACCACGTTGGATTATTCTGACATTAGGTTGCAGAGTTCGTTGTGGTGTCTGATCTTTCCGGCCCAATCTTTGAGCTGAACCGCGCCCCCTAGAGATAGACAGTAGACCTACAGGAGCCGAAAGCACAAGACAGACTGTCAAGCACCTCACATCCAGGAAGCTGTTTAAGATAATTTACTTTCAGATTGAAAGGTATAGTTGGCAAGGGCTGTCAACTGCGTCAGACAGGCTTTGCAATGAATGCAAGAAAGGCAGCCACAGAGCCTCCACGCCCACGTTTGGAATCGCAAAGAGAGAAAAAAACAAACAGCAACCGAAATCCAGTTAAAGTTTGAAGATGGAAAAACTGTCACGGTGATGATTCTCCCTACCAGGAAATAAAGGTGGAAGACAGGCGAAGGGATCATTGGAAACCTTGGGTAAATAAGAGGAATCCGACAATGAACAGCCATGTAATGACTTGGCATTTGCCATGACATGCATTTGAGTTGGCAACATTAAAAGATATCTGCAATTTGACAGGTATCACACTTCCCTCAGGCGAGAAGGATTTTTTAGTTTGATGAGTGTGTCACTCACACTGAAGTCTGTCGACAGGATGGATCTCAAATGACGGCGTTCAGGAATAAACCCCCGTTTCTGACAAATTACAAACAGAATATTTCAGCAGCTGTGCAAAGAAAGAGCTTAGACGTAGGTGTGTTTCATAGAAAACCTGTTTAATGACATTCTGCCATAGGAAAAAAATATTGTCATTTTTCTTCATTATCAATTAAATTGTTTAAAATATAACAACTCAGTTACACCTTGGGTAACTTGTTATTCTGTGCCATATTATATATGGAGAGCTGTAACAAAAACAGTCATGCACAAACACATACATGCACCCCCACACACTATACACACACACACACACACACACACACACACACACACACACACACACACACACACACACACACACACACACACACACACACACACACACACACACACACACACACACACACACACACGATACATACAAATTATGCATAAACTCAACCATACCAAGCAGAAGTGTCAGGGTGCCACATTTTCGATATGCATCATTTTGAAATCAACTTAAATAAATTGCCGGTGACTAAAGTTGACAGGACCACAGAGAGATTGCCACTGACACAGGCCTTTAAACGCCCTCAGTGCCAGGCGCGGGGAGCACTCAGTCAGTCGCTCCATATACGCATTTCTCAGTCAACCATTTACGCCACGTTTCCTTACATGACGCTGCCGCTGATTTACAAGGCTGGCTCTCGGTTCAAAAAAAAGAAAAATAACGCCACAGCGATACGGCTCTCTGTTGCCTTTAATGGCCATCGTGTGGACCGCGGCTGGCTTTTTAAAACCGTTTTCCACGCTAGGCAGCAGCAGCAGCGGCGGCGGTGCAGGCGGCAGCCCTTCCGATTCGGGGTTGGATGGATGGGAGGCCTTTCAACACTGATTAATAGCACTGCTCTGCACTTGACGAGCAAACAGGGTGTCATGAACACAGCACAGCCCAAGGAACCTTCTCGTCTGGTTTCCCGTGAGTGTGTGTGAGTGTGTGTGTGTGTGTGTGTGTGTGTGTGTGTGTGTGTGTGTGTGTGTGTGTGTGTGTGTGTGTGTGTGTGTGTGTGTGTGTGTGTGTGTGTGTGTGTGTGTGTGTGTGTGTGTGTGTGCGTGTGTGCGTGTGTGTGTGTGTGTGTGTGTGTGTGCGTGTGTGTGTGTGTGTGTGTGTGTGTGTGTGTCTGTCTTTCTGTGTGCGTGCGTGTGTCATAGAGAAGGCCTAGCCGCCCCCCTCCAACCAACAGAGGTAATCAGATTTGTCTGGTGCGGCGCGTGCGATAAATATATCTGTTTTAAATATTTGATGTTGTTTTTTTTACCTTGGCTGTTCACATGAGAGCACCATTATGAAATATGAATGGCTCTGCTTTCCCTCAAATGTTTGTTTTTGTCATTCGAGCTGTGCGGGGGTTCAAAGAGACCTCAGCAGGAGTCTGTGCCTGGTTCTAAGGTTGGCAAACAAGCCGTCATAATAATATTACTCATTACTAAGTCATTCTCCACTTTCATTGCATGGATGCCGCCAATCCTTTGCCATCATGCCTGCTCCGTAACACAGCGTTTCCCTTTAATGTTTAACCCCGTTTGGCAGTTCATTAGTTATTAGACGTATGCTTTTATGAGGATAAGTGATAGCCTGCCGATTAATCACGGGTTTGTTGACTCTAGCTAGCACCTGTTGTTGATAGGGATCTGAGGTTATAATGGAGCCACCCTTTTCTCGCCATGAATGCAGGCCCAGGGCATACCTCACCTGGCCAATTCTTAACACCGGCTTAATCTCTCTCACCTTAATGGCCGATGTAAGAATAATTCATATAAATGATATAAATGAATGTGCAATTAACTCATAAAGCTGTCGCAGCATAAAAAGTTATTCTTCTGCTTGTTGTTGTTGTGGTATTAAAAATATATTATAAAGTTCCTAAAAGCTATCCTAGGCTTCTGTGAATTTCTAGAATGTTTTACAAAGAAGGGTGAATGACATTCTAGGGAACATCAACTATAACTGTAACAGATAATAATATTGGAAATACTGGGGCTTGAGTTCCGGCATGATTTCAGCCTGAAGTCTTATGGAACTTCACCGGGTTAGTCTGCAGCAAAGCAAGAGAATCAGAGGTGACAGCTGCGAAAAAATACGAAAAATGACAGCAAAGTCAACCGTGAAATGTGAAATGTTCATTTTTTTTAACATTTTTATTTAATTTTAATCTTGTGAACTTCAAAGCTGTAATTGCTAATTGGATCCATGAGCAGTGTGATACTGTGTCTCACAGTGAAACACTCAGATGTCAGACTGTCGGAGTGTGTTGGATGGGAGTCTGACATGATAATGTTACGCACAAAGACGACAATGAGTTATACAATGTAAGACTCTGTTAAAGGCAGCTCTTCAACTATAACAAGATGCCATTTTTAGGGCCTCTTTTCAACGAGGAAGACACAACTGCAAATCTGCCTGTATCTGTTAATAATGATAAGAGTCAGCAAACCTCTGGAAGAATGATCTTATTGACCACACAATGATTGTTCAGATATATCTTTAATCCTACCCATAGTGGTTATTAAATAGCTCACATACAGTAGTTGTACACCAATATCATACAATGCTAAACTGCACTTTACAATGCTGCCCTACAATTTTGTCCGAGGTCAATTTGGTATTTTGTCCCCGTTCTTTTTTACTTATACAAAGATGGAATAGGTATTTATATATATATATATATTTTGACTATATATTTGGTTACAATTGACTTCCTTGTGTCTTTGTGTGCCTCTCTCACCTATTAATTCTATATGTTACGCTTGTTAACACATGACACTTTTCCCACACTCCACTATGCTTGTCATGTTTTAATAAGCAAAGGCTGTGAAAAATTACCACCCCATCCTGCCACCAACACCATCACCTCTCATGTCCCAAAGTCATTTATACGACCCTATTATGGCTGCTATTAATGTTCATAATTCATAGAACAGGATAGACTAGTCAGAGGTGGGGGGAGGGTCTTTGACTCTCAAGCCAAAGGGTTTTTGGTTTCAACAACCAATGTCTGCCAGTATCGTCCTTGATTAAGATAACCTCTAACGGTACCCATACCGCCACATGAATTACATGTATATCAATCGTAAGTCACTTTGCAATGAAGCTTTGGAATGAAAAGCTGCTGCCAACCAGTCTGCCTTGGCATCGAGTTTGGAAGGTCTTCCTTTCTATGTAAAATTTAAATCTTTTAGTCTAAAAATTCTATCAAAAAATAACAAAAAAAAAAAATGCAATATAACTAGCTGCAGGCTTTAGCTAGCTCTACCTCACTATGAACTCCAATACTAGCCTGCTGTAACCGCCCGGTCTCTTTATGTACTACGCTAAGCTGAGTTTTGAGTGTATCACATGGTTAGCGGTGCTTCCTAAGGCTATATTTATGTACTCTAACTATGTCCCCTTTCATTGAAACCCTGTGGCCTGAGGGTGATTTGTCTCCATAAGAGCACACCATTTCACGGGCCTCCATGCTGGGGTGGGACCCCTACCAGTACACTCCTTAATAACCCACATCCACCTCTCACCACGAGACGCAGTCCCCACACACAAACACCAAACACCAAAAAACATATCATAATATAATACAACACAGGGACTGAGCCTTCAGCGCTGTAATTGGTGGGCTAAACAGTTCATTATTTAAAAAAAATACCGATAGTATGTTTTAATGTGCGCAGCATACGCCTTAGTCCGTCCGAACGTGGCAGGGAAGTAGGGCGTAATTACAGTTATTCATAATTATAATTAGTAGTTATGGGGTAAAAAGTGAGAATGATATGGCCGCTGGGCTATTATGCCGTGTTATGAGAAAAGGAATTATGTGGCTAAATGAAGGAGGGAGTAACTCAACTGTAAGTGAGTGTTTACCGGTGACGTTGATTTTATCTTACTTACATATGATAGACATAGATTAATACAGATAGGAAAGCAGATCATTAAACCCTATACCACCTAGGCCTCTTCATCTTGGTCACACTTTTTGCACTTGGTCGCACCCTGACTTTCCGATGAAGCTTGTGTAGATGTGGTAAGCCTGTTACTTAGCAATTTTTCTTTTACCTTTTTCCTTTTCCATGGGCTTTAAACTAATGATTTGGTCATTGAGCAGTCTTTAGTCCAAGAGCCAATAATGACCATTTTCAGCGTAGCCGGTGATTTCACTGTGAAACATATCGTTGCGGACATCTGACTTCAAGCTTGTGTCAACAACACCGAGGCCCTCAAAAACATTAGCTCACCGAGGCTTTTGTCATTGTTTACTCACAGTGGAAACCGCCAAAGTACGCCTCTCTTGTCTCCCTGTCTGTCAAAAGCTGTCGTCGAGGTGACAGCCAGATGACGAACGACCTTCAACAAACACAGCACGCACGCACTCACATAGAGGCACGCGCGTTGTCGGTTGGCATATCTTTTTAAAACATAAAGAAAAAAAAAAGAAAAAGCCCCTCTATGACAGAACGCTGTCTACTTTAATATTAACAAGCGCTGTAAATACAAAATACCTTCAGGGATGTTCGAAGGTGGCTATGGAACCGGTTGCCATTCACAAGCTGGATCGATAAAAGTCTCTCCTGACGTGACTCCCCTCCCCGTCCAATTCTCACCTTTTCATAAAAGCAATGATTTACGACAAATCAGACCTCCGGTTATGGGCCCTGAGGAGCGTGAAAGGAAAAGCGTTGACAACTTACAGTCCCCTTCCCCGGACGCGGGCTTGAGATATAATAATAATGGTCGCAGGACATGGCGCGTTAGAGTCGATCTTAGAACCCTGTTCGCCGACATGAATTACCTAATCAGGAAATACCTGCGGTTACGTAAATTGAGACCGCGGTCTGTCTTCAATAGCCTGTGTGTGTGTTTGTGCATATAATAAACACGTATAGACCCTCATATAACGTTAGCCGACTTCACGGGATAAGGGGTTCCCGTGTTGCTGTTTGCACAGTGAGGAGGAATATGGCGGTGAGTGGGGGGGGAAATGGATGACTTTTTGCATGCTCAATCGCCTGTGAAATGTCCGTTTAATCACGGCCAGAAGCCCCACTGGTTTGTTTGTGCTACAGCAGACATTTACATTTCCAAACATCCCCGTTATTAATCATTACTTCATCACGCCCTCCAACTGACAAGAACCATAAACCACCTCAGTGTACTTGGGCCTGTCGTCTGCAGTGTGTGTGAGTGTGTGTGTGTGTGTGTGTGTGTGTGTGTGTGTGTGTGTGTGTGTGTGTGTGTGTGTGTGTGTGTGTGTGTGCGCGTGCGCGTGTGCATGTGGGTGTGTGTGTGTGTGCTTATGTGTGTGCTTGTGTGTGTGCTTGTGTATGTGTGTCAGAGAGAGAGATACATTTTTATGTGTCCACGTATGTGTGTGTCAGGGACCAATGCTGCCACAGTAATAAATTAATTCCTTGCGGTATCATACACCACACATTCTGGGGTGTGTGTGTGTCTAGGTGCATAGACCTGAACGCGTGTGTGAGTGTGTCTGTGTGTGTGTCTGTGTGTGTATATATGAGTGCAAGTCAGGGATAAAAACGGCCCCAGTGATAAATTAATTCCCTAGCCTGTCCAATCGTGAGTTAAGTTATGTATAGTCCAACTGTAGTCAATCACGTACTCTGCCTCACTGAAGGACATCATTGTTCAGGAAATATGTCAGGAATAAGGACAGATTTGAATACAGCAATGAGTCACTTTAAAAATGTCTAATAAATGTAAAAGAAATTGCAGGATGGCACGAAATAAGATTCCTACTGCCATTAGGAATCCTTTCTTTTGGAACTTGCATTCTGATTGGCCTCCCAGGTGCAACCAGGTTACATGTGGATTGCGGAGTAGCTTATTGGACAGCGACTTTACCTGTAACCATAATGAAATTCAGAAACATTTTTACCATCAACAATGAATCCTTCATAAAAAAGCGGAGCGCAAGTTTATCACCAAGACTGAGGAGCGCGTTATATTTGCCACTTTAAACAAGATGAATGGGTCACCCAGCCATTTACATTCTCATACATTTTTATGACTCTGCCATGAAGTGAGTTTGATGTATCGGCAACAAGATAGATGACAGGCATAAAGACTTGGCAGCTCTGACTTTAAACAATCTTTCATTTGATGCCAGGTCTTTTACTTTTACATGACGCACCGCCCGTCTTACCCAACCGTGTGCTGCATGGGAGAATCCAAACGAATGCACCCCACCCCACCCTACCACACCACACCAGCCCCACCTCCTCTACTTCACTCTCAAGGTACAATTGGACAACAAATGAGGTACATAAGGGGGCGTGTGGCGACATCAT
>NC_079426.1:10676728-10697835 GCF_026213295.1 Gadus chalcogrammus
CTCTCATGTCTCTTCTCTCTCCTCACCCCTCCCTCCTCACATCCTCCTCTCGATCCTCCTATACGACCGACTGGCTACACCTACTTCCTGTTTGTTTTTCGTTTACCCTTTCTTTCCTTACACTCCATTCTTCCATTTTTCTTTTTGCTTTTGACCGGTTTGACATTTGAGACAGAGTCACTGAACCATGTCCCCTGCCTCCTCCTCTTCCTCCTCCTCCTCCTCCCCTTCCCCATCCTCTTCATCCTCCTCCTCCTCCCTCTCCTCCTCCTCCTTCACCTCCTCCTCCTACTCATCTTCTGCTTCCTCCTACTCCGCCTCGTCTGTCTTCAAGATAAATCTGTCTACTTTTGTGTCTCCTGTCGCTGTTGCTTCACTTCAGAAAAAAATAGAGGAAAAGAAAAGAGATGACATGTAGACTCGATGAGTAATACAAAGTGACGAGGCATCTTCAATTACAGTTGCCATCTCTCTTTGCACCCCCCCTCTCTCTCTTTCTCTCTCTTTCTTTCTCTGTCTCCCTCTCTCTCTCTCTCTCTCTCTCTCTCTCTCTCTCTCTCTCTCTCTCATCTCTCTCTCTCTCTCTCTCTCTCTCTCTCTCTCTCTCTCTCTCTCTCTCTCTCTCTCTCTCTCTCTCTCTCTCTCTCTCTCTTCTCTCCCTCTCTCGTCCCGCTGGCGGGGGACAACAGATGGTTTGTATGTGACACCACAACCAAATCTAAAAACGAGGGGCGGGCGGGTGGGTGGAGGATGAGGAGGGGAGAGGAGAGGGGAGGAGAGGAAGAAGCAGAAGAGTCGCAGGAGTCGTCCAGACTGCAAATTAGTGAGGCCACACAACTGTCAGGTGTTGGCCTCCGCTGACAGTTGTAGCCCATTACGGGAACATTGATGTTTTCACAGTGTGACAAAAAGGAATCCTTTCCCCCCCCCCCTCTCCTCCCCACCACCACCCCCCTCTCGCTCCCCCTCCCTCTCGCTCCCCCTCCCTCTCTCTCCCTCCTCTCCCTCCCCTCCCCTCCCTTCCCTCTCTTACAGAGGAGCTGTCTGTCAGCCGCGGTGCTCAAGTCATAACAAATCACTAGCACTCAGCTGAGGCTGAGCGCTGGGCGCGTCAGTCGAAGATAAATGACCTGCAGGCCTTTGAAGTGCTTTGGCAGTTCAGATGGCTCCGCGGCGCTGACAGAGAAATATACACAACAGCGCAACCAATAATGAGAACATTAAACATTCCTCCTTGTGACGGGCCTGACAGCAGAGCCCAGCATGGCATCAATCATCTTCCCAGGCGTAACCTTGACAATTAGTCTCCTCTGCTGCCTTTAGCTCTCACCTCCTCTTCCCCTCTCTCCCCTCTCTCCCCTCTCCCCTCCGCCTCCCTGTTCCCCGCTCGCTCTCCAGACTTCAATACCCAGGGTGCATCAGCTGCCAAGCTCCAGGGCGGTGAGGTGAGGATGGGATGAGATGGCGGGGGAGGTGTGGGGGGGAGGGGAGGGGGTTACAGTGGAGGGGGAGGAGGGTGGTTGGTGGGCTATAGGGGGATGGACCACAGAAAAATGTGTGTTCCCGTTGTTTTAGTTTCGTCTATTTACATCCAGGTCTGCACGATATGTCTACATACAGGTTCTATCCTGAGCATGAACCAAGTTATCACGTGGAATGAGTAATGGGATCTGAACCAGGAAGTGAAATGCCTAAGATTAACGGTTCCTGTCCGCTTGTCCAATTGTATTTGTTTAAACTGTTGCGCCAAGAATAGCAAACTAGAATATAGTAGCTGTTTGGAAATGTTGAGATATCTATGTTTATTTGGTACTATCTTTTTCTGCTATTCAAGCTTAAGGGAAGCATCTCTATAGGCTAAATGTTTATTACATTTAAAGAAATATTTCTCGAAGTAGAAATGGTAATATAGGACATGCATTGTATTTTTCTGATGCGGGTTTCATTAAATGTTTTCGCAATACAAGATAATTCTATAATTACGCTTGCGAGAAAGAGGGGCTTTTTCCCCCTGTCAGATCATATTTTCTACGATTCAACCTTGCGGTGATCTTAAGAATGAACAGAAGAAAACTCTCAAAACAAAAATCTCAACACGCAATATTTGACAGCGCGCCGTCTCACACGATACTCGCGGCCGTTGAACAACAACGGATATTAGGCAAGGCTGGAAACGATCCCGGCAGCCCACGTCGCCATTCGCGGTTACAGCGCTTCACTCGCTCCTTCCTCCATTAGCTATTCCCATGTAAATCAACACAGACATGCTGACCCCCCAAAATGTTTACCTTCTCCGGTTTCCTCGCTTGTGCCGAGCTCTGTACGGGCAGGGGGGGGGGGGGGCTCCGTTGCACCATCCCCAGCAGCCGACGTGGAAGTACAAGGAGGAATGATTTATGTGGAATGAAGACATTTCCCCTTTGACTAGCACATTTGTGAAAAAAGGTATGTCAGAGATGTGAAGCGCGGGGCACAGGCAACCTTTCAAGAGAGTTTTTTTTTACCCGCTTATTGGAAGAGCAATAAATATCAGGGCGACAGCACCCTTCTCATGGTTACAAAGCCCACCTGAAACTGAGCTGGATAATTAGCAGGCACCCCGAAGATGATGTATGACTTCCATTACCCTTTGGGACTGGGCAGACTAAATGAGGACACCGCTAATTGCAGTGCAAAGCAGTTTTGCATGATGAAAAAAAAAAACACACGGGCTGACCCTCCTCTCCCCCACCCAGCACCCTTTTTTCTCCCCCCCAGCCCGCAGCTCGCGTTCTTTTTTCTCTGCCCAAAAAAGTGCTGCCTGCTGTAGTTGTGGAGGCCGTGATCACCCCCCCCCCTCCTCATCGTGCGCTTTGCCCCGCCCGCCTGAGGCAGGTCACAGGCAGCCAATGAATCAAGCGCTCCTTAAACCAGCCTGACTTATCATCATGCAATATGAAGGCCAGCGTGGCACACTCCACTAGAACTCGTCTCCTCTGGTTAAGCAACACTGGGTTTGTTATTAAACTCCTTGCTACTCTGTCTCTCCTAGTTTTTTCTATCCTGCAAAACCCCTCATTAAGTATTTTTGCTCAATTTAGTTCATTCATATATATATATATATAACAAACTCATCCAGGCGTGGTGAGTATAAAACAAAGGCTTTGTCACATGACCTGCTTTCCCACCAAGAGTTGGGAGAGAAAGATAGAGAGAGAGAGAAGTTAAAGGGGAAAAAAGACAGAACAAGAGGGATGGCGTAGCCTACACGAAAAAAAAATGGAAGAAAGAAGAGATATTATTAGCTGACCATAAAAGCGTTTTCCCGAAAATTGCCTTCTTAGCGGTTCCACTGGTGGAAGCTAATGCTCTAAAATGGCGGGGTTAAGTATGTTGGCACCCATTACCACAGCAACGATGAGGCCCTGGACACCAGCTGACACAACCGGTTCCCACCGCAGGCTCACATTGAGAGACACGGACCTTACGTGAACTGACAGGGAAAGGTGTGTGTCGGGGTGGGGTGGCTGGTCATAGTGGTGATCTGTCTGAATGCTTTGGATTCTCATGTCCCATAAAATATTTTCTTAAGACTAACAGCTAAGAATGAATATGATATGAAGTAGCAATCAGAGTAATAATACATATATGAATAGTGAATATAAAATATATATCACACATATATGTACAAAACATATAATATTAAATATTTAATTTAAAAACGGTAATTGCAATATTTAAAGATAAGATGTAGTTTATTAATAACAGGAAATTGATTACGGTAATTCAAACAAGGGGTTTGCAAAACAAAATCTTTATGGATTTGGTTTTTTGATGGCATTTTGGAACTTGGGTCCCTTGAACATGGATATGGATATTTTTTGAATTATTGAGAAATGATATCCGTGTGCTGCATTTTGATAGACTTCATCTTAAATACGATTTTCTGTGCTAATGGGGCTAAATGGGTGACCTTGTCGACTCATGTGCCAAAGACCGTAAACTACAGGGAAACAGCTCTATCACCACTCATTTCTTCAGCCCTTAACCAAATTTATCCAGTCAAATTCAGTAGAGGAATCCTTCCTCTCCACTCAAAGAAAATGTGCACCAGTTTCACACCAGTTTTCACCTGCTTTTTCCTATGATTTCCTTCAGTATACAAAGCAACACCGGAATCAGACATGTTTGAAATAGTTTTCAGCTGTCAATAAAGTCCCCCCCCCCTCCACAACATACCAACATTAACCCCAAGAAACTTGAGAACAGAGCTATAAAAGAGAATTTCCTACCATTAACGTGATTTATTATTTTATTTTATATTATTCCTCTTTGATTTTAATGCAAAATTCAATCTCGTTCCAACTTCAAATTATATTCTTTACAGCTGTTCTGAATCTCCTTGGGTTTAAAAGAGACGGCAGGAGAGGAAGAAAACTGATTTGGTCTGGGTCAGAGATGCTTGTTGCGTGAACGAGGAGGATATGGAATGGCCGGCCCCCTGGCTATAGCCCCTCTTGTTTATCTCAAGGTGAGAATTGTTTTTATTCTCACAATTCTCACAACATCTCCTGGCTTGGCCACGCAACTCCGAGGGACACATATCAAGAGGAAAACAATGATTCCAACTGAGACAAACACTCCTTTTCTCCCTCGGTTTCCCCCTCTCCCTCCCCTTCCTCTGCCCTCTCTCTCGCTCCCCCCCTGTCCCTCTCTTTTTCTCCCTCCCGCGCTCTCTCTGTACGGGTTCTTTCTGTGTTTGTAGGTGTGTTTATGTACGTGTGTAACACAGAAAATATAAACGTTTAAATCATGATCCAACATTTAATGTTAATATATCAAACCATGTTAAGACTATAGTATAATAAATATAGTATAACGTATTATAAAGTATCGCTTGAGAACTTAAGAAAGAAGCGTCCATTTTGTTTGTTTGCCATTTTCGACGTGATGGTTTTGAAAACCAAAATGTAGTAAAAGTAATAACTACAATATAATTTTTTTGGCACCTTACTCCACCTCATGGCAAGAGGTTAGTAAGGTTGCCATTAATACATATACATTTTAAATAAATCACCATGTGTAAGTTACATATGAGCACTGCCCTTATGACCACTGAGCCATAGAAGATGGCTTTTAAATAATGGTTGCTACAGCTATAAGAAAAAGGCAACGCCACCATTTTTTAACTAACCCTCAAAGACATAACCGCTGTTCCTCGTCAATCGTTACTATTTTCTTCCTAATTGGCCGCACCAAACATTTCAAACAATTCCTGCATTCAGAAAATTGTTGACGTTTTCCATCAACAGTTTCATTTGTCCGATGTGTATCTTAACTGATGTATTATTACAACAAAGTTTCCATGTATTGTTTTTGGCAATAAGGAAATAACAGGAATCAATGAATTATGGGAAAGCACACCCTCTGTTCCAGCCAAATGTATTATGTAATGAAGTAAAAATGAAACTGTATCTGAATCTAACTTTGTTGTTTGTATTTTCCATAAACTCTGGCCCTTGCCAGAGTTTATGCCAAATCGTGGGCTTTTGAATGAATCCCGACAGGCGCCAATGAGTCCCGCTAAAGCACGAATCGATAACAAATACCCGCCCGAAATTATGAATAATGACCGAGCCATAATAAATGGAACATTAGCCCAACTCAACAGGCCTTTCATAAAACAAACACACACACGTTCATTTCACAGTGCTAATAAATTTAGCAGAAAAAATCCTTCCCCTCGACCAAAAAAATCCAGCAGTCCATCTGTTTCGAATAATTGTTAATTTCCGTTTCTGTCCGGCCCCTATTAGGTTCTCCTCAGAGATATTCACACATTTTCTTTAATTTACCTCCCTTCCATCTGTATCCAATTACCTCTGTCCCCGTTTGGTGCTGGTGTCTGGACTCTCCCGGGCACTTTGTGAAATACCCCCACCTGTAGGACTACCTCAAGCTAACTGTGTGCTTGTTTTATTATCTGCGAGAGGCACGGCTCTCGTTCCCCGGGTGCCCTGGGTTTATGTTTGTGGACCTCTGGTTCTGATGGGTCTTCTGGCTCACGCTTGCAACACCTGCCTGCCCTTCCCTCCACTGCCCGGCCCCCTACCCCCAACTACCCACCACCATCCCCTCACATCCCGTTCTCTGTCTGCCTTCCAAGCTAATCCATTAGCTGGCTAAACGGTCCTAGCAGATGTTCCCAGGCTGTAGTGAAGGAATCTGGGCTTATCCTTGTGATGGCCTTCCCCTTCCTCCATGGCGGGGGGTTTGAAACGCTGGGCAGAGAGAGAGCGACAACAACCTGTTTGATTTCATCTAGCGGTAAATCATCGTCTTTAGGTCATCCAGGCTCCTGCGTGCCATCGCTATCGGTTGCCTTGGTTCCAATAATGATCTTCATAAGATGTTCTTAACTGTTGAACGGGGTAGCTAAAGTGGAGGGAGACAGTCAACCCTGCCCTCTATATGGGGTCATCGGGGCAGCTATCTTTCTTTTAAAAAAGTGTTTAGGGAAGAGGGCTTTCTAAAGTCATGCCATGTTTCCATGTACTTAATAATATGTCTGTAACTCTATTCATTATGTGGTCACCTGTTTTGTGAATTCATAGACACTGTCAGCGCCTTGGACCAACGTTTTATTTCACCTAGGCCTGGATTGTTACAGGAATGGAGAAAAGAAGAACAAATAAATCAAGAATGGAAATCCAGTCTATGCATAAAGCGTTAAGTACACTATTAAGATCTAAATAATTTATCCTTGCATAAACACAGTTGCCTGGAGAAGCCGTTATTTACATAAAAGTACAGTACGCTAGAAACATACAGTACACTGCCTGCCCATAACAATAAAAATGGCCTAAATCAAACTTAAAGTGACGGGTTCCAGTTGCACGCACTTAAATTTCATTGGTGCGTTCCTCGCTCTCTTTATAAGTGCAAAAAGGTGGTTGGCCTATAAAAACACTGGCCTATAAATCAAGCAATCACATCCAAAAATAAGCCGTGGTTCTGTCATTTTAACAACGCCACTTTGGCAGACTGTACCGCAAAACGTGACAACCTAGCAAGGGCTGATATTAAAACAGGCAGACCTTTTTTTGAGGCCAACACAAACCCTTTGGAAAAACACGCTTTTATGACCGAAGCGGATCATGTGGCGCTTTTGATTGATAAGTGTATTTTATGATCGCTTTAGAAGAACCAGGGTATTTGAGCGACCAATCCTTTCGGAATGGAACATGCAGCATAATTTACACCCCCCCCCTTCCCCCCCCTACCCCCCCCCCCCCCGTCCCCCCCCCCGTCCCCCCCTCTAAACACACTGGGCACACTAAAGAGGACACGCTCAACGTTGGGGGCATCTGGGGGTTGAAGCAAGGATTGAATGACATTTTGGTTAAAAGAGCGGTAATTTACGTTTCTCCCATGCCTGATATTAATACCCAGCTGGCTCGAGCTGTGCCACGGACGCAGCTCTGAAAGGCCAAGCAGGACACAGAGTCATGGGCGATTCAATAAATCCGCCATGCAGGAATGCCCTGCGTAACAGAATGTTGGAAGAAGAGATGTGTGTGTGTGCGTGTGTATGTGTGTGTGCGTGTGTTTGAGGAACGTATGTCCGAGCACTATCAATAGATTATACTACAAATCTGCGTGACTGTGTGGTTATTCAAACGGCATTCTCCACTCCTGTCCTTGCTTTACATTGTCACAAACTTCCCGTTGGTGTTAACAGGAGACGCTGCACTCTGGTAGATACAGTGCATGGCCGAGTCGTGCTCTCTTTTGTTTGGGGACACAAAACAAAGCTCAAAGGTTGAACGGTGAGGAATGGTTTCGTACCACCATCCTCTCCGCCCACCTTAAATCACCTCTTTCGCCATTCAGACCCCATGAAACAGTGAGAAGAGGAAAGGACCTGCTGATCTACAAATACAAAAGGCTCAGGAGTGTATTTCTGTTCTTTTTCATCCGTTTATTTATCTTTGTATGTGTTTCTTTCACTCATCTATATTTCATTCATCGATAAAAGTAACACCACTTAACTCACGAACTCAAAGTACCACATCACACCGTTGAATGTTTAGTTAGTACGGATTTCATAATGGCAGTGAACGGTTATCTGCGGGCGGGAGGAGACGATGTGTGACGAGTATCTCTAAAAGGTCGCAATAAACAGACCTGGTGCGCTTTTTGAGAATTGAGTGGGCCTAGGAAGTGGCGAGGAGACACTTGCAGGTATATGACTGGCCAGCACCATTGACAGCTTGATGACTTTGTGAAACTCAAGAAAGGCCAAGCTGGTTTGTTTTCGAGCAGGTCATGAAGTGCACCGGGCTGTCCCTCAAGACACCCTCGCTGTTAATCCACCGGGACTTTGATCTCATATTTTTGGTGGAAATCTAGAGTTAGCCTCATCGTGTGTTTGTGTACCTGTGTGTGTGTGTGTGTGTGTGTGTGTGTGTGTGTGTGTGTGTGTGTGTGTGTGTGTGTGTGTGTGTGTGTGTGTGTGTGTGTATCTGCGTGTATTTAGCTGTGTGTGTGGTTGTGTTTGTCTCTGTATTTAGCTGTGTGTTTACATTGGTATCCATGCATCTGTGTGTGAGTGTGTGTGTGTGTGTGTGTGTGTGTGTGTGTGTGTGTGTGTATGTGTGTGTGTGTGTGTGTGTGTGTGTGTGTGTGTGTGTGTGTGTGCGTGTGTGTGTATGTGTGTGCGTGTGTGCGTGTGTGTCTATCCATGAGTGTCAATTTGAGTGTGACTGTGTGTGCATACATCTATTTCTCTTTTCTATCCGTGTATTTATCTGTGTGTGTCCAACTGCATGTATGTATCTCTGTGCGTCTATCAGTGTGTATGTATCTGTGTGTGTGTGTGTGTGTGTGAGTGTGGGCTGCGCCTGAGTGGTCAGGGGTCCTACTAAGGCGTAGATGTGTGAACCCCCATGAAGGGAAATGGATGTCAGGACACAGGGTCACATGATACACAGCCCACACATGGCACATGGTGTCAGGGTGTTCTCGCATTTCCTCTCTCAGCGGGAGCCGCCATGGAGAGCGCTGGCCTGATCCTGGTTCCCCTACTACTGTAATTGCCACTTCGGTGTTGGGAGATAATTCATCCAAGAGGGGTTGAGATCTTGATGAGAGACGAGCTAATATCTTGTAAGCTGGCCTCGGACCTGGGCACCCGCTGCTTCGACATGATAACTTGATAACGTTCACCGCCTTCGCAATCTGTTGGTTATCTCACGCTATCTTATGCCATCAATGATTCCCCAAACACAAGAGACAATTTATGTGTTTGCAATAAAAAGAAAAGCGGAACAGTCTTTTCGTGGTATTATTTGGAACGAGTGCGGATTCTAGTATCTAGTCACTTAGCAGACGCCGGGCCCTTGAGCAACTTGAGGCATTGGAAATCCATGTTTGACTGCAGACATTGGGGTTTGAACCCAAAACCATCCGTGGACACTGCAATGCCCACAACAAATGTAAAAAGATGAGATCTAAATCGTGATTTGACTCATGTGGTTTCGAAACCAAACGAAGGCGCCATGATTTTGCACACCATTTTGGTTGAACCTATGGAATGGATCTATGGAACCGTAGACGCAGAACTGAGGAGGGGTCGTGGGGGGGAAACCTCCTCACCCTGAACCCCAGGAGGTGTTTCCAGCCAAGGCCCAGTGGTGCTAATCCACTGTCCCCACATTCCTCCATGGTTCACAGGAGACTTGTCAGCTCCCCGGGGGCATGGATAGCTGCCTGTCAGAGCCACTTCAGGGCGGATGGATGGAGGGCTTGTTCCAGCACCACCACATTGCTGTCTCCCCTTCTACAGGGGGGTTAGCTTACAGTGGAAAATGCTAATCGTGCCATGTCGTCCTACCCTGGCCCTTGTCCCCCTTGTCTCAACCCCCCCACCCACCCGACCCCTACGTCCATCATGGAGCTAGTTAAGGGGACTTTGGAGCGGAGGACCTTGAGGTGACTGATGTCCAGGGGGTTGATTGTTTTGACTGGGGTATGCCTCCCGTGATTGAGTTTGTGGTTGTTTTCGAAATATGCCGTGCATGCCAAGACGCCACTCAGGAAAGATATTATGTTGAAATGTCTTGCATTGTCTTTGTAATGTTTTTACTGGATCGGAAATTGGGTATACAGATAAATATACCCACCAAAGTTTGGTCAGAGACAAACCGTTCTTTATTTTTGTTTTATCAAGGCAGCTTAAGAGTTGTATGCTTTCAAGCCAAAACGATAAAGTTATAATATTCAGTATCCAATTTCAACGTTGTAAAACAAAAGACTAAATAAAAACCAAACATGTAGTCTGTTAACTTTTTATGTGTCTGTTTGTTCTGGGTATGATTTATGACCGGGCGGTTCTGCCGGCGTAACACGTTGATCTCTTATCTTAAATATCAGTCAAAATAGCACCCGGTAAGCACCAGTTGACGTGGGCATTGAGAGACACCAGGGGCTTGGTTGTCCCTGGGGGTTGGGGGTTGGTGGGGGGGGGGTCGGAGGTCCGGTTTCAGCACTGGAAGATTTGGGGGCTGCCAACCTGACAGCTCCACCTGCCCGGTGGCTCTGTGGGCCAGCTGGCCCCCAGGATGATTAACGGCTAGTGTAAACTTACTCAGCAGGCTCTCGGACACATTTGTGCATTCGCTCACACGTACCGAGTGTTATGTGATGCTAAAAGCTATTAGTGAACAGGGCGGCCGGGCAGCAGGCAGAAATGACATCCATAAATGTTTAGTAGAGGTGCCCTGTGCAGTTATCACTTTTCAAAAGAGTCCCTCGTTTTTTTAAAAGAGAGCTCTTTTTACGGCAGGACCTTGATGCTAGAGATCAATATGGAGAGATTTATACCCTGTAGCATGTGGGGCATTAACCCCTAAAATCTGAATCCTATACCGGCCTTGGGCACTCACACACCTCCCACCCTACCCATGGTTCCTCCATAAAAAGAAAATGACATCATAAAGTGAAAACATGGAGTTGATATGGGACTCCTCTGGCCTAATTCTCCAGAGCTCATTGATATCTTTGATTTGCCTTTTTCAAGGCCTGAGCTCTATGAAGAAGCTTTGGTATGGATCTTAAAAATCGGCAAGGTTTTTTTACGAGAATAGTTCCGCAATTAATAAATCGGTTAACAAAGAATAAAATATAATGAAGAAAAGCTAACATTTCATGTTGTCATGTTCAGTGGATCATAGTAGCGGTTAGCTCAACCTTTACCTGAATTTGGCAGATTTGGACATATATTTGGGAATATCTAAATTGAAACTAAAATCAGAAATCACTCTTTGCTTTGTATTCTGTAGGCGTATGTTCCTTGGGGAAATGTGTGTGGGTGGACAAGATGGATGTTTTTTTGGGGGTTTGCATAAGGCATTGCTAATTCCTGTGGCACAGATGGATTTGAGTGTTTGTACATGGAGCCTTAGTTTCCACAGGGCCATTATTTCCTCGCTAATGACCTGCTAAAACCATTGTGGCTAATGTATGGGGTCTTGCCTCTCAACGACCAATAAAATGAAACGCTTCACAAGGGTTCCAAAGGCACATTATCGCCACCAATGTGAGTTCATTCTACAACACAATCCTAGTTTGAAATGCAAATTTAACTGCGGCCCCCTTTATTTTTCAACCAAGTCATAAGTTATATATTGACAAGAAAAGCCTCAATGCAGGAGCTAGTTAACATTCTAAATGGAGTCTTTTGCAAACAGAAGGATTTTGTCACCATTTCGACAAAAGGGCCGCGGGCCAACAGTCCAGCTCCCAATTCATTTCTACACACTATTTATATCAGTCCTCCATGTAAGTGCAACATTTCCTAATTACATTCATCACCAAAGCCTCCTACTTAAGTTCTCCCAGTATATTCATTATCCCGCTAACCAGGTCTAAATTATTAAACCTTTAGCAATATGGCCTCTGAAAAGAGATGTTTATTTCCCCCACAGAGACTCCATGCTATACATTAGCAGTACAAATTAAGTAATACTTTACCTAGGCCTGTTGTTGCCTTCAATAGCTCCCCCTCACTGAGATCTATCCCCGCAGTCCGAGGGCTGGTGGGGGTCTCAGGGGGATGGGCTGTAGTTCACCCTAATGAAAGAGTGTGGCTGGTAATGGTTTAAATGATACATTTGTGCCACAGTCTAAGACAAAACGCGAGTGAGAAAATCGGGCGAAAACAGCATAATTCACCGTCCCAGTGGGGCATGATATCATCGGACACCGTGTGGTGAGACTTCTTAAAGGCATCGGCCACAATTAATTGTTGTAATACTTGGATGACATATGTGGGTCGGTAATAGAAATGGGCAATGTATGGTAAAGTCTATCAGACTTAAAGGTTAATTACAATATCTACAGTGGTCCTACCCTTTTATGTGGAAATTGGTTGTTATTAATCAACTTAGAGCGCCTTGCAACAGTGTATGTTGGGGACTACAGTAATGGACTGAAAGCGTGCAAGCTCTGTCTTTAAAGGACACTTAAGTGTCCCTTTTATGTGGAAATTATTGGGCCGCAATTGTCAATGAATACATTAGCTAACAGAACGCAATTACATAAATAAATCCTATCCGATTTTATAGGAAGAAAGAAGATTATAGAAGGAGAGAGTGATTGGCATAATTAACCAAAACATTACAGCTGTCACTCAAAAGTAGCCAGGTGTTTTCAATGAAAGGAATTTAAATCCACTTTAATGACAACCTGAACAATAACCTTTCCAGTGTCGAAAGTAGCCTTCATATAAATAGTGCACAATAGCTAATGCTTTTTCTCAAAGCGAAGGCAATTACATTAACAAACTAAATGTGAGGGCTGGAAGGAAGGGAAGAGTAAAACATGGAGGTGGTGGTGGTCGTGGTGGTAGTGTTGGTGGGTGGGTGGGGGGGGGGGTCTTTACAAAGCGAAAGTGACTGATGATACACCGAGGGAAGACGTACACAAAGGTAACAATTGTCATGGAAGGCAGGCTTGGTATTTACCAGAGAGAGAAAAGGTCCGGGTACCCTCGTGCCCTTATGTCTGGGGCCCGCCGAATAAATCCCCCACTGATCGCTAATTGCGTGATTCTTCTTGTCTGCATCAACTTGAGCCGGACAGGTTATTTCAGCTTGTTATCGGGAACTCATTTATCCCCGTTGAATTATTACTGCGCCAGGGCCTCTGGTGAAACACAAACACTAGTGAATCTTATGGAGTTATGGGGAGGCCTCTCCTCATTAGATGGCCAATCGACTGGCGGAGCGGAGGGTCCAATAGCGGGCCTTTTATTGAGTGCTAAGGAGACACGGAATGACATTTACATCTCGTGCTTCTTCATGACTGGCTGAGGGGGAAATGGCCGCTATAGATTCCCCTTGCTCTGAAAGGCCGCCGCGTGGCCGATCAGGCGCAGAAAGACTAGTTCTCAGAGTGATTCTTCACAGATGTGCGGGCACCGCGGTTTTTGTACGTCTGGGAAACAAATACACAGGCCAGAAAATAGTGACACCATGATTACGTTCATCCAATGTGTCATTTTGTAGCGATTCCGCGACGACGACAATCGCTGTTGCCTAAGAAAAAGCAACACACTCTCTCTCTCTCTCTCTGTCTCTCTCTCTCTCTGTCTCTCTCTCTCTCTCTCTCTCTCTCTCTCTCTCTCTCTCTCTCTCTCTCTCTCTCTCTCTCTCTCTCTCTCTCTCTCTCTCTCTCTCTCAGCACAAAATATGTAAACAAGGCAAGTCATCGCATCTCATCTCAGGCAATATTGACTTATTGAGCAGAAGCAGAAGGTGGCCCCATTGTGCATGAAGCACCATCAACCTCTCCCCCTCTCCCCCCCACACATCCGACAAAAACACAATAGGCCCCTACTTCTTAGGTTCTCTTTTCATTCAGTGGCAATTACAATCCACACCTGGCAGACAGAGAACACATCCCGGTGCCTTAACAACGTCGCAGAGGAACTCTCTCTTCCAAACTACCCTCCCAAATTGGCTCCGCAGCCGCAACCCAATTAGAGTTGAAATATGGTAACCGTAGCAGCCATTATGGAGCCGTGGAGAGATGGCGGAGTGGAGAGCGTTGAAGGTTAGCAGGGTGTAGGCCTTGTGAAGTGATACGTTATGTTGACTAGTGCTTACACAGCAGAAAAAACGGGGAGCTTCACCAGGAAGTGGTGGGGAGAGGGGGGAGAGGAGGGAGAGATGCAATTGGGGAGGCAAAGGGTGGACAAATAAATGCTCCTGGACAGATCTCCTGAGAACATGTATTAAGGTGTCTGAGGAAGAGAGATTGCTGATTCGGCCTGGGGAGTTGACTACCGTATGGTAACTGTTTGTTTGTCGTTGTGGAGTGCCGGTGATGGCATTACTGCATATTTCCCATGCATTATTAAAATGGTTGTTTAACATGTTGTTTAGTCATCTAAATTGCATGTAAACAAACACCAGTTCGGCGGCTTTTGCTCCATTTGTACACGTTTTGTGTGCACGGCTATTTGCGATGTTTTGCAGTGATTTAGTGTGCCCAGATGTACAAGCTGTTACTTTTAGCTTCAAAGGCTACATACATTTAGTATTTAACACAACAGTATTTAAAGAACTAGATAATAAAGTATTCATGAGACAAGGCTTCACCATGGGACAATAACGTTTTTGAATTATTTCTGATTTCTTATTAAATCCTAAACAAAATGTACGGAAAAATAAGTGAGCATGGTGGTGATAAGGGCACTCAGTGCTTCCGTCTGTAACACAAAGAGAAAGTGAAATAGTGTTTTCTTGTACCACTCATCATCGCAATGTTGGCAGATTTCGACAGAGCTATCGGAAACCGACCCCACCTCCCCACCCTCCTCCCCTTTTCATCAGGCTGCACGTCTGCAGTCTACATGTGTTCTTGACACTCGGGGTAAGTAATGTTCCCCGTGCCAGCAAAGGATTTTGATTTGATACAAGCATTCAAACCTGTCTGCCGTGAGCTATGGCTATCTGTCCCCCTGCACCAGAATTGATTCCCTCTGGGCCTTAAATGCAGAGCATGCAATGCAACCCAAGGACGTCCCCACCCCCCTCCGCCCCCCCTCCTACCCAACTCGCTCCACTCCCTCCACCCCCACCCCTGTCTGGCCCCATAATGACAATCGTCTTTAAGGAATAATAGCCTCACTGTCGCTCTTTGAAAAAGTTACCAAGTTACTGCATGCAATAATGAATTCCCGGTCGATGACACATTGATAGATTCCCATTCTTCAGATGGGACACCGTAGCCACACTTTAATTGACAAGAAATGAAATTGGGTGGTGGTATGGTTGGGGAGAGAGAGAGAGAGAGAGAGAGAGAGAGAGAGAGAGAGAGAGAGAGAGAGAGAGAGAGAGAGAGAGAGAGAGAGAGAGAGAGAGAGAGAGAGAGAGCGAGAGAGAGAGAGAGAGAGAGAGAGAGAGAGAGAGAGAGAGAGAGAGAGAAGCAGGAAGGAGAGAGGCAGGGAAGAGGCAGGGAGGAAATAAGCGAGGGGGGGACTAAATTCTGTGTGATCAGCAAGGTTTCAAACAATCATTGGGGAAGTGAAGTCCCCGCCATATCTATAAGTCATCATGTTTTATAGACCATTAGCATCTGCAGAGAAGGGCCCGCATGGAGCGGCCCCGCTTTTTGTCGGAATTAAAATGTCAGAGAAGAAGAAATAGAACAAAACAGGGAATCCGCAATTAATTACCTGGCCATAAAAATTCAATAATCTGGCAGTGGTAGTGTTTTCGGCACTGCAGATCCCCTGATCACGGGCAAGCGGAATAGAGCGCATTCATCTCGCCAATTAGATTTCTAATCTCGAAGTGTGGAAGTACATAGCAGAGAGAGAGAGAGGAGAAAAGGAGGAGGAAGCATTTCAGCATCAGCCAGATTGTATACACCTCGTATTTTCCTATCCGAGCCGCATTGGTATGAGCAAATCCCTGCATCCCAAATAGCCAAAAAGACAACGTAAAACAATCTAAATATGCAATCCAATCAGTGAACAGGCAACTTTTCCTCTTCGTTCCTAGGTCTTTCTAGATGGCTTAAAACGTGGCTATCTGAAATTAAATCACATTACAGAGCATGGATCACATGGCGGTCGATCGTTGGTTGTCAATACTGAATTTATAACATTAGCCCGGGGTCATCACGGCTAGTGATTTTCAGAATAATACATTACCTGGGGATTCACCCTGTAGAGATGCAGCGATTTAATTATCATTAATATATAGGAGGGGATACTATGTAATGTAGCTTTCATTGAATTCTTCCCAGGAAGGAAACTGCTGCTGATGGGGTTGCGCCAGCATCCCAATAGAGAGAAGAGGCAAGCAGGCTTGAAAAAGAGGCGATTCATTGGGTTGATTGCTGTTTTGCACATATTACCACGCTTACCAGATGAAACACGGGCCTCTGGTACTTAATGGGAAAATGCTGACTGTGAATTACAGCACTTGCGAGATTAATGGAGTGAGAATCTCCAGAATCTCAGAGATGATGTTTACATTTGTCAAATCAGTACTCAATCAAAGAAAACACTACTTATCTTGATTAGATGACTCATTTGTACATGGTAATAACAATGTTATTTGTTATGGAAAGCAGAGTAAATCCCTGTAAGTCTCCTTGGTAAAATGTACTCAATGGATAAATAACAAATAGTACAATAGGAAAGCAACTTTAATCACCAAAACCTTATTTTCCCCCCACAAACTTTAAAGATTTCACCCTCTGAAATTGCTAACCTGCGACCGGACAAAAAGGCAGGCAGGTTCAAAATAAAAAGGCAGCACCCCAAGATTATATAAAGGGCGAGGAGGAAGAGTCGAGGAAGAGTGGTTTTAATTTAAGGAATGCAGTGCTCTATATTTTACACCGCCGCTGTTGTCCCCCATTATCTTGGTAAACATCCTGGGTACTAATGTGATGTATCGTCGGGCGGGCGGCAGCCTCATCCTGCTCGGCGGCGTGATTGATGAACGACGGCGAGATGAAACGGGGACAGGGAGATTTATGGCGCACCGGCACATAGAATATGCATGACTATCTGTGGCACGCTGAAGGCTGCTCTCCCTGCCGCTGATATGCTGAAGGAGAGGTCTACTAAATGAAATGTCGAGGGAGGGTAAATCTCAGTACATGAAAACCCCCCCCCCAACTCCACCACCGCCGCCAGCACCACCACCGCCACCACCACCACCGCCACCACCACCGCCAGCACCACCGCCAGCACCACCACCACCACCACCACCACCACCCACCTTCTCCCATGCTGATGGGTGTGTGGTGTGTAGCTTGCAAGCGTGGAGGAAGTATTTTGACTTAAAATACATGAATTTATTCGGGATCCCTAAAAGATGTAATTTATAACTCCGGCAACATACGTGCTAACAGTGTACACTTTGTCGTGTTCCACATAAGCACACAGCGATGGGACCTGGGCCTGCGTGAGTGTGGCAATCGATCCCGTGCAGGTACTTTCTTTGGTTTATTCTACCTCTCTACGTCTTCTGCTGTCAAAATAACGCTGGCCTCTTCCGTTTCATGCGGTTTATAGCGAGCGCTCCACTACGTCTTTTTCCGCACACTGATCAAGGTTTAAAAAGGTGCGACAGTAATTCTCAGGAGCCGAGTGCGGCAGTTTGTCTTGGGCTGTACAGTAATTCTGTCTCGCGTCTGATTTAGTTATAATACTCATTGGCATCTCGGAGTGCTTTGAGCAGTCAGCTCCTGACTGATCGATAGGACGTCATCGTAAATCCCTCCCTCCGCCCCGAAACCCCCGGCGGCTTTTATTGATCCTCCAAGGAGCATTTGGCCTGCCTATATGCATATGTCACCCTTCTCAGCCACCCGCACTAAGTACAACACATATTTACCAACAAAGGGCGTTATGCTATGCAGATCAGGGGGCCATATTGTTATCCGCTTTAGTGAATTACTACTGTGCCAGTGTGACTTCTATAGCACCCCAGAGAGCGTTTGGTTCTCTATACCCCGTCAAATAATATATATATATATATATATATATATATATATATATGCATTCACACAGAGGTCATAAATAACGGTAATGCACCGAGGACAGATCGGTCCCGGGTAAATGTTTATCTACTCCACACTTGATCTGACTGCTTGCTTGCTTATCTATTTATTAATTGTCTACCTCTCAGGCTCTAAAGAGGCCGCCGTCACGGTGGACTAAACAGTGCACGGTAGCTTGCAGCAGAGTCTAAGCCAACAGGCCACTATTGTTGACTATTTGCTTGTCAAATCAATGCGCAGACACAGTGAATATTAAGGAGCACTTTAGGGCATCCTTCTCAGGACGCCTACAGGTAGACTTTGGAGGTCAGGGTTTGAAACCCTAGCACCTTTCAGCTTGGAGTCAAACACCCTAACCTACTAGGACCATTCTTTTGAGCTAAAGTTAGATATTGCGTTTAGCTAGCCAAAATAAGGATAACGGACACCATATCAGCTACCATGATATTCTGCCCATTCATCACCTGGCACACCTAACCGTCCGTGAAGAGGCGGGATCCCTCTTCTGTATTCCTTCTCAAGGTTCGTCGCCTTGGACTTACCCCAGGGGGCTTAGGGGTGGAGGGGGTTCGTATACGTGCTCTGCGAAGCCCTTTGACGCTGGAACTGTGATTAAGGGCTCTGTAAATACAACTGAGGTAACTTGACCATAGGAGTAGTACACATCTATATCCAATACCCAATGGTCGGTACGAGGAGCGTATTCACCCCGTGAGTGAACCCCCGCTCCCCCTTGGGTCATCCGTGCCCTACACTGGAGGACTAGGACGGGCGGAGCCGACGCAACCCAACCAGTCCCTCCAAGACATGACTCACTCCGTGAGCATGTGACGGTGGCACGTGTCCAGGCAGCATCTGCAAGGTGGAACAATGAGGAGACTTGTCATGTCATAATTGTAATTCAATAAAGATCTCACATGGTGTCAGCCGTGGAGGTGGGGCAGGTGGTGGTGGTGGGGGGGGGGGGGGGTGAACTGACAGCAAGAGGGGGCTAGGGAGCTCACTGCGATGGTTAATGCAATTGTTCTGGTCAGTCAGTGCCTGTCACAAATCAAGCTGAAAGTTAGGTGACAGGTATAGGAGACCTAGCGGCTACGTCCTAAATTCTGGAGAGAGGCCAAGTCGTGGGCCTTTTGTGCTGAGTAGGTTGGAGAGGAAGCCACGCGATTTGCCGACCAATCAGAGTGGTTGTTTGATTTAGGCGAATTCTAGGAGTTTGTACAAATGCATGAATTCAACTGTACGGAATATGGAAAGCAGTACTTCCTTATCAACTGTCGGTTAGGTTAGGATTTACTGTTTTTAATTCCAGCCAATTTTACCTTTAGCCTCTCAGGAGAAAAAACAACAACAAAATGGTAGACTTTGGGGAATGAAATCGCCTGTCCTTCACTGACACCGCCATCATCAGCACCACTCCTCCCTAACTCATTCCTCTCTCTGTTCTTATGTTGATGTATGGGGTGTTGTGTGACAGGGGGGGGCGGAAAAACCTCCAGAAAAACCTCTGGACATGCCAAAATACGTTTACAAGGGCTGCTCTAATCAGCCCGGCTGCCAGAGGCTCATAAATTGCCCTTTGCTGCCGTGTCTCCAGCTAATGAAAGACTGCTAAACCATGAGTGCTCATAGCTTTGCAGTGCAGTGGAAGTTGGGATGTATACATGGCCATGCTCCCGGGGCTGGAGTCCTCTTTAAAAGCTCTGTGGATGAGAGTAACAAACATTGATGGCCGTTGTGTCAATCTAACCGCCGCGTTAATTTATGCCTGTTTAAATGCATCTCGGTTTTATGTCGGCAAATGTTTATGAATACCTTTAAATTGTGTGCAATAAATCTCTTCAGAATTAACTATGCAGCGTCGCTGTGTGTGCGTGTGCGTGTGCGTGTGTGTGTGTGTGTGTGTGTGTGTGTGTGTATGTGTAGGCCTTACCGTACATACAGTGTACAGGCCCCTGATTGGTTAGCGTCATAGGGACAGGAAAGCTGTCGGGACAGACGTTGTTTACGATAATTACAGAGTGGAGAGTTGATGATCTCGCCGTGTTGAGTTCTTAAAATAATTTGAGATGATTCAGGATGTAAGTGTCACTATTTCACTGTCACCACCTGGAAACAGGAGTGTGTGCGTGGGGGGGGGAGGGGGAGTTGTTTTGTCCTTCTTCCTCTTCGGTTTTTTTTAAATCCCAGACGTAACCTTCAACGTCCTCTGTTCGACAGGAAATGCAGTTTATCAACTGGGTGGGTTGGGGGGGGGGGGGGGGTCTGACAACGGTGAAGGTGATGTATGCATTTCTGCGCCTCCCCAGATAACTCAAGTAGCATGAAGCCCTGATAGAACACGGTTCCTTCTTTCCCCCCGCGACAAAAAAATAAGGAGGCTGATGGAATAAAACCCTTCCTGAAGTATGTGTCCTGAAATCCTGAGATGCCTTGGGAGAAGGCTTCTTCAAACGACATTTTCAGAATACGATAAAGTCACTTGCCGCGTCTCGTAAAGAGATAAAAACACAGCCTTCACCTTGAGAATGTGCATGTCTTCCTCTGAGGAGCGTTTTCTGTAAAAGAGAAAAAAAGTCTACGCTTTTATTTTGTAAGTGAACGGAGGGAAGCATGTGTGCGAGGCCTCCCTGTGCTCTAAGAGCGCGTGCAGGCATGTGTTTGAAAATTGTTTATTAAGTGTTGTTGGAGAGCTAGCTGTGAGAACACATGCTCGGGGTCAACATGTGGTTCCTGTGTGTAAGGATGAGCACATGGTAAATGTATGTTGTGTGTGTTACGCCACAAAGCAAACATAGCTCCTATTCATTAACACTACTCAGAACTTCTTCATAGGATGGTAAGTTTAATAGAAAAATGTGTATTTAATATATCCTTTTTTTTGTTCTTAGCATCTGATAAACAGGAAGTTGTCCATTCATGGACTTTATCTGCCTTCACTTCCTGCCATCTTGGGCCACCTCTGGTAAAATGCCCACAGAGTGAAACTCTCCTCAGCATTGTTAGGCTGTAACTTGTGTCCATGACACCCAGAATAAGCT
>NC_079426.1:10697935-10720435 GCF_026213295.1 Gadus chalcogrammus
CCCAGCAGCCGACGTGGAAGTACAAGGAGGAATGATTTATGTGGAATGAAGACATTTCCCCTTTGACTAGCACATTTGTGAAAAAAGGTATGTCAGAGATGTGAAGCGCGGGGCACAGGCAACCTTTCAAGAGAGTTTTTTTTTACCCGCTTATTGGAAGAGCAATAAATATCAGGGCGACAGCACCCTTCTCATGGTTACAAAGCCCACCTGAAACTGAGCTGGATAATTAGCAGGCACCCCCGAAGATGATGTATGACTTCCATTACCCTTTGGGACTGGGCAGACTAAATGAGGACACCGCTAATTGCAGTGCAAAGCAGTTTTGCATGATGAAAAAAAAAAACACACGGGCTGACCCTCCTCTCCCCCACCCAGCACCCTTTTTTCTCCCCCCCCAGCCCGCAGCTCGCGTTCTTTTTTCTCTGCCCAAAAAAAGTGCTGCCTGCTGTAGTTGTGGAGGCCGTGATCACCCCCCCCCCTCCTCATCGTGCGCTTTGCCCCGCCCGCCTGAGGCAGGTCACAGGCAGCCAATGAATCAAGCGCTCCTTAAACCAGCCTGACTTATCATCATGCAATATGAAGGCCAGCGTGGCACACTCCACTAGAACTCGTCTCCTCTGGTTAAGCAACACTGGGTTTGTTATTAAACTCCTTGCTACTCTGTCTCTCCTAGTTTTTTCTATCCTGCAAAACCCCTCATTAAGTATTTTTGCTCAATTTAGTTCATTCATATATATATATATAACAAACTCATCCAGGCGTGGTGGGTATAAAACAAAGGCTTTGTCACATGACCTGCTTTCCCACCAAGAGTTGGGAGAGAAAGATAGAGAGAGAGAGAAGTTAAAGGGGAAAAAAGACAGAACAAGAGGGATGGCGTAGCCTACACGAAAAAAAAATGGAAGAAAGAAGAGATATTATTAGCTGACCATAAAAGCGTTTTCCCGAAAATTGCCTTCTTAGCGGTTCCACTGGTGGAAGCTAATGCTCTAAAATGGCGGGGTTAAGTATGTTGGCACCCATTACCACAGCAACGATGAGGCCCTGGACACCAGCTGACACAACCGGTTCCCACCGCAGGCTCACATTGAGAGACACGGACCTTACGTGAACTGACAGGGAAAGGTGTGTGTCGGGGTGGGGTGGCTGGTCATAGTGGTGATCTGTCTGAATGCTTTGGATTCTCATGTCCCATAAAATATTTTCTTAAGACTAACAGCTAAGAATGAATATGATATGAAGTAGCAATCAGAGTAATAATACATATATGAATAGTGAATATAAAATATATATCACACATATATGTACAAAACATATAATATTAAATATTTAATTTAAAAACGGTAATTACAATATTTAAAGATAAGATGTAGTTTATTAATAACAGGAAATTGATTACGGTAATTCAAACAAGGGGTTTGCAAAACAAAATCTTTATGGATTTGGTTTTTTGATGGCATTTTGGAACTTGGGTTCCTTAAACATGGATATGGATATTTTTTGAATTATTGAGAAATGATATCCATGTGCTGCATTTTGATAGACTTCATCTTAAATACGATTTTCTGTGCTAATGGGGCTAAATGGGTGACCTTGTCGACTCATGTGCCAAAGACCGTAAACTACAGGGAAACAGCTCTATCACCACTCATTTCTTCAGCCCTTAACCAAATTTATCCAGTCAAATTCAGTAGAGGAATCCTTCCTCTCCACTCAAAGAAAATGTGCACCAGTTTCACACCAGTTTTCACCTGCTTTTTCCTATGATTTCCTTCAGTATACAAAGCAACACAGCAATCAGACATGTTTGAAATAGTTTTCAGCTGTCAATAAAGTCCCCCCCCCCTCCACAACATACCAACATTAACCCCAAGAAACTTGAGAACAGAGCTATAAAAGAGAATTTCCTACCATTAACGTGATTTATTATTTTATTTTATATTATTCCTCTTTGATTTTAATGCAAAATTCAATCTCGTTCCAACTTCAAATTATATTCTTTACAGCTGTTCTGAATCTCCTTGGGTTTAAAAGAGACGGCAGGAGAGGAAGAAAACTGATTTGGTCTGGGTCAGAGATGCTTGTTGCGTGAACGAGGAGGATATGGAATGGCCGGCCCCCTGGCTATAGCCCCTCTTGTTTATCTCAAGGTGAGAATTGTTTTTATTCTCACAATTCTCACAACATCTCCTGGCTTGGCCACGCAACTCCGAGGGACACATATCAAGAGGAAAACAATGATTCCAACTG
This sequence comes from Gadus chalcogrammus, assembly GCF_026213295.1. Classification (NCBI taxonomy): domain Eukaryota; kingdom Metazoa; phylum Chordata; class Actinopteri; order Gadiformes; family Gadidae; genus Gadus; species Gadus chalcogrammus. Next base: position 10,700,189 of record NC_079426.1, read on the forward strand.
AGACAAACACTCCTTTTCTCCCTCGGTTTCCCCCTCTCCCTCCCCTTCCTCTGCCCTCTCTCTCGCTCCCCCCCTGTCCCTCTCTTTTTTCTCCCTCCCGCGCTCTCTCTGTACGGGTTCTTTCTGTGTTTGTAGGTGTGTTTATGTACGTGTGTAACACAGAAAATATAAACGTTTAAATCATGATCCAACATTTAATGTTAATATATCAAACCATGTTAAGACTATAGTATAATAAATATAGTATAACGTATTATAAAGTATCGCTTGAGAACTTAAGAAAGAAGCGTCCATTTTGTTTGTTTGCCATTTTCGACGTGATGGTTTTGAAAACCAAAATGTAGTAAAAGTAATAACTACAATATAATTTTTTTGGCACCTTACTCCACCTCATGGCAAGAGGTTAGTAAGGTTGCCATTAATACATATACATTTTAAATAAATCACCATGTGTAAGTTACATATGAGCACTGCCCTTATGACCACTGAGCCATAGAAGATGGCTTTTAAATAATGGTTGCTACAGCTATAAGAAAAAGGCAACACCACCATTTTTTAACTAACCCTCAAAGACATAACCGCTGTTCCTCGTCAATCGTTACTATTTTCTTCCTAATTGGCCGCACCAAACATTTCAAACAATTCCTGCATTCAGAAAATTGTTGACGTTTTCCATCAACAGTTTCATTTGTCCGATGTGTATCTTAACTGATGTATTATTACAACAAAGTTTCCATGTATTGTTTTTGGCAATAAGGAAATAACAGGAATCAATGAATTATGGGAAAGCACACCCTCTGTTCCAGCCAAATGTATTATGCAATGAAGTAAAAATTAAACTGTATCTGAATCTAACTTTGTTGTTTGTATTTTCCATAAACTCTGGCCCTTGCCGAAATATAAACCGTGGGCTTTTGAATGAATCCCGACAGGCGCCAATGAGTCCCGCTAAAGCACGAATCGATAACAAATACCCGCCCGAAATTATGAATAATGACCGAGCCATAATAAATGGAACATTAGCCCAACTCAACAGGCCTTTCATAAAACAAACACACACACGTTCATTTCACAGTGCTAATAAATTTAGCAGAAAAAATCCTTCCCCTCGACCAAAAAAATCCAGCAGTCCATCTGTTTCGAATAATTGTTAATTTCCGTTTCTGTCCGGCCCCTATTAGGTTCTCCTCAGAGATATTCACACATTTTCTTTAATTTACCTCCCTTCCATCTGTATCCAATTACCTCTGTCCCCGTTTGGTGCTGGTGTCTGGACTCTCCCGGGCACTTTGTGAAATACCCCCACCTGTAGGACTACCTCAAGCTAACTGTGTGCTTGTTTTATTATCTGCGAGAGGCACGGCTCTCGTTCCCCGGGTGCCCTGGGTTTATGTTTGTGGACCTCTGGTTCTGATGGGTCTTCTGGCTCACGCTTGCAACACCTGCCTGCCCTTCCCTCCACTGCCCGGCCCCCTACCCCCCACTACCCACCACCATCCCCTCACATCCCGTTCTCTGTCTGCCTTCCAAGCTAATCCATTAGCTGGCTAAACGGTCCTAGCAGATGTTCCCAGGCTGTAGTGAAGGAATCTGGGCTTATCCTTGTGCTGGCCTTCCCCTTCCTCCATGGCGGGGGGTTTGAAACGCTGGGCAGAGAGAGAGCGACAACAACCTGTTTGATTTCATCTAGCGGTAAATCATCGTCTTTAGGTCATCCAGGCTCCTGCGTGCCATCGCTATCGGTTGCCTTGGTTCCAATAATGATCTTCATAAGATGTTCTTAACTGTTGAACGGGGTAGCTATAGTGGAGGGAGACAGTCAACCCTGCCCTCTGTATGGGGTCATCGGGGCAGCTATCTTTCTTTTAAAAAAGTGTTAAGGGAAGAGGGCTTTCTAAAGTCATGCCATGTTTCCATGTACTTAATAATATGTCTGTAACTCTATTCATTATGTGGTCACCTGTTTTGTGAATTCATAGACACTGTCAGCGCCTTGGACCAACGTTTTATTTCACCTGGGCCTGGATTGTTACAGGAATGGAGAAAAGAAGAACAAATAAATCAAGAATGGAAATCCAGTCTATGCATAAAGCGTTAAGTACACTATTAAGATCTAAATAATTTATCCTTGCATAAACACAGTTGCCTGGAGAAGCCGTTATTTACATAAAAGTACAGTACGCTAGAAACATACAGTACACTGCCTGCCCATAACAATAAAGATGGCCTAAATCAAACTTAAAGTGACGGGTTCCAGTTGCACGCACTTAAATTTCATTGGTGCGTTCCTCGCTCTCTTTATAAGTGCAAAAAGGTGGTTGGCCTATAAAAACACTGGCCTATAAATCAAGCAATCACATCCAAAAATAAGCCGTGGTTCTGTCATTTTAACAACGCCACTTTGGCAGACTGTACCGCAAAACGTGACAACCTAGCAAGGGCTGATATTAAAACAGGCAGACCTTTTTTTGAGGCCAACACAAACCCTTTGGAAAAACACGCCTTTATGACCGAAGCGGATCATGTGGCGCTTTTGATTGATAAGTGTATTTTATGATCGCTTTAGAAGAACCAGGGTATTTGAGCGACCAATCCTTTCGGAATGGAACATGCAGCATAATTTACACCCCCCCCTTCCCCCCCCTACCCGTCCCCCCGTCCCCCCCCCGTCCCCCCCTCTAAACACACTGGGCACACTAAAGAGGACACGCTCAACGTTGGGGGCATCTGGGGGTTGAAGCAAGGATTGAATGACATTTTGGTTAAAAGAGCGGTAATTTACGTTTCTCCCATGCCTGATATTAATACCCAGCTGGCTCGAGCTGTGCCACGGACGCAGCTCTGAAAGGCCAAGCAGGACACAGAGTCATGGGCGATTCAATAAATCCGCCATGCAGGAATGCCCTGCGTAACAGAATGTTGGAAGAAGAGATGTGTGTGTGTGCGTGTGTATGTGTGTGTGCGTGTGTTTGAGGAACGTATGTCCGAGCACTATCAATAGATTATACTACAAATCTGCGTGACTGTGTGGTTATTCAAACGGCATTCTCCACTCCTGTCCTTGCTTTACATTGTCACAAACTTCCCGTTGGTGTTAACAGGAGACGCTGCACTCTGGTAGATACAGTGCATGGCCGAGTCGTGCTCTCTTTTGTTTGGGGACACAAAACAAAGCTCAAAGGTTTAACGGTGAGGAATGGTTTTGTACCACCATCCTCTCCGCCCACCTTAAATCACCTCTTTCGCCATTCAGACCCCAAGAAACAGTGAGAAGAGGAAAGGACCTGCTGATCTACAAATACAAAAGGCTCAGGAGTGTATTTCTGTTCTTTTTCATCAGTTTATTTATCTTTGTATGTGTTTCTTTCACTCATCTATATTTCATTCATCGATAAAAGTAACACCACTTAACTCACTAACTCAAAGTACCACATCACACCGTTGAATGTTTAGTTAGTACGGATTTCATAATGGCAGTGAACGGTTATCTGCGGGCGGGAGGAGACGATGTGTGACGAGTATCTCTAAAAGGTCGCAATAAACAGACCTGGTGCGCTTTTTGAGAATTGAGTGGGCCTAGGAAGTGGCGAGGAGACACTTGCAGGTATATGACTGGCCAGCACCATTGACAGCTTGATGACTTTGTGAAACTCAAGAAAGGCCAAGCTGGTTTGTTTTCGAGCACGTCATGAAGTGCACCGGGCTGTCCCTCAAGACACCCTCGCTGTTAATCCACCGGGACTTTGATCTCATATTTTTGGTGGAAATCTAGAGTTAGCCTCATCGTGTGTTTGTGTACCTGTGTGTGTGTGTGTGTGTGTGTGTGTGTGTGTGTGTGTGTGTGTGTGTGTGTGTGTGTGTGTGTGTGTGTGTGTGTGTGTGTGTGTGTGTGTTTGTGTGTGTGTGTGTGTATCTGCGTGTATTTAGCTGTGTGTGTGGTTGTGTTTGTCTCTGTATTTAGCTGTGTGTATACATTGGTATCCATGCATCTGTGTGTGAGTGTGTGTGTGTGTGTGTGTGTGTGTGTGTGAGTGTGTGCGTATGTGCGTGTGTGTGTGTGTGTGTGTGTGTGTGTGTGTGTGTGTGTGTGTGTGTGTGTGTGTGTGTGTGAGTGAGTGTGTGTGTATGTGTGTGTGTGTCTATCCATGAGTGTCAATTTGAGTGTGACTGTGTGTGCATACATCTATTTCTCTTTTCTATCCGTGTATTTATCTGTGTGTGTCCAACTGCATGTATGTATCTCTGTGCGTCTATCAGTGTGTATGTATCTGTGTGTGTGTGTGTGTGAGTGTGGGCTGCGCCTGAGTGGTCAGGGGTCCTACTAAGGCGTAGATGTGTGAACCCCCATGAAGGGAAATGGATGTCAGGACACAGGGTCACATGATACACAGCCCACACATGGCACATGGTGTCAGGGTGTTCTCGCATTTCCTCTCTCAGCGGGAGCCGCCATGGAGAGCGCTGGCCTGATCCTGGTTCCCCTACTACTGTAATTGCCACTTCGGTGTTGGGAGATAATTCATCCAAGAGGGGTTGAGATCTTGATGAGAGACAAGCTAATATCTTGTAAGCTGGCCTTGGACCTGGGCACCCGCTGCTTCGACATGATAACTTGATAACGTTCACCGCCTTCGCAATCTGTTGGTTATCTCACGCTATCTTATGCCATCAATGATTCCCCAAACACAAGAGACAATTTATGTGTTTGCAATAAAAAGAAAAGCGGAACAGTCTTTTCGTGGTATTATTTGGGACGAGTGCGGATTCTAGTATCTAGTCACTTAGCAGACGCCGGGCCCTTGAGCAACTTGAGGCATTGGAAATCCATGTTTGACTGCGGACATTGGGGTTTGAACCCAAAACCATCCGTGGACACTGCAATGCCCACAACAAATGTAAGAAGATGAGATCTAAATCGTGATTTGACTCATGTGGTTTCGAAACCAAACGAAGGCGCCATGATTTTGCACACCATTTTGGTTGAACCTATGGAATGGATCTATGGAACCGTAGACGCAGAACTGAGGAGGGGTCGTGGGGGGGAAACCTCCTCACCCTGAACCCCAGGAGGTGTTTCCAGCCAAGGCCCAGTGGTGCTAATCCACTGTCCCCACATTCCTCCATGGTTCACAGGAGACTTGTCAGCTCCCCGGGGGCATGGATAGCTGCCTGTCAGAGCCACTTCAGGGCGGATGGATGGAGGGCTTGTTCCAGCACCACCACATTGCTGTCTCCCCTTCTACAGGGGGGTTAGCTTACAGTGGAAAATGCTAATCGTGCCATGTCGTCCTACCCTGGCCCTTGTCCCCCTTGTCTCAACCCCCCCACCCACCCGACCCCTACGTCCATCATGGAGCTAGTTAAGGGGACTTTGGAGCGGAGGACCTTGAGGTGACTGATGTCCAGGGGGTTGATTGTTTTGACTGGGGTATGCCTCCCGTGATTGAGTTTGTGGTTGTTTTCGAAATATGCCGTGCATGCCAAGACGCCACTCAGGAAAGATATTATGTTGAAATGTCTTGCATTGTCTTTGTAATGTTTTTACTGGATCGGAAATTGGGTATACAGATAAATATACCCACCAAAGTTTGGTCAGAGACAAACCGTTCTTTATTTTTGTTTTATCAAGGCAGCTTAAGAGTTTTATGCTTTGAAGCCAAAACGATAAAGTTATAATATTCAGTATCCAATTTCAACGTTGTAAAACAAAAGACTAAATAAAAACCATACATGTAGTCTGTTAACTTTTTATGTGTCTGTTTGTTCTGGGTATGATTTATGACCGGGCGGTTCTGCCGGCGTAACACGTTGATCTCTTATCTTAAATATCAGTCAAAATAGCACCCGGTAAGCACCAGTTGACGTGGGCATTGAGAGACACCAGGGGCTTGGTTGTCCCTGGGGGTTGGGGGTTGGTGGGGGGGGGGGTCGGAGGTCCGGTTTCAGCACTGGAAGATTTGGGGGCTGCCAACCTGACAGCTCCACCTGCCCGGTGGCTCTGTGGGCCAGCTGGCCCCCAGGATGATTAACGGCTAGTGTAAACTTACTCAGCAGGCTCTCGGACACATTTGTGCATTCGCTCACACGTACCGAGTGTTATGTGATGCTAAAAGCTATTAGTGAACAGGGCGGCCGGGCAGCAGGCAGAAATGACATCCATAAATGTTTAGTAGAGGTGCCCTGTGCAGTTATCACTTTTCAAAAGAGTCCCTCGTTTTTTTAAAAGAGAGCTCTTTTTACGGCAGGACCTTGATGCTAGAGATCAATATGGAGAGATTTATACCCTGTAGCATGTGGGGCATTAACCCCTAAAATCTGAATCCTATACCGGCCTTGGGCACTCACACACCTCCCACCCTACCCATGGTTCCTCCATAAAAAGAAAATGACATCATAAAGTGAAAACATGGAGTTGATATGGGACTCCTCTGGCCTAATTCTCCAGAGCTCATTGATATCTTTGATTTGCCTTTTTCAAGGCCTGAGCTCTATGAAGAAGCTTTGGTATGGATCTTAAAAATCGGCAAGGTTTTTTTACGAGAATAGTTCCGCAATTAATAAATCGGTTAACAAAGAATAAAATATAATGAAGAAAAGCTAACATTTCATGTTGTCATGTTCAGTGGATCATAGTAGCGGTTAGCTCAACCTTTACCTGAATTTGGCAGATTTGGACATATATTTGGGAATATCTAAATTGAAACTAAAATCAGAAATCACTCTTTGCTTTGTATTCTGTAGGCGTATGTTCCTTGGGGAAATGTGTGTGGGTGGACAAGATGGATGTTTTTTTGGGGGTTTGCATAAGGCATTGCTAATTCCTGTGGCACAGATGGATTTGAGTGTTTGTACATGGAGCCTTAGTTTCCACAGGGCCATTATTTCCTCGCTAATGACCTGCTAAAACCATTGTGGCTAATGTATGGGGTCTTGCCTCTCAACGACCAATAAAATGAAACGCTTCACAAGGGTTCCAAAGGCACATTATCGCCACCAATGTGAGTTCATTCTACAACACAATCCTAGTTTGAAATGCAAATTTAACTGCGGCCCCCTTTATTTTTCAACCAAGTCATAAGTTATATATTGACAAGAAAAGCCTCAATGCAGGAGCTAGTTAACATTCTAAATGGAGTCTTTTGCAAACAGAAGGATTTTGTCACCATTTCGACAAAAGGGCCGCGGGCCAACAGTCCAGCTCCCAATTCATTTCTACACACTATTTATATCAGTCCTCCATGTAAGTGCAACATTTCCTAATTACATTCATCACCAAAGCCCCCTACTTAAGTTCTCCCAGTATATTCATTATCCCGCTAACCAGGTCTAAATTATTAAACCTTTAGCAATATGGCCTCTGAAAAGAGATGTTTATTTCCCCCACAGAGACTCCATGCTATACATTAGCAGTACAAATTAAGTAATACTTTACCTAGGCCTGTTGTTGCCTTCAATAGCTCCCCCTCACTGAGATCTATCCCCGCAGTCCGAGGGCTGGTGGGGGTCTCAGGGGGATGGGCTGTAGTTCACCCTAATGAAAGAGTGTGGCTGGTAATGGTTTAAATGATACATTTGTGCCACAGTCTAAGACAAAACGCGAGTGAGAAAATCGGGCGAAAACAGCATAATTCACCGTCCCAGTGGGGCATGATATCATCGGACACCGTGTGGTGAGACTTCTTAAAGGCATCGGCCACAATTAATTGTTGTAATACTTGGATGACATATGTGGGTCGGTAATAGAAATGGGCAATGTATGGTAAAGTCTATCAGACTTAAAGGTTAATTACAATATCTACAGTGGTCCTACCCTTTTATGTGGAAATTGGTTGTTATTAATCAACTTTAGAGCGCCTTGCAACAGTGTATGTTGGGGACTACAGTAATGGACTGAAAGCGTGCAAGCTCTGTCTTTAAAGGACACTTAAGTGTCCCTTTTATGTGGAAATTATTGGGCCGCAATTGTCAATGAATACATTAGCTAACAGAACGCAATTACATAAATAAATCCTATCCGATTTTATAGGAAGAAAGAAGATTATAGAAGGAGAGAGTGATTGGCATAATTAACCAAAACATTACAGCTGTCACTCAAAAGTAGCCAGGTGTTTTCAATGAAAGGAATTTAAATCCACTTTAATGACAACCTGAACAATAACCTTTCCAGTGTCGAAAGTAGCCTTCATATAAATAGTGCACAATAGCTAATGCTTTTTCTCAAAGCGAAGGCAATTACATTAACAAACTAAATGTGAGGGCTGGAAGGAAGGGAAGAGTAAAACATGGAGGTGGTGGTGGTCGTGGTGGTAGTGTTGGTGGGTGGGTGGGGGGGGGTCTTTACAAAGCGAAAGTGACTGATGATACACCGAGGGAAGACGTACACAAAGGTAACAATTGTCATGGAAGGCAGGCTTGGTATTTACCAGAGAGAGAAAAGGTCCGGGTACCCTCGTGCCCTTATGTCTGGGGCCCGCCGAATAAATCCCCCACTGATCGCTAATTGCGTGATTCTTCTTGTCTGCATCAACTTGAGCCGGACAGGTTATTTCAGCTTGTTATCGGGAACTCATTTATCCCCGTTGAATTATTACTGCGCCAGGGCCTCTGGTGAAACACAAACACTAGTGAATCTTATGGAGTTATGGGGAGGCCTCTCCTCATTAGATGGCCAATCGACTGGCGGAGCGGAGGGTCCAATAGCGGGCCTTTTATTGAGTGCTAAGGAGACACGGAATGACATTTACATCTCGTGCTTCTTCATGACTGGCTGAGGGGGAAATGGCCGCTATAGATTCCCCTTGCTCTGAAAGGCCGCCGCGTGGCCGATCAGGCGCAGAAAGACTAGTTCTCAGAGTGATTCTTCACAGATGTGCGGGCACCGTGGTTTTTGTACGTCTGGGAAACAAATACGCAGGCCAGAAAATAGTGACACCATGATTACGTTCATCCAATGTGTCATTTTGTAGCGATTCCGCGACGACGACAATCGCTGTTGCCTAAGAAAAAGCAACACTCTCTCTCTCTCTCTCTCTCTCTCTCTCTCTCTCTCTCTCTCTCTCTCTCTCTCTCTCTCTCTCTCTCTCTCTCTCTCTCTCTCTCTCTCTCTCTCTCTCTCTCTCTCTCTCTCTCTCTCAGCACAAAAGATGTAAACAAGGCAAGTCATCGCATCTCATCTCAGGCAATATTGACTTATTGAGCAGAAGCAGAAGGTGGCCCCATTGTGCATGAAGCACCCTCAACCTCTCCCCCTCTCCCCCCCACACATCCGACAAAAACACAATAGGCCCCTACTTCTTAGGTTCTCTTTTCATTCAGTGGCAATTACAATCCACACCTGGCAGACAGAGAACACATCCCGGTGCCTTAACAACGTCGCAGAGGAACTCTCTCTTCCAAACTACCCTCCCAAATTGGCTCCGCAGCCGCAACCCAATTAGAGTTGAAATATGGTAACCGTAGCAGCCATTATGGAGCCGTGGAGAGATGGCGGAGTGGAGAGCGTTGAAGGTTAGCAGGGTGTAGGCCTTGTGAAGTGATACGTTATGTTGACTAGTGCTTACACAGCAGAAAAAACGGGGAGCTTCACCAGGAAGTGGTGGGGAGAGGGGGGAGAGGAGGGAGAGATGCAATTGGGGAGGCAAAGGGTGGACAAATAAATGCTCCTGGACAGATCTCCTGAGAACATGTATTAAGGTGTCTGAGGAAGAGAGATTGCTGATTCGGCCTGGGGAGTTGACTACCGTATGGTAACTGTTTGTTTGTCGTTGTGGAGTGCCGGTAATGGCATTACTGCATATTTCCCATGCATTATTAAAATGGTTGTTTAACATGTTGTTTAGTCATCTAAATTGCATGTAAACAAAAACCAGTTCGGCGGCTTTTGCTCCATTTGTACACGTTTTGTGTGCACGGCTATTTGCGATGTTTTGCAGTGATTTAGTGTGCCCAGATGTACAAGCTGTTACTTTTAGCTTCAAAGGCTACATACATTTAGTATTTAACACAACAGTATTTAAAGAACTAGATAATAAAGTATTCATGAGACAAGGCTTCACCATGGGACAATAACGTTTTTGAATTATTTCTGATTTCTTATTAAATCCTAAACAAAATGTACGGAAAAATAAGTGAGCATGGTGGTGATAAGGGCACTCAGTGCTTCCGTCTGTAACACAAAGAGAAAGTGAAATAGTGTTTTCTTGTACCACTCATCATCGCAATGTTGGCAGATTTCGACAGAGCTATCGGAAACCGACCCCACCTCCCCACCCTCCTCCCCTTTTCATCAGGCTGCACGTCTGCAGTCTACATGTGTTCTTGACACTCGGGGTAAGTAATGTTCCCCGTGCCAGCAAAGGATTTTGATTTGATACAAGCATTCAAACCTGTCTGCCGTGAGCTATGGCTATCTGTCCCCCTGCACCAGAATTGATTCCCTCTGGGCCTTAAATGCAGAGCATGCAATGCAACCCAAGGACGTCCCCACCCCCCTCCGCCCCCCCTCCTACCCAACTCGCTCCACTCCCTCCACCCCCACCCCTGTCTGGCCCCATAATGACAATCGTCTTTAAGGAATAATAGCCTCACTGTCGCTCTTTGAAAAAGTTACCAAGTTACTGCATGCAATAATGAATTCCCGGTCGATGACACATTGATAGATTCCCATTCTTCAGATGGGACACCGTAGCCACACTTTAATTGACAAGAAATGAAATTGGGTGGTGGTATGGTTGGGGAGAGAGAGAGAGAGAGAGAGAGAGAGAGAGAGAGAGAGAGAGAGAGCGAGAGAGAGAGAGAGAGAGAGAGAGAGAGAGAGAGAGAGAGAGAGAGAGAGAGAGAAGCAGGAAGGAGAGAGGCAGGGAAGAGGCAGGGAGGAAATAAGCGAGGGGGGGACTAAATTCTGTGTGATCAGCAAGGTTTCAAACAATCATTGGGGAAGTGAAGTCCCCGCCATATCTATAAGTCATCATGTTTTATAGACCATTAGCATCTGCAGAGAAGGGCCCGCATGGAGCGGCCCCGCTTTTTGTCGGAATTAAAATGTCAGAGAAGAAGAAATAGAACAAAACAGGGAATCCGCAATTAATTACCTGGCCATAAAAATTCAATAATCTGGCAGTGGTAGTGTTTTCGGCACTGCAGATCCCCTGATCACGGGCAAGCGGAATAGAGCGCATTCATCTCGCCAAATTAGATTTCTAATCTCGAAGTGTGGAAGTACATAGCAGAGAGAGAGAGAGGAGAAAAGGAGGAGGAAGCATTTCAGCATCAGCCAGATTGTATACACCTCGTATTTTCCTATCCGAGCCGCATTGGTATGAGCAAAATCCCTGCATCCCAAATAGCCAAAAAGACAACGTAAAACAATCTAAATATGCAATCCAATCAGTGAACAGGCAACTTTTCCTCTTCGTTCCTAGGTCTTTCTAGATGGCTTAAAACGTGGCTATCTGAAATTAAATCACATTACAGAGCATGGATCACATGGCGGTCGATCGTTGGTTGTCAATACTGAATTTATAACATTAGCCCGGGGTCATCACGGCTAGTGATTTTCAGAATAATACATTACCTGGGGATTCACCCTGTAGAGATGCAGCGATTTAATTATCATTAATATATAGGAGGGGATACTATGTAATGTAGCTTTCATTGAATTCTTCCCAGGAAGGAAACTGCTGCTGATGGGGTTGCGCCAGCATCCCAATAGAGAGAAGAGGCAAGCAGGCTTGAAAAAGAGGCGATTCATTGGGTTGATTGCTGTTTTGCACATATTACCACGCTTACCAGATGAAACACGGGCCTCTGGTACTTAATGGGAAAATGCTGACTGTGAATTACAGCACTTGCGAGATTAATGGAGTGAGAATCTCCAGAATCTCAGAGATGATGTTTACATTTGTCAAATCAGTACTCAATCAAAGAAAACACTACTTATCTTGATTAGATGACTCATTTGTACATGGTAATAACAATGTTATTTGTTATGGAAAGCAGAGTAAATCCCTGTACGTCTCCTTGGTAAAATGTACTCAATGGATAAATAACAAATAGTACAATAGGAAAGCAACTTTAATCACCAAAACCTTATTTTCCCCCCACAAACTTTAAAGATTTCACCCTCTGAAATTGCTAACCTGCGACCGGACAAAAAGGCAGGCAGGTTTAAAATAAAAAGGCAGCACCCCAAGATTATATAAAGGGCGAGGAGGAAGAGTCGAGGAAGAGTGGTTTTAATTTAAGGAATGCAGTGCTCTATATTTTACACCGCCGCTGTTGTCCCCCATTATCTTGGTAAACATCCTGGGTACTAATGTGATGTATCGTCGGGCGGGCGGCAGCCTCATCCTGCTCGGCGGCGTGATTGATGAACGACGGCGAGATGAAACGGGGACAGGGAGATTTATGGCGCACCGGCACATAGAATATGCATGACTATCTGTGGCACGCTGAAGGCTGCTCTCCCTGCCGCTGATATGCTGAAGGAGAGGTCTACTAAATGAAATGTCGAGGGAGGGTAAATCTCAGTACATGAAAATCCCCCCCCCAACTCCACCACCGCCGCCAGCACCACCACCGCCACCACCACCACCGCCACCACCACCGCCAGCACCACCGCCAGCACCACCACCACCACCACCACCACCACCACCCACCTTCTCCCATGCTGATGGGTGTGTGGTGTGTAGCTTGCAAGCGTGGAGGAAGTATTTTGACTTAAAATACATGAATTTATTCGGGATCCCTAAAAGATGTAATTTATAACTCCGGCAACATACGTGCTAACAGTGTACACTTTGTCGTGTTCCACATAAGCACACAGCGATGGGACCTGGGCCTGCGTGAGTGTGGCAATCGATCCCGTGCAGGTACTTTCTTTGGTTTATTCTACCTCTCTACGTCTTCTGCTGTCAAAATAACGCTGGCCTCTTCCGTTTCATGCGGTTTATAGCGAGCGCTCCACTACGTCTTTTTCCGCACACTGATCAAGGTTTAAAAAGGTGCGACAGTAATTCTCAGGAGCCGAGTGCGGCAGTTTGTCTTGGGCTGTACAGTAATTCTGTCTCGCGTCTGATTTAGTTATAATACTCATTGGCATCTCGGAGTGCTTTGAGCAGTCAGCTCCTGACTGATCGATAGGACGTCATCGTAAATCCCTCCCTCCGCCCCGAAACCCCCGGCGGCTTTTATTGATCCTCCAAGGAGCATTTGGCCTGCCTATATGCATATGTCACCCTTCTCAGCCCACCCGCACTAAGTACAACACATATTTTACCAACAAAGGGCGTTATGCTATGCAGATCAGGGGGCCATATTGTTATCCGCTTTAGTGAATTACTACTGTGCCAGTGTGACTTCTATAGCACCCCAGAGAGCGTTTGGTTCTCTATACCCCGTCAAATAATATATATATATATATATATATATATATATATGCATTCACACAGAGGTCATAAATAACGGTAATGCACCGAGGACAGATCGGTCCCGGGTAAATGTTTATCTACTCCACACTTGATCTGACTGCTTGCTTGCTTATCTATTTATTAATGTCTACCTCTCAGGCTCTAAAGAGGCCGCCGTCACGGTGGACTAAACAGTGCACGGTAGCTTGCAGCAGAGTCTAAGCCAACAGGCCACTATTGTTGACTATTTGCTTGTCAAATCAATGCGCAGACACAGTGAATATTAAGGAGCACTTTAGGGCATCCTTCTCAGGGACGCCTACAGGTAGACTTTGGAGGTCAGGGTTTGAAACCCTAGCACCTTTCAGCTTGGAGTCAAACACCCTAACCTACTAGACCATTCTTTTGAGCTAAAGTTAGATATTGCGTTTAGCTAGCCAAAATAAGGATAACGGACACCATATCAGCTACCATGATATTCTGCCCATTCATCACCTGGCACACCTAACCGTCCGTGAAGAGGCGGGATCCCTCTTCTGTATTCCTTCTCAAGGTTCGTCGCCTTGGACTTACCCCAGGGGGCTTAGGGGTGGAGGGGGTTCGTATACGTGCTCTGCGAAGCCCTTTGACGCTGGAACTGTGATTAAGGGCTCTGTAAATACAACTGAGGTAACTTGACCATAGGAGTAGTACACATCTATATCCAATACCCAATGGTCGGTACGAGGAGCGTATTCACCCCGTGAGTGAACCCCCGCTCCCCCTTGGGTCATCCGTGCCCTACACTGGAGGACTAGGACGGGCGGAGCCGACGCAACCCAACCAGTCCCTCCAAGACATGACTCACTCCGTGAGCATGTGACGGTGGCACGTGTCCAGGCAGCATCAGCAAGGTGGAACAATGAGGAGACTTGTCATGTCATAATTGTAATTCAATAAAGATCTCACATGGTGTCAGCCGTGGAGGTGGGGCAGGTGGTGGTGGTGGTGGGCGGGGGGGGTGAACTGACAGCAAGAGGGGGCTAGGGAGCTCACTGCGATGGTTAATGCAATTGTTCTGGTCAGTCAGTGCCTGTCACAAATCAAGCTGAAAGTTAGGTGACAGGTATAGGAGACCTAGCGGCTACGTCCTAAATTCTGGAGAGAGGCCAAGTCGTGGGTCTTTTGTGCTGTGAGTAGGTTGGGAAGGAAGCCACGCGATTTGCCGACCAATCAGAGTGGTTGTTTGATTTAGGCGAATTCTAGGAGTTTGTACAAATGCATGAATTCAACTGTACGGAATATGGAAAGCAGTACTTCCTTATCAACTGTCGGTTAGGTTAGGATTTACTGTTTTTAATTCCAGCCAATTTTACCTTTAGCCTCTCAGGAGAAAAAACAACAACAAAATGGTAGACTTTGGGGAATGAAATCGCCTGTCCTTCACTGACACCGCCATCATCAGCACCACTCCTCCCTAACTCATTCCTCTCTCTGTTCTTATGTTGATGTATGGGGTGTTGTGTGACAGGGGGGGGGGGGGGGGGGCGGAAAAACCTCCAGAAAAACCTCTGGACATGCCAAAATACGTTTTACAAGGGCTGCTCTAATCAGCCCGGCTGCCAGAGGCTCATAAATTGCCCTTTGCTGCCGTGTCTCCAGCTAATGAAAGACTGCTAAACCATGAGTGCTCATAGCTTTGCAGTGCAGTGGAAGTCGGGATGTATACATGGCCATGCTCCCGGGGCTGGAGTCCTCTTTAAAAGCTCTGTGGATGAGAGTAACAAACATTGATGGCCGCTGTGTCAATCTAACCGCAGCGTTAATTTATGCCTCTGTTTAAATGCATCTCGGTTTTATGCCGGCAAATGTTTATGAATACCTTTAAATTGTGTGCAATAAATCTCTTCAGAATTAACTATGCAGCGTCGCTGTGTGTGTGTGTGTGTGTGTGTGTGTGTGCGTGTGCGTGCGTGTGTGTGTGTGTGTATGTGTAGGCCTTACCGTACATACAGTGTACAGGCCCCTGATTGGTTAGCGTCATAGGGACAGGAAAGCTGTCGGGACAGACGTTGTTTACGATAATTACAGAGTGGAGAGTTGATGATCTCGCCGTGTTGAGTTCTTAAAATAATTTGAGATGATTCAGGATGTAGGTGTCACTATTTCACTGTCACCACCTGGAAACAGGAGTGTGTGCGTGGGGGGGGAGGGGGAGTTGTTTTGTCCTTCTTCCTCTTCGGTTTTTTTTAAATCCCAGACGTAACCTTCAACGTCCTCTGTTCGACAGGAAATGCAGTTTATCAACTGGGTGGGTTGGGGGGGGGGGGGGGGGTCTGACAACGGTGAAGGTGATGTATGCATTTCTGCGCCTCCCCAGATAACTCAAGTAGCATGAAGCCCTGATAGAACACGGTTCCTTCTTTCCCCCCGCGACAAAAAAAATAAGGAGGCTGATGGAATAAAACCCTTCCTGAAGTATGTGTCCTGAAATCCTGAGATGCCTTGGGAGAAGGCTTCTTCAAACGACATTTTCAGAATACGATAAAGTCACTTGCCGCGTCTCGTAAAGAGATAAAAACACAGCCTTCACCTTGAGAATGTGCATGTCTTCCTCTGAGGAGCGTTTTCTGTAAAAGAGACAAAAAGTCTACGCTTTTATTTTGTAAATGAACGGAGGGAAGCATGTGTGCGAGGCCTCCCTGTGCTCTAAGAGCGCGTGCAGGCATGTGTTTGAAAATTGTTTATTAAGTGTTGTTGGAGAGCTAGCTGTGAGAACACATGCTCGGGGTCAACATGTGGTTCCTGTGTGTAAGGATGAGCACATGGTAAAAGTATGTTGTGTGTGTTACGCCACAAAGCAAACATAGCTCCTATTCATTAACACTACTCAGAACTTCTTCATAGGATGGTAAGTTTAATAGAAAAATGTGTATTTAATATATCCTTTTTTTTGTTCTTAGCATCTGATAAACAGGAAGTTTGTCCATTCATGGACTTTATCTGCCTTCACTTCCTGCCATCTTGGGCCACCTCTGGTAAAATGCCCACAGAGTGAAACTCTCCTCAGCATTGTTAGGCTGTAACTTGTGTCCATGACACCCAGAATAAGCTGCCAGTTGTTTATCCCAAAGAGGATAAACACACACGCCTACACACACATGCATACCCAGCTCACTCATGCACAAAAACACCCCATCACACACACACACACACACACACACACACACACACACACACACACACACACACACACACACACACACACACACACACACACACACACACACACACACAAACAGACTCACTCAATCACTGATTCATTCCCTCACTCACAGACACACACATGGACACAGACACACACACACACACTCACTCATTCAGTCACTCACTCACACACCTACACACACACACACACACACACGCACACACACAAAAACACACACACAAACAAACACACGTTCTGAATGGTGTGCCTCTGCTCTGGCAGGCCAGTAAGCAGGCGCTGGGTGCCGGCTCTGGCAGTGCTCTGTCTTATTTACAGGACATTTGTTGTACTTGACATTCATCACGGCTGCAGGGCCGTGAACTTCATGCAAACGCCAGCCAAGCATTCAGCGCCCCGGGCCCTGGGGCCCCCCTGTCTCGGCATCATCACAAGTCTTTTCACGCTAAGATAAATCACTTCAACCGGACCCCGAGCACAACACGCACACACACAGGGAGGGGGGGGGGGGAGAGGGAGAGGGAAGGAGGGAGGGAGAGTTGGGCGGGAGGGAGGGAGGGAGACAGAGACCGCTTCAAAGGTGGAAGCGGCGAGACACCGAACGATGCAGATGGAGGTAGAGCAGTAAAAGGACAGATAGAGATATGTCTAAGGACCAGGTGGAGGGAAGGTAGGATAGGAGAAGGGAAGACTGGAAGAAAGCGGAAGGGGTGAGAGAAATAAAGTGAACAGGAAGCCCTATATAGATGAGGTAGAAAGAAGGGAGGGAGAGGGAGAGAGACAGAGCGAGAGAGAGGGGGGGGGGCTCGTGGCTCACGTCAGAGGGATCCCATCCCCCACCCCCTGGGGTTAAGGGTATCCTTGCTTGGGTCTTGTTAATTGTGTGGCCGTCGCACAGAAATATCACTAACCATTATGAAGGCGAGCATATGTCTGCCCTAAATGCTTGTCAGGTTTCAGTGGGATGTAAATAATGCGGCCCCCATGACGCCCAGTGGAGGCCAGGCGATGGCCACAGGATACAAACGCAATCTTTATTTTTATTGCGGTCCCAAACACGGAACGTATGACCCCCCCGAGGTGTCGGCAAATGCTTGTGTGTGTCTGTCTGTGCGGGCTCGTATGCAGGAGAAAAGATTGAACTCTTGGAAGTTGTTCTCTGCGTGTACAGTGTCTGTGTGTACAGTGGGCCCATTGTATAGATTCACCATGTGTAACGAAACACGCTCGCTACAAAATCCTACAGCTTAACTAAGTTATATGATGTTAATGATCTGTTCCGCTGCATCGGTTGTATTGGTCATTGGTTAGCATTGTTAATTGGTTAGCATGTATTATTCATTATTAACTGTAGCCTGTTATAGGTTTCAGTCTGTTATTCAGTGTGTTGCCAAATGCCTGATGCCAAATTGACGAGGAATATTATCTGAGACACACCCTCTGTCCTTGGTTAGAAACATATCTGTACTTTGAGTTTGCTATACTTCATCCCTGCACTGGATAGGAACGCGTCCTTCGAGTAAGTCTGTTCTGCTCTACACAATCATAAACACATTTTATTGTACCACACACCGCTAAAATGCATCAGGGATAGATATCTTTTAACTCATCAATAGATATAGTTCAGCGCTCGGCATGGCCACGACTCCACGTCTAGAATATTCTCTGGCTGCGTTTAAGAAAGAAGCCCGATAAACGTCGGAGGAAATGATAACCAGATACTGGAGATCCTGACAGTGGAGTCAGTCAGTGTCTGCGACTGCAGCGGGAAACATAAACCGGACAGGTATTAAGCGCGGCGTCAGTACAAGATGATAAATGTGTCTCAGAACTGCTCCAACACGGCGGCAGCTCTCTGGGCAATATATCCAGCCGCAGTCAGCGCCAAATTATAAATCAGCCCTCTTTCCGCTAGCTGTGATCCATTGCTATTTATCGACAATAATTTACACAAGTGGTTTACAGATGCTTTGTACTCGGCTGGGCAGTAATTTACAAACCGTATAAAACGCGCTTGTTTTTTTTTTTTTATACCGAACCTGGCAACATGGTAGCCAAGCAATCTGAAGGAAAAATGAGGCTGCGGGTGAAAGCTCATTGATTCCCATGGTTGATGTGCGTTTCTACAGCGTCAGGCTTGGCGCTGAAGGATGGGTGGTGGGGCTGCTTTTTCGTTCTTTTTTTCCAACCTCATATTCTTCTGCAGGGTTTCAACCACGGATTTACCTCCTCATTCACATACGATGCAAGTCATCCCAACCAACCAAAAAACACAACAAAGGACTTCACTGAATAGATGTTAATTACTTCCCTTATAATAAATTCAACACGGCAAACAACTGAGCCTCAAACCCAACCGAAAACAAGTAACGTGTTTTTGGTGAAAACCCAAAGGCGTCTGGTTTGATCCTACAGCCTAACCTGTAGGCATCCCAGAGCAAGATGCCACAGCCCTAAACCATTACATTCACTGTAGGTTTATTTGGAAACAAGATAAAAGCCTCCACTAAAATGACTAAACGGCAAATTGTAAAGAGAGAAGAAAAGCCAGGGTGTGTGTGGTTTTTGGGATGTGTGTTAGGGTGCTTTGTGTGACCCGTAGGTAGGCTGTTGTGAGTCCTTTTTCCTTCGCCTCCTGGTGCCTCTGTGAGGGGGAACAGCGGAGCAGGCACCAGGTGTATTAATGAATGACGGAGCTGGCTGGCTATCAAAGGTAAACATGATTTAGTGATATTCCCTGTGTCTTTGTTAAGGAGCCAACTGTCAAACGCTGGTAAGTGGGTCTGTGGCCCTCGTCAACGCCTCAGGCATACGTGTGTGTGTGTGTGTGAGAGTGTGTAGAGGTATGTGTGTGTGTGTGTGTGTGAGAGTTTGTGTGTATTGGTGCGTGTGTGTGTGTGTGTGTGTGTGTGTGTGTGTGTGTGTGTGTGTGTGTGTGTGTGTGTGTGTGTGTGTGTGTGTGTGTGTGTGTGTGTGTATTCTTTGCTCAATACTCACTCACATATACAGTGAAAAGTTAAATTATCACGTTCTGTATCATGTCTCCGCCTCGTTGCATGGTTGAGTGTGTGTGTGTGTGTGTGTGTGTATGTGTGTGATTTGGGTGAGTGGTGCTCAGCCATGTGGAGCAAACATGAATAAACAGGCGCATGGAGCTGGAGCAACAACCTGCAGTATCTGTCTTCTGTATCTCGCCTGCTGAACAGTGACTGGCTCCAATACGGCCCGCGGCCCCCGAAGACAAACCAAGCGTCTCTGGAAGAGTCCTCGTAAACCAGAGGTTAAGAAACACATTTGGATAGCAGGAGCACAGACACACACACACACGCGCAAACACACACACACACACACGCACACACGCACACACGCACACGAACACACACACCATCAAACATCAATTGAAGAGCAAATTTTACCATTCCCGTAACAGATTGATGAGAAGATAAAGCCTGATAAGCAAGCTAAACTGTCTGGAGTGGGACACACACTTTACTGCTCTTATTTATAGGACATAAAGCGCTGAGCAAACGGCAGGCACGTCCGCCGCGAGCCAGGGTCAACTGATCCGCAGGATAAGCCCCCGCCTCAACTATTTGCAAACCGACACAGCTGGTTGAAATAAGCTGTTTCAAACCA
>NC_079426.1:10725435-10850435 GCF_026213295.1 Gadus chalcogrammus
GGTCAGGCTGCAGACATTGGGGCTCAAACCCAATACCTTGTTGACTGGAAGTGGAACAACCTAGCCACCAAGCCAATTCTCAAATGTAGGCTTTACTCAACAGGAATCATTTGAAATGTGTATACGTTCACTGTCATGTTGATATTACAGGCAGATTGGGTTAAAACAACTTGTCTGGAAGTGGAAATGTATGGATATGGGGTCAGAGCAGGAGGTTCTGTGTACCGGCCAAGACTTCCGTCGCCTCTGTAATAATAACCAAAGTTAGGTTTCGCTGAACATAAATCATCTGAAAGTACACATTTGACATTGGTGGCCGCAGTATATCTGGTCACCTAAAACAACCTTCTGGAAAGACACTTGATAATCTCCGGGCTTCACAGCAAATCTTGTGTCACACCATTAGGAGACCAGTGGATCAGTGGAGCGCAACACTATCACACTATATTTCCCACAAGCCTTTGCTGCTTTCAACACGAGGCGATGCTCCCAAAGAGCGTGATATTCGGTTACTCTGCTATTTGGTTACTGAGATAGATGGATGGATGTGTAAACTATGAATGGTGATTAAGCGACTGAATCCCTCGGCGGAAGGGGCTGAGGCGAAGACCACAGCAGACATTAAGAGACGTCCTGTCAGGATGTGAAATAACATCTGAGCTCTCAGCTGCTCCGGTTCATTTTCATAATGACAGTGAATAGAGTTGAAAGGAGCGGAGGGGAGGCTGAATGCTATTAGGGATTGCTTGCTTTCAACGTTGATTAGTTGACGCGACGGTGATGAAGAGGAATAGTTTGGAGGGAAAGGTAAGTGTGTCACGCGATGATGGCGGTGCCACAGGTTGAGTCGTGTTACGGGGAAAACACCACGACTGATGGGGGAGATGACGAAACAAGGCCATGGCTGCAGAAATGTGTGCGCGTGGGTGTGTGTCCACGTGTGTGTTTGTGCGAGTGAGTTGGTGTGTGCATGCATGTGAGAGTGTCTGGATGCATACATGTGAGAGTGTTTGCGTGTGCCTGTTTGTGTGTGTCTGTGTGTATGTGTCTGTGTGTGTTTGTGCATGCACACATGTGGGTACGGGTGTGAGTGAGTTCCAATATATATTAAGTGTCTGAGAAGCTTTACCCTGTCTTCGACGCACATCATATTTCAAGTCACAACGAGTTTATGCCTCTTCCTTTCACCAAAGTATGCGATGTATTTAGAGGATTCAATTATAATGTTTCACTTTTAATCCATGTGTGAAATAGTGCAGTGAATGGCATTTTGCGGAGGGAAAGTGATGTGCGACGTCCATTCTTCAATACATCCAAGTTTCGGAGACATTCATTCGTATGCTTTTGATGTGATGATCAATACAAATATCAGACACCGATAATTAAAGGTTTATGAATGTAGTTTACCACTATGGATGCAACAAGAGTACTGGGTAGGTAGGCTGTTACATCCACCATGACTTACAACATGTACAGTGACCATGGTTACTATGACAAAGACACCTGATTGTTATTTAATTTATTCGCAGGCTAAAGCCCTGAAAAATCCACATTGGTTGGACTAAAACTTCTGTTGCTTTTTTGTAGGCCACCATTGAAGTTGAAAAGGGAGGGGTGAGGTTTTTTCTTTGTTTCTTTTTGTTGCAATCTGGGACCTCCCCACTAGATGCCACTAAATTCTACACACTCGTCCTTTAAAATATAGTTTTTTTGTTGGTTTATGCCACCGAATACACAGGAACACACTTGTACCTGAGCGTGATTTCTAGCTGGCATATATGAGGCTCTGAAACCCCAGTGAACTACAACGTGAAGTTAATCACCGAGAGATTCAACTTCTTGCTCAAAACTAAAAGTACATATTTCCTTAAAATTGTATAAAAACTTCATGGATGTTTCTGTATGGCCCGAGTCGAAATATTGCGCCGTGACAGCTGCCAGTTCACAACAGCCCCCACTTTATCCGAAGAGTCTCCACCATTTCCCCCGACAACAAGCGGCGACGAGAGAGAGACAAAAGACGAGAGAGAGAGGAGAGAGAGCAAGACAGACAGACAGACAGACAGAGAAAGAGAGGGAGAGCGAGGGAGAGAGAGATAGATAGAGAGCACAGGGGAGCCGGGGAGTGTGTTTAGGAGGAAGACAGCTGTCAGTAGCTGTCAATCGTTTGTTTTTGATGCCATCGTTTCGACACAGGGCTGTCTCTCCGTGTGACTGCTATCAAAGACGGATTCACAGCCCAGACAGGCACGCTAGGAAACGCGAATGCGAAAAGAAATCCACACATTTTCTCTCATTTGCACCTGGCATGTAAACTGAACTGGTTTCCCCATTCAAGTTCATTATCAAATGCAGTTCTCGGTTTTCGCTATGATGACATAGTGAGGATTATATAACAAATTCGACTAACTATTTCCACTAAGTTGGCTTCAGTTTTATAAATAAAGAGACGTATTTCAGCAGAACATTTTTACAGAAAGAGTGAATCAAACACAACCAGTATATAACCAATCAATAACCAATTGATTAAAAAACCATTTATGCCAATGACCCAGTTTCTATCTTGGAAACTTTTGTTTTCGACCCCTACTTGAACTTTTGTGACTCTGTGAACATAAATTCATCGCAGTCTTAAGTAAATAGCAGTATTTTGAATATATGAAAAATAAGGCAGTCAGTTGGTATACATAGGACGTCTATGAGACGTCTTATATAAAAGATATGGTTTGCTAAAATGGTTCATCAAATATCCACAGCTTATGTCAGCAATGTCCTGCAACCCTGAATGCATATCAATCAACCCCAAGTGGAGTCTCTATCCCAAAATGGGGAGCCACTGATACAGTACGATATGTACTCAATAAAAACCGCAAGTAGTCCCCCCCCTGTACTGAATTTTTTTTTGTTGCTTAAAAGCCTTTACCAGTACCGGTGATAAGATCCATCTGGCATACTTCCCTTTTGGAGCTGGGGCTGGTGGTAGTGCCGGTGGGTGGGGGGAGTTGGCCACGCCGCCACCCCCCACTGTCTCTCCTCTGCCCTGGGTCAGATCTACAGCTCAAGATACCTCCGCTGGAGAACGGAAGATTTCCTTTCCCCAATACCAAGACACCACGTGCTGGGCCCCCAGTACGACCCTGGGGATGACCAGACTACCAGAACTCCAACCTGGTAGTGAGGAGGTGGGGGTAGGGGATAGGGGAGGAGGGGGCGATGAAGGTAGGCAGAGATTTTGTCTTTTGCCAGAGTTGTGTTCCCATGATTCCATTATGGCCCCTCTATCGTGCCCTGGGCCCCTCTCCCAGCTTGGCAGGTAAACACACGGACAGTTTAGTAAACCCAGATAGGAATCCCACTGGGTTCCCCCCCCCCCCCCCCCTCTCCCCCGGTTCCCCCGTACACAGAACTCCATCCCTGTCCGTCTCGCACATGTCAGGGAGACACAGCTGCCTGATGTCCGGAAGAAGAAGAAGAGATAAAATACTCTTTCAGAGCTCCGAGAGTTGGCCTTGTTATTGTTGTAGTGTGATCCAAACTACCCAGTTCAACATGCATAAAACATGAAAGATGTACATCCAAAACACTGTGTGCTGTCTGTTTATTGGCACTCACTGCGCCATAAACCATTTCACCCCTTCTTCCCAGCACCAGCACCAGCACCACCCCCTCATCTCCTCGCTCCCACCCCCGTGGGGGGACGAGACGCATGCTCTCCAAGACCAGGATGATGATATTTAACACGGAAATATCAACCATAAAACACAATAATAAACATAAGCGGAGCAAATAAATCGGATTCCTAATAACCCTGAGGTGGGGCTTTATGTAAGCGCGGAGATCGAGTTCCCGGCGGTAATTGATGGTACGGGCTCTATCAAGGCACCGGCGAGACACTAATATAGTCTTATAAACACACCGGCAGCACTCTGCGAGCAGCTTCGTCTCTGCTCGCTGGGCGGGTGGCGCGCTAAGTGCTTAAGTAATGTACTGCTTTCATAAGAGAGCGCGTGCACCAGCCTCTTCTCCACCATCGACGACACCGCCACCACCCACCACCACCTCCACCAACACCACCGCTTTCTTCCGTGGAAATATGTCTCCATCCACTGGGCACTGTGATTAAGGATGGAAAGAAATAAAAAGCCCAAAGAAACTAAAGCGAGGTAAAAGTGCAGTGCCTCTGAATAAATTCAAGTAATGACGTGAAGTGAAGGGAGGAGAGATGGAGAGAGAGAGAGGGATAGAGGGAGCGAGAGAGAGAGAGAGAGAGACAGAGAAAGGAGGAAAGGGGATGGAGAAAGGGAGGGATTGAGAACAGAAGCAGAGAGACAGAGAGGGAGGTTGAGAGAGGGATGGAAAACAAATGAAAGGAAAGGAGGGAGAGAGATGGTTTGGAGAGACCAAGAGCAACAGAGGGAGAGAGAGAATGACAGAGAGAGAGAGCGCGAGAGATAGAGACCTCCCGCGCCTCTGGAGGGATCCATCACAGATCCGCGCGGCGTTCCCCCTGGTCCTCAGCCTAATGCATCACCTCTGGATTAGAGTAATGTGGGCCTGATGGATGTGTTCTGAGTGGAGTGGGGGAGCCACCACCGTATACCCCAGACGGGGCTCACAGGCCCTGGGTGGAGCTGTGGGAGGAGGGCCGCCGTGTTGCTGGGGGTCCATCACACCACCTCCTCCCCTCTCCTCCTCCTCGTCTCCCCCTAACCCCAAGGCTGCACGGCTACCTGCATTGTTTACCTCCTCCAGTACACTCATTCTACCTCCTTCCCTTCTTTCTCCAGCCATTACACCGTTTCTGCATGTAGGCTACACAGGTACGGCTGCTGTGGATGTATGTGTGTGTATGACGCGTCTGTGTGATAGTGTGTTTGTGCTTGCGCTACGTGTGTGCAGATGTGATGCTCTGTGTCTGTGCATGTGTTGTCATGTGTGTGTTTGTGTGTATGCATTTGTGACTATGTGTGTGTGTTTGTTTGAGTGCATTTGTGATGCTGTGCGCGAGTGTGTGCGTACATTTGTGATGCTATGTGTGTGTGTGTGTGTGTGTGATGCCATATGTTTGTGTGTGACAGCATAGCGTGTGTGTGCCTGTGTGATGCTTTGCGTGTGATGCCTTGTGTTTGCTACCTGTGTGCATGGCCATGCTTGCCCGCGTTAGTCACAGGTTTCCTCAGAGAGGCTGCCCAGGGTCCCGGGGCGAGGCCCTGGCTCTCCCAGTCAGCTTTACTACCTTCATTTGGTGAGAAGAAGAATGGCCCCTTGTCTTATCAGGCCCTCTGCCTGCACTCCGCAGCCCTCCCCCGGAGCCCTTGCTGCCTATTTCCTCTGTGGCTCTCACGGTCTACCTCCTCCTCTCTTTCCTTCTTTCTTTCTACCTGTTCTTCGCATTTCTTTCTTTATTGGCTTCGCTTTTTTAGTTTCTTTCCTTACTCTCGCTGTCTATTTTTTAATTTATTTTTAATTTATTTGTTATTCTCTCCATGGTTCTAACTTTTCCTCATTTTTATCCACATTTATTTATTTTTCTCTTTCTTTCCGCCTCCCTTAATAATTTAGGTCTGTCTTTCTTTCTTTCCACAAATGCATACACGAACAAGTGCCTGCACTAACCTACAAAACACACACAGAAACACAAACGCAAACACCCATGGACTTCCAATAATCCACAAGTAATGTGTGTGTGTGTGTGTGTGTGTGGGGGTATGTGTTTGTGTGTGTTTTGCGTACAAATGACATGGTACAAGCACACAAATTTGACAGCAGTCACACAGCATACAAAACTCTGCAGAGCCTGAACACACACACACACACACACACACACACACACACACACACACACACACACACACACACACACACACACACACACACACACACACACACACACACACACACACACACACACACACACACACACACGTCAGAGAACAAATCCATCATCTTTATTTCCCCCCAATGTGCTCGTATTTTTGGGGGGGCTGTGCGGTGCCCACAAAAATATTTATTTTATCCACTTTTCTTTTTTCTTTCTCTCGCTGTTCTCCCCTCAAACAGAAACACAAAAAGGAGAAATGGCCGCCTCTCGTTCTCCCTGGCTCATGCCAGAATCCTCAATGGTTTCCTCAGAGGTTACTCTGTGGCGCGGGGGGGGGGGGGGGGGGGGGGGGGTGGAGACGCCGCTCAGGCAGGGGGGCTCCGCTCAGAGATAATAAGTGAGGAGCGCTCCTTGGGTATGTTTTACAGCTATCAAGACGCATCATATCTGACGTGCATTCTGCTGTTTACACACTCGCTCCTCCATGAAATCCTCTCCGGCTATAGAAGAGACGAGGGGGAGGGAGGAGGGAGGAGGGGAGGGGGGGAGTAGGCACGCACACACACACACACACACTCAAACATTGTGCATTCACAGATATTCAACACACATTTTGCATGCACAGACACATTCTGTATACACACACAAAAACACATTCTGGGTATCCACACACACACACATTCTGGATGCACACCCACGCAACCAAATGCGCACACAGACATTCTGCATACACACACATTCTACACACACGTGTGTCTGAAGGAGCGCAGTGCGTTGCCCTACTCCCTCATCCCCCACCATGTGTCAACGACCTCTTATCCTCAAGCGGGTTGTGTGTGTGTGTGTGTGTGTGTGGGGGGGAGGGGGGGGGGGGGGGGGGCGGATGGGGGGATGCAGACGCCGTAACCCGTCAGCCGACCTGACTTCTTGTTCCCGTTCTGCTGGCTTATGAAAAAATCATGGCTGTTGGGCTTTAGAGTGTCTGCCTCTCTCCCCCCCATCAATACCAATCCAGCATGGGTCTTCATGCAACATTAGCTCCCCGGGCGGGCCCACAGTAGTTTTCATAGAGCGAGCGAGCCGCCTGCATGCCCATTCATCTGCTAATACACGAGAGGAAACGGGGAATAGAGCAAATAGGCCCCTTTAGAAATGTTACATTTGATCGCAGCGCCGGAACAAACTGCGTCGATGAGAAGGAGCCACTATACACACGGCTCTCAAAGGGCTCGGCACTGCTGTTTTTGAAGTCCCCGGGTGTTACGGGCGTGTAACCTGTGCTCGCTCTCCCCTTTTTCATTCCAACGCCCGCCCTCCTTGTATGGGCTTTATGAGTGAAACAATGCAACAGCGTTCGGCGCGCGTGGGGCCTTGTTATGGCGGTCCGTTGTCATCGTAATCCTATCAAATATTTAGGTACGCGTCATATACACCGCTAGTTTTTGGTTTGGCATTGTTGTGTTTTTATCTGGAAGGTGCAGAAAACAGGCAGCGGTGCCCGTGCATGCATTCAGTAAAGTGATTGGTTCTCTCTCTAAATGTGTATTCTAAAATATACACTACAGGGTGTAGTTGCTCTATAGAAAAAAATGTAAATGCACAAAAATGCTTTTCTTTGTTCGGGGGACTTTAGCCTTCTATGGACAAAACACACAATTGTCGGGCTGTCTGTGCTCCTTTACCAAGCTAATCCTATAAAAAAAAAAATCAACGTACATCTGAATGAGCTCACCGTTTTCCGCTAAACACTGTAATGAAACAACGTCTGTACACCGAGAGGGTTTTTTGGCCTGCTGCGTTACATCTGCTCGGCTAAACCTGCGCCGCGACGCTGTCCCTTCCCGTCTCTGCCTCTCTTGGCCTCTGAGACACATTGAAAGTCAATTATCTACACCACTTGTGCCTGACATCAGGCCGCTAATACAAGCTGCTCTTGACCTTATGTTTGTGTGTGTTGAGCGGACGAGCGCGCCACGCCTTTCCCCTGATTGGATTAACTTCAGATGTGCTGTGTGTCTGGCTCCATTACGCCGGCTGTACTGAGATATCTCTCAGCCAAGCGCCACCCCTTCCCCGCCCCTCCCCCCTGCTACCACCACCACTGCCCCCCCCCCCCCCCCACCTCCCCCCTTTGCAGCACGCCACTGTCCCTCGCCTCCACCTCCCTGAAGGCCTGTTAATTCCGACACGCCATGCACCAACCCCCCCCCCCCCCCCCCCCCACACACACACACACACAAACACATACACGCGCACACATACATCCACACGCACACACATACATACTGAGACATGCACTGTTGTCACAGGCATTGCAAGAAAGCCCACCCACACACACACGTATGCCCCCAGCTCCAAACACACCCAGACACACACATGCCCCCAGCACCACACACACAATGACACTGACACACAACGTGCCGTTGTCACAGGCCTTGCAAGCACGCCCACCCACACAAACACATATGGCCCCAACACACACACACACACCAACCGATGCACAGGCACACATCTACCCCAGTTGCCCCGGGCATACAGCAGTCACATCCCATGCGTCCTCCTCTCAGTGACGCCATGCCTACACACACAGCCTCATTCTCCCCCCCCCCCCCCCCCCCCCCCTGCTCCTACACAGACACTCCTGCCTCCTCCATCCTTCTCCTCCTACACCCTTCTCTACCTCTTCATCCTCATTCTCTTCATTCATCGTCCTCCGTCCTCCACCTTCCTCTCCTCCCCCAGACCCAGCCTCCTCCGACCTCCTTATGCCCCAAGACCCAGCCTCCTCCTCCTCTTCCATCCTCGCCCTACTCCTCCTCCTCCTCCTCCTCCTCCTCCTCCTCCTCCTTCCCCCAGACTGAGTGAGTCTGGGTGGATGGAGGGCTATGGCCAGGACATCTAATATAACTAAACCAACTATGTAAAAACATTGGATAAGGAAGGTGCTGTACAAAGTGCAGAAATGAGCGTCAAGAATATAGAAAATGAAAAAGGGACAAAAGAAGTTGGAACCCTTTAACAGTAGGTAGCACATATAATCTAGCCTAAAGTTGTGAGAGAAAGACATTTCCTTCCGGTATTTAGTATAAACGTGTAAAGATATCATCTCATGCGCCTTACTGGGCTAGCTCTGTTTACCTGGGCAACTCATAACAGACATTCCAACTAATGGCTCATCCGGTAATAGTTTCTGACGATATGGCATTTGCTGTTGCTGGCTCAGGGTGACAACACTGCTGTCGTCTCCAGGTTTCCTCACCTAGGCTCAACGTGCCCCGAGGCAAGCTGCTTGATCTTTTCCCAAGACTGTCACTGCGTTGTCTGGTGCAGGGGGAAAATTGAATTCTGTATTTCTTACACACCCTGGGTTAATGGAATAGATGCTTAGGTGATTTAAAAGTCAAACAAGCACACCTGCCAATCAGCCGTGTTGTGCACTGTAGCTATAGATCATCTGTCTTTTTGTTCCGTGGGGAGGTTTGAAAAGGAGCCTACAATGAAGGGATCATAGAAAATTGAAAGTGCTTATCCTCCTCCCCA
Organism: Gadus chalcogrammus; assembly: GCF_026213295.1. Lineage (NCBI taxonomy): Eukaryota > Metazoa > Chordata > Actinopteri > Gadiformes > Gadidae > Gadus > Gadus chalcogrammus. Next base: position 10,734,797 of record NC_079426.1, read on the forward strand.
TTTCCCGCCGAGGGTAGATTAATACAAGCGGCCATAAATCCCGTTTTCAATAAGACTTCCATGATTGAAAATTAGGGAAATATTTTCATATTTTGTTATGAACGTCATTGTAACTCTGAATAGCGTAGTGGATAAACGCTGTGTGTGTGTGTGTGTGTGTGTGTGTGTGTGTGTGTGTGTGTGTGTGTGTGTGTGTGTGTGTGTGTGTGTGTGAGAGTGCAAGAGACGAACAAGAGTCTTCAAAAGAGTCGCCCATTTGACTGAATCAATGTCAACACATCTCAAGTTGCCTGTGTGTGCGTGTGCGCGTGTGTTTGTTGGGGTGACCGACCGTGCGAAGGCATATCGCAGAAGGTTTTGAACAGACTTGTCATGTCGGGAGACGGAGCTGTCACGCGGACGGACAAATCCGCGAACGTTAACCGAACGCCAGGAAAATGTCTGTCAGCCGTGTTGATGCCGTATCCTCTCCGTAGTGATTAGTATCACTTAGCATTCATGCTAGCAGAACTCTATAATTTGACGACTGACGCCCCTGCCAAACAAACAGTATCCAACCCGGTGATGTAAGTAAAAGGCCGAGTGACAACACCAGCTCGTTCATAATATGTGAAACTATTTGTTTGTCAGAAGTTGATAAAACAATGGCACCCATGGAACATTTCCTAAGCTTGCAACACTCACCGTGAAGAAGGCCTGTTTCGTGGTTCAGTGAAACTACGCTGAGTAAAACAACAATACGACAATAGTGGATAAGCTTAACAACACTGCCCCTTGCTGGTCAGAGGTGAACCTGACAACAATACCCCTGGGGAATCCGCTAATTGATTTATTAATTAAACAAAGCCACACCCTGACCAAAATTGTAAAACAGATAATTTGCTTATTAATATTTCTGAATAATGGACGTTTATACATTGGCCACTGCATTGGAGTTGAATGTAATTTGGTGTGTGTGTGTGTGTGTGTGTGTGTGTGTGTGTGTGTGTGTGTGTGTGTGTGTGTGTGTGTGTGTGTGTGTGTGTGTCTTTAAGCATCCCTATACCTTCCCCACCGTGGTAGCGCATATCAAAAACGTTGAACCTCTTGAATAATTTTGTTTCAAATTATCATTTGTGTGTCTCGTTTTTTACTACTCTACCGCCATAAAGCTTTTACCTTCGCACAGGAGACAGAGAGAGAGAAGGCTAGTGTGTTTCTGTTTGCGTGCATGTGAGCGTGTGCGTGTGTGGGTGTGCGTGAATGTGTGTGTGCGCACTTGCGTGAGTGCGTGTGTGCGCCTGAATGTGTGTATGATTGTGTGTCGCCGTGGCATTCTGTCAGCTGCGCCCGGGAGATGTGCGTCGCTACTAGTGGCGTGGTTCCTCTCACTGCAGATGGCAACACACATTGTTTTCATTCCTTAAACAGACACAAAAAGCAGCACGGGGACCAGGGGCCTGTCTGTACACTGTGGCGGGGAAGAGAAGGTACTTGGCACAAGTAGCAAAAACAATTAGCGTCACGCGAGCAAGGGGGCCTGAAGCAGCGGGCGAGAGACACAGAGAGAGACACAGAGAGAAAGGGGGGTGAGTGAGAGCGAGAGAGACACAGAGGGAGTAGGAGAGAGAGAGCGAGAGAGAAAAGGGGGAAGAAAGAAAAAAATCACCAAGAGGGTCTAAGCGGCGTCTGTGTGTCTGTGTGTGTGTGTGTGTGTGTGTGTGTGTGTGTGTGTGTCTGTGTGTGTGTGTGTGTGTGTGTGTGTGTGTGTGTGTGTGTGTGTGTGTGTGTGTGTGTGTGTGTGTGTGTGTGTGTGTGTGTGTGTGTGTGTGTGTGTGTGTGTGTGTGTGTGCGCGCGCGCGCGCTCTGAGGTATCCCCGTTTTTTTTTTTTTTTTTTCCTCCAGTAACATTCAAACTCTTTTCTTTCCCGTTTCTTTCCGAGACATCCCACGTTGTCACGGCTCATTTACTTGATATGTTCTTGTAGGCAGTGGGGATCGCTACCCGTGCATTCTTAATAAGGAAGTTGACAGAGGAAGCGTGTGTGTCCTTGGAGAGACCTCCCTATCCTACTCACATCCCCAACACTTTTCCTCTTTGAACCTTCTCCACACTCTACTGTATCCCCCCTGTTCTAGTTAAATCCATCGGCAGCTGTAGCTTTAGCTGGCGGAGGCTGTAAACAAACTTTGTGGTGTCACTGCTGTGATGGGACTCACTGATCACGGACCTGCCCGCGATTTAGCAGAGGGGCTTCTGAAAGAAACAAAACAATTCTCTTTACAAAGTACCCCTCCCCCCCCCCCCCCCCCCCAGATACAAAGTAAAAGTTTTTAGCAGCAGTACAACAAGGCGAATTGAAATATATTTACTATTCAGTTATTTACCTGAGGCTTTTATCCAAAGTGACATACACTGAATTCAGATATGCCATTAGGGAGCAGGTAGGGGCTTAGACGTGCAAGTTAGGCTGCAGACGTTGGGGGATCGAACCCAGTTCCTTCCGGCTGTGAGTCAAGCGCCAACCATACACTCTCAGGGCCTATTGGTGTTATTTATAGCTCCTATTAATGTTTTGGAAACATACACATCCACGCAGAAGAAGACGGAGTTCTCACAAGACAAATGCTTCAAAGGAAACAAGTGGTGAGTTTGAAGGTTCTGTGTTCAAACCCAAATATCCACAGACACAGTCTACCTTCACTTCACTAACTAAAGCAAAGTTACTAAGTCCTTTTGAGTAACAATCTGCTAAATTCCTAAAAAGTTAAGATAGTAGGCCTACTGAATAACCATTTAAAACTATACGTTCATAAGTCAACATATATGGCACTTTTGTGAATAGCCTTATCAGTATGATGTATACATTTTCAGCCTAAATAGTCCTTTATTCTATGCTTATGCTTAGTGCAATAAATAGCCAGCCAAAGAAGGGCAGATTAAATAATTTTCGTCAGCAAACCATGAACTGTACTGTTCAGCTGCAGCATGTCGACATGTGACCGAGAGCATGAGACGTAGTAATCCAAATTATTACCATTAGATGTCACTGTCTTCCAAAATTAGGATTGCAGTGATTAACACAACCTCCGCTGGGTGGCAATGTTGCTTAGGTTTTAGGAAAAATAAACTAAAGCTTGGATTTGTTATGTCCCGTTGGACACTGACCTACGATGTCAAATATATTGTCTTTCCTGTGGGCATGTATCCATACGTCCCTTTGATCCTTTCGACCTTCTCTTCGTCACATTTACATGTGGATAAATCTGATGAAGGAAGTAGGCAAACAAGGTTGATCAATGTTCTTCATAATACCATCAGTGGATTCAAGGCAACTTCAGTTAACATTTCCAGAGATTTCTCTCTCGCTCTCTCTCAGTTGCTCAGTCTAATTATTTTGCAAGACAAATACAGACATGAGTGCCAAACGTTGACATTTATGTCAACATTTGTTTAAGAGAGGCAGCCTTAGGCAGCCACCGCTAAGTGCAGACCATTTCAGTTAGAAATTGTAAAGGTTGATTATTTGTTTTTGTAGTGATACATTGTATTTTTCCAGATATTCATGACATTACATGTAATGAATATCTTGAAAAAACATAATTAACTATATGGTGATTATGAATAACCAAATATGTTTTGTTTTCGTTTCACATGGTTTACATAGGCCTATATATATAATAATGTCAAAAACTCGACACAGCGTTTTGAGTTAGTGCTAATTAGATTAACTGTCTATTTAGATAGTTAATCAATATCTACTTTTATAGTGTATAGTGTATAGTATAATCTTTTGTTTTTTCTACACATGTCGATTTCCACACACACAGTTGAACTCACCCTTATTAGCTTTTTCTACTATATTCAATGTAACAGTTTTAAACCTTGGAATTTTTCCCTATTTACCCAATATTGCACAAACAACAAACAAATTGCCCGGTGTTGGTTGGCCTTGGACAGTAGGCCTACGGTACAAGGGGACAAGGGGACTTAGCCTTTAGAATGATCTATTGTATCATCTCTATACTGGTGCCAATCAACCGTGTTGATTATTGAAAATAAGGAGTCAATTAATAGGATAAATATAATCATGAATTATTTTGCAATACTCTTTTTTCTTGATCGCCATTCTTTATATATTCTACCCCCAAAGTACCTAAATCAGCCTTTGCACCACAAGGCTTGATAGTATTGACCGGATTTCCCCACATTACTCAATCCTGAGCAAATACATTATAAATACAGAATGAAGGGCGGTTTGAAGAGGCCACAGTGCTGAAAGCTGTTCAAAACTCTTCTTAACTATGGCACAAGGTATGAAACTATTATTTTGCAGTGGACTTGCTGTTGCTCTTATAGGTAAGTTCTGACAATTTGTGTAGCCTACTTTACAGTTGTCTCTAAATGTGTACTATATTGTTGGTGTTATCTAATAGCTGTCTATAGTGTTTACGTTGTCATTGTCCATAAGTGTGTAGTGTATTGTTGATCTATAAGCCTACGGTTGTTGTCTATTGGTTGCATGTTGCTGGTTATATCTATAACGTGTTGTCTTTGTTGATGTAAGATATCTAGCGTCTTTATTATTATGAAGCCTATGTAAAAACATAAGGATTATTAATTAAATACGAGTATAATATTTGAATGGTAATAAAAATATAATAATATATTAATATCAGATTCTATTAATGCTGACATAAAGAAAGGCAAAAGAGGACGTGGTCAAGTGTAGCGTTTCCGGGGCGCGGTCAAATAAGAAAAATCGGTATCAAAAGTCCACATCAACGTTGAAGTCCAAGTAGTGAATCGCTGGATATAGTCTGCGCAAGATTAATAGTGATTAGAGGAAGAGCTCTGCCTTTAACTGCCACATTTTAGCACTTGCGGTGTCACATTGTTGTATTTGTTTTTGCTGTTGTTTTGGGGAAAAGGCGTGAACGTCATGTCTGCCTTTCCTGGAAAGAGCCACAGCGGGGGGAAAGATGACCCCGTGCTTCAGTATGTAGTGAACAACTCACTCAGAGAACATCCAGTACTCGCTAAACTCAAGCAAGTACGTATCTTTACTTTACGGTTCTGGCCACCAGCCATCAGTTCAAGCGAGAGAAAAAAACCTCGTGCTTCCTTTCAGCTCTGCCTTTACGCCACTAGGGGTCTGCAAAGTGCAATGGATGCCTAAATAATAGAAGTAGGCTTACTGATAATGTAGTATCAGGGATGCACATACCTTTTTAAATGAGTTACTCAGGTGAGTACCGGGAGATGGTGTTTGGTTCTCATCCCATACGTAGCATTTATTTAATTACATCTGACGAATGAAACGTACCCAGTTTCACAAAGGAGATCCCATTTTCAATACAAAACTTTTAAGCACACCACCTTTTTGGAAATAAAAACCGCAGCAGCTTGACTACGGAGCGATTGGATGTCTCACAGTAAGGAACGGTGCGATCAGCTGAGTCTGTTCTCTAGTGTGTGCACGGTGCACAGCGCACGGAGCGCATTTTCAGTGCGCTCATCATTTGGCACATCTTTGAGTCACTTTTCAGAAAAAACAACAACTATTTTCCTCTGCTCCGATTCCGTTAGCCTTTTCTTTGCAGGTGGCGAAACGCCAAAGTACCTGCTCAATGTATTTTTATTTTTTTTTAAATCTCACACAGCAGTCTACTCCATTGAGTGGTGACAACATACACGTGTAGTTTTGTTTGGATGACCTGACGGTTTCGCAAAAGCGCGGTAGTGACACAAGTGACGTTACGAATCCCTGATTATGGGCGCGGATGCGTACCAGTTATGGGCAGTATAATAATGAAATTAACCATAGGGAATTAATATATTGGCAAATCTTAAAGTGATCACGTCAAGTTATTTATTGTAAATGTTCTTACTTTCAGAGAACTCTAGAGGACAGGTGGAATATAATGCTTGTTGCCACAGAACAGGCCCAGTTCATGGGAAATCTCATGAAACTTATTAAAGCCAACAAAACTCTCGAAGTTGGTGAGTAGCCGATTACACACACGTAACCTATGTGATTTCATTAAAAAATTATTGTTGTAGTGTTTGATGTGTCTTGATTGATTTATTCATTACAGGAATGTACACAGGGTACAATGCACTGAACATGGCTTTGTCTATTCCCGAGAATGGACGTGTGGTGGCCTGTGAGATAGAAAATGCCTATGTGGACATTGCTAGGCCGTTTTTCAAAGAGGTGACTATCTCAATTTTACAGAACAGCACAAACCAATCCAACAAATGTCTTGAGTTAAAGAGTGTGCCACTGCATTCAAAATCAATGTTCAATTGGAAGGCCTCCCATGGGTAGTACTAAATCAGCGTATAATAATTTGGGGAGATTGATTAGAAACCCACACAGTCACGGGGCGCTCAATGGGTGGGTCAGCAGGTCCGAACAAACTGCTTCCGTGGGTGAGGAGAGAGAGAGAGAGAGAGAGAGAGAGAGAGAGAGAGAGAGAGAGAGAGAGAGAGAGAGAGAGAGAGAGAGAGAGAGAGAGAGAGAGAGAGAGAGAGAGAGAGAGAGAGAGAGAGAGAGAGAGAGAGAGAGAGAGAGAGAGAGAGAGAGAGCGCCCAAAGTGCCATCTCATGAGTGAAGATGCAATGACAAGCACAAATCCATGCTCCTCAGGCCCTCGTCAAGACGAAATAGAAACCTGTAACTCTTTCTCTAAAGCAATGCATCTTTAATATCATTTCCTAACCCGCGTGAACTGTTTGTTGTTTGTCTCTGTCTCATAGGCTGGTGTGGAAAGTAAAATCGATGTTCGTATTCAACCGGCTATGCAAACTTTGGGTTTGTTGATTATTAATGGAATTCCTATTTTACAACCAGGTCTGATGTTGATTATTATTTGATATTTATCACATTACTCGCCATTTCAAAATCTAGCCTATAGTTACATCACACGTAGGTGTGGCCACCAAGACACTCCCACCTGTGATGTCACTAGGGTGGTTTTGGAGATGGCTTGTAATGGCTAAACCAGATCTCCTGATGGTAAATTTCATGCAATGTACGACACAACATTTCCATATATATTCAATAAACTTGAGCTTACCAACATGCGCTCCTTATTTTTTATTTAATTTAATTTGTATGTGTATCCAGACGAGCTGATCGCTGCGGGCGAGGCGGGAACCTACGACTTCATCTTCATAGACGCAGATAAGAACAACTATGACGGCTACTATGAGAGGAGTCTTCAACTGGTTAGAAAAGGAGGAATCATCGCCATCGACAACGTTAGTGTTGCCTCCAATAAAACAATGAAACCCCTTAAAGAAATACTTTCACCTCCCCAAAATGTCCTAAATAATAGCCAATGACATCACAAGATACGAGAGTGCATAGTGATTCCTTAAATTTGCTTGCTCTATCTTACAAACATCCCAAGAAAAACGTAAGTCGTAATTTTATAATGATATTTGAACCAAATACATTAATCAGCAATTGCTGGTATTTGGACTTGGTTAATCGTTTATTACTGAGGACGATTATCACACTTTGTTTGGATAAATGATCGACAGGTTAGGTTAGGTCTGAAAGGTGTGTGTGTGTGTGTGTGTGTGTGTGTGTGTGTGTGTGTGTGTGTGTGTGTGTGTGTGTGTGTGTGTGTGTGTGTGTGTGTGTGTGTGTGTGTGTGTGTGTGTGTGTGTGTGTACACAAACAGGCCTTATGATTCGTAGTCAGGAGCACTAACCACTTTGTGCATGAGTGATGCATGTACATTCACTTTGACATTTCGTAGGTGTGAATGTAAGAACTTGGGTTGGCAAATATTTTCAGTAAGACATCACCGCACCAAGTAGTAACAAAGTGCGTTGCTCAATTAAATTCAATTGTATATGTATAGCCCTTAATCACCATTACAGTCTCAAAGGGCTTAATAGGCCAAATGTGTATGACACCTGTTGGTACTCACCCCAACTAAACTGTTCCTTTAAAGGTGCTGTGGAGTGGACTGGTGGTGAACCCGGCCGCGGACGACCTTGTCTCCCAGAATCTGGACGCCCTGAACAAGAAGCTCCACAAGGACGAGCGGATCGATCTGAGCATGCTCACCATAGGGGACGGCCTCACCCTGGCCTTCAAGCGCTGATCTCCCAAACTACTCAAGCATTCCAGTTCCATACATTAATTTGATAATATAGTATATCATTGATGCTAAACAAAATGAATGAATGTCAAAACACAAAAATGTTATGGGCTCTCTCTGATATTTCTTTCTGTTATCACAGTGACAAAATAAATCAGAAGACAATGAATGAACTTGTCTTGGTTATTGGTCAGTCTCGAAGGGGAGGTATTTCACGAACAAATAAAATGATTTAATCGGCCCATTAAAGTAAGCCCTTGAATAATCCAATGTCCATAAGCTCTGTTAGTGTTCTCCAAGGTGCTATTAATCGCTTGTAATGGAATCCTTGCACACTATTGTTGGAAACGTTGGCCTAAATCCAAGCTTGATACATTTAAGGTATTCATTAGTGTACCACATCAACAAATGCATGATAAAGGCCTCACATTTAAGGTGCTTTATATTATGCCTTACAGTGAGAGAGATCCTGTTTGTTTGTGTCACTGCTTAGAAACTTAATATTAAGTCATAATACGTGTCAATAATATGCCATATTAGGTCTATGTCCTGAAGTCACAAGGGATAAACATATATCAAACAAACACAAAAACGTATTGGCATCAGTTTAGGTCAAATTATATGCGTCTAAACGAACAGTGTTGGTGAGAAGTGGCCAAGCAACGCGTTCCCACTTCAGGCTATATTAAGATCGCTGAGTCCATACATTTTCAGCACCATGGACAGTTCAATTGTGCACACCTCGCGGATAGTGACAGGTATAAAAGCCCAAAAGAAGCACCCTGTAGTTTATACACCGTATCGAGCCACAGGATGGAGCGAAAACCGGGGTTGCGTGATCGAACAACTCCAGCCGAATATGTTCACTACAAGCCCACCACCACTGCAGCATCGCAGAGCGATACCCCCATGATGGGGGACTACGATTGGAAAGACAATGTCACCGCTACGTTTCCAACGAAGACGAACGAGAAAGAGATGCTTCACGGCCTGAACGACCGTTTCGCGAGTTTCATCGAGAAGGTGCGTCACCTGGAGCACCAGAACGAGCTGCTGGAACGAGAGATCGAGGACATCCGACAGAAAGAGCAGACCCCGGCGTCTCTGCAGCAGACCTTCGGACCCGAGCTGGAGGACCTGCGAAAGCTGCTGCGTGACATCACACACCAGAAACACCAGATCGAGGTAGAGCACCAGACCCTGGAGCAGGACCTGATCGACCTGAGGGACAAATACGACACCGAGGTAAGCGTCAGAGCTGACGCCGAGACCAACATCGTCCTCTTGAAAAGGGACATCGACGACGCGTATCGGGCCAAACTTGAGCTCGACAAGAAGTCCCAGGCCATCTCTGAGGAAATCGACGCTTTGAAGAGGAACCACGACTCTGAGGTGTCACAGCTGATCGCACAACTCAACGATGCGCAAGAAGGAGCCTCTGTTAGAGCGAGCGAGTTTGGGTGTCCCGAACTCACTGCCGCACTTCGGGATATCCGGGCACAGCTGGAAGACCACGCCGTGTCCGACCTCCACAAGGCGGAGGAAAGTTATCACATCCAGGTTTCAAAGTTAACCGAGGCGACTGAAATGAAGCGCGACGCGCTGAAGGCGTCCAAGCTGGAGATCCAGGAATACAGGAAGAGACTGCAGAGCAAGAGTGTCGAGCTGGACTGCGTTAAAGGAACAAGAGAAGCTCTGGAAAGGCAACTTCGCGAGATCGAGGAATGCCATAACGAGGAAATCATTCATTATCAGGTAAGGTACATATTCAGGGCATTTATAAACCTAAATGTAAATAGACCTATTATAAGTAGCCTACCGATGATACGTTTATTGAAATCTGAGTGTCGTTTTTGCTTTATTTTAATATAAATAAAGAACATGTGTAAATGCTATTCTATATGCTCCTAAAAGCCATATATTTAAATATAGTCCTCAAAATGTGTGAATAACATAACATTATTATAATAATATATAAAAATATTATTATAATAATTATAATAATATTATAATTTGTATTATTATAATAATAAAAATAATATATATATATAACATTTCCACAACTAATAATTTATAACATATTTATATTGGGGAAGTGTAAATTACAAAGTTTCCATTGTTTCTTCAGGACACTATCAAAGAGCTAGAAAACGAGCTCATCAATATCAAATTTGACATGTCGAGTCACCTGAGAGAATACCACGACCTACTGAATGTGAAAATGGCTCTGGATGTGGAAATACTCTCTTACAGGTAAGACGGAGGCAAATCCTGAACTAAAATATTTTAATCAAAATGCCTAACATTTTAGCTAGGATGAAGACAAATATCACTGTGTGAACGGACGTATCAACTAAGACAATTCCTCTTCCTTTTACATGACAGAAAACTCCTGGAAGGCGAGGAGAGTCGTCTTTCGGCCGTCTCGGACTCCCAGCAGCAACTCCCCTCCCCCTACATCTACAGACAGTCCCCCATCTACACCCTGCCCTGTCTGGGGGAGCAGAGGAGGACCCAGAAGCCCCAGTACAAGTTTGTGGAGGAGATCGTCACCGAAACCACCAGGAAAATAGAGATGTCCGAGTTTGAAGAGACTTGCTCGGAAGAAGAGGAGGAAGAGATGGTTCGAGATCAAAAAGAGGAAAAAGATGTCAAACGTGAGAGTGGGAGGAAGAGAAAGGATGAAGAAGAAGAGGAGGGTGAGGGTGTGGAAGATAGTCCAAAGGAGGAAGGTGTGCCGGAGTGTCACGATGAGCAGCATCATGGGGTAGAGCAGAGTGAAGAGGAGGATGAGGAAGGTGTGGTGAGCTGTGATGAAGAAACACGCATTCAAACACACATGCAATTGCCATGTAGTGAACATAGTGAACAGTCCAGCAGAGCAGAGGAAACCAGCCAACAAGAGAGCAGAGATATAGATGGAGTTATGGATGGAAGTGAGTCAGCAGACAATGTAGAAAAAGAGGCAGAAGAGACCCAAGAGAACGTTGCTTCTTTAAAACCAGAATCTGATACAAAGTCAGAGCTCCTTATGGAGACCGACCTGTTAAAAGACACCTTAGAAAGTACAGCATTATCGAGGGATGATATCCAACAGATATCTGATATTGTTGTCACAGTGAAAGTAGAACCAGTAAAGAAAGCAGTTTCCCTAAAACCAGAATCTGATACCAGGTCAGAGGTAACAATAGTGGATCAACTGTTAAAAGCCACAGAAACCCTAGAAAAGACAGTAGAAGCAAAGCAAGAAGAAGATTTAATCAGACATCAAGAGGTTTTGGATATTGTTGAGGCAGGGAAGTTAGAACTAGTAGAGAAAGGTGCTTCCTTAAAACCAGAATATGATACTAGGTCAGAAGTCACTATGCAGGGTGAAGTGTTACAAACCACAGAAACCTTTGAACAGATAGTATCAGCCAAGGAGGACAATGATTCAATGAGAGAGCCGGTGGTATCTGCTATTGTTGATGAAGTGAAGATTAAGAAGGATGCCCCTTCAGTCCCCGATACCAGCTCAGAGGAGACCAAGCAGGATGAATTGTTAAAAACCCTAGAACATACAGAAGAGAAGGAAGTCAAAGATTCGGTAACAGATCAAGAGTTATCTGAAAGTATTGAAACATTAAAAGCAGAAAATACAGAGAAAGTGGTTTCCTTTAAACCAGAATCTGACACCAGCTCAGAAGTCACTGTGGCGGATCAACTATTAAAAACTACAGAAACCCTAGAGAATACATTTCAAGCAAAGAAAGATGAAGATTTAGTCAGAGATCAAGAGCTTACTGATATTGTTCCCACATTGGAGGTAGAGCCAGTAAGGAAAGTGACTTCACTAAAACCAGAATCAGAGACCTTGACAGAGGCCGCCATGGAGGGTGAACAGTCACAAATGACAGAAGCCCTAACAAAAAATACAGTAGCAACAAAGGAAGAGAAAGATTCACTGAGAGATGAAGATGTATCTGATATTGTTGAGGCAGTAAAGGTAGAACCAATTGAGAGTGTTGCTTTAATAAAACCACAATCTGATATGAAGTTTGAGGAGGAACAACAGCTAAAACCCACAGAACCCTTAGAAGATACAGTAGGAGTGAATGAGGACAACGATTCACAGAGTGACCTTGTGTTATCTGATATCCTTGATCAAGTAAAGGTAGAAATAGTACAGAAAGTTGCTGATGTCGAATCCGATCCTATTACAGAGTACACTATGGAGGTAGAACTATTGCAACCCAAAGTAACCCTAGAGCATATGGCGGAAGACAAGGACGATTCTGAAAGAGAGATGTTAATGATGGACGTTTTCGAGGCAGTGAAGGAAAAACCAGCAGAGAAAGTTCCTTCAATAAGACCAGAATTGGAAACCAGGTCACTTGTGACCATGGATGAGGGAGATCACAAACCATCTGGACATGTAGATGGGTCTCTCTCCTTGTCAGATTATGCCATCGACGAACACACTTACTTGACAACAGACATTAAGTTGGGTCATTCCTCTGAGATAGCAGTAGACCCAGAGAACCTGTCAAATATCATAGGCCATGTCCATCCAAGCCAATCTAAGAGCAAATTAATGGAAGCTAGCGGCACAGAACCAGCAGCAATAGCAATCAGTGAAACAGACACAGTAAAGCCTATAATTCAGAGTGAAGGGACAGAGAGAACTCTTGGTACAGATCCTCAAAATGTAGAAATTGATAAAAAGTCTGAAGATAATCAAGAAGAAACTAAACTTCTAAAATTAAAAGTTCCATTGGAGAAGACTCTTGTAGCTGCAGATGGCAAAGAATCACAGCAGGAGATACTGAGCAACATTGTGCAAAAAACAGAAACACCACAAGAGCCTGAAGTCCCACTCAAGTCTAGTGGAGAACTGTCCGAAATGCAGCCCAGTGGTATTTATGAGGTAAGGGTGGAGGACACTGAAGAGCTCAAAGAATTACAGTTGGATGAGGCAAGCAGCACAATCCACGAAATGGAAAAAGAAATATCTCAAAAGCCAGATCTCCCTCTCAAGTCTAGTGGAGATCCTTCTGAAAGCCAAACCAGTGGATCGTCTGAGGTGAAGGTGGACCAACCTGAAGGTGTCAAAGAATCACAGCAGGAGGAAGTAACAAATAGCACAGTCCAGAAAACAGAAACATCTCAAGAAACTCTCAAGCCTAGTGGGGAACCTTCTGAATACCAACCCATTGGTATCTCTGAGGCAAAGGTGGAGAAAACTGCAGATTTCAAAGCATTACCACAGGAGATATCAAGCAGCACAGCCCGGAAAACAGAAACAGAAACATCTCATGCGTCTGAAGTCCCCGTCAAGTCTGTTGAAGAGCAGTTTGAAATTCAACCCAGTGAGACATCTGATGTAGAGGAAGAGAAAACTGTATACCTCAAAGAATCCGAGCATGAGAAAACCATCAGCCCAGTGCAGAAAACTGAACCTTCTCAAGAACCTCCCAAGTTCAGAGGAGAACGCTCTGAAAGCCAACCCATTGGATTTTCTGATGTGAAGGTGGAGAAAACGGCTGATCTCAAACAATTAGAACAGGAGATAAGGAGCCCAGTTCAGAAAACTGAAACATTGCCAGAGCCTGAGGTCCCCTTAAAGTCTACTGGAGAACCTTCTGAAAGCCAAACCAGTGGGGCATCTGAGGCAGAGAAGACTGTAGATCAAAAGGAATTAGAGCAGGAGAAAACCAACAACCTGCTCAAGAAAACAGAAACTTATCAAAAACCTCTCAAGATTAGTGCAGAACCTTCTGAAAGTCAACCCATAGTATCACCTGTGGCAAAGGTGGAGAAGACTGATGATGTCGAAGCATTAAAACAGGAGATACCAAGCAGCACAGTCCATGAAACGGAAACAGAAATATCTGAAGTACCTGACGTCCCCCTGCAGTCTGGTGGAGATCCTTCTGAAAGCCTAATCCATGATATTTCTGAGGTGGAGAAAACTGCTGATCACAAAGAATTACAACAGGAGATAACAAGCCACCCTGTACAAAAAACAGAAACACCACAAGAGCCTAAAGACAGCCTCAAGCCTAGTGGAAAATCTTCTGAAAGCCAAACCAGTGGATCGTCTGAGGTAAAGCTGGACCAACCTGAAGTGGTCAAAGAATCACAGCAGGAGCAAATAACAAGTAGCACAGTCCAGAAAACAGAAACATCTCAAGAAACTCTCAAGCCTAGTGGGGAACCTTCTGAATACCAACCCATTGGTATCTCTGAGGCAAAGGTGGAGAAAACTGCAGATTTCAAAGCATTACCACAGGAGATATCAAGCAGCCCAGCCCGGAAAACAGAAACAGAAACTTCTCATGCGTCTGAAGTTCCTGTCAAGTCTGTTGAAGAGCAGTTTGAAATTCAACCCAGTGAGACATCTGATGTAGAGGAAGAGAAAACTGTATACCTCAAAGAATCAGAGCATGAGAAAACCATCAGCCCAGTGCAGAAAACTGAACCTTCTCAAGAACCTCCCAAGTTCAGAGGAGAACCCTCTGAAAGCCAACCCATTGGATTTTCTGATGTGAAGGTGGAGAAAACTGCTGATCTCAAACAATTAGAACAGGAGATAAGAAGCCCAGTTCAGAAAACTGAAACACTGAAAGAGCCTGAGGTCCCCTTAAAGTCTACTGGAGAACCTTCTGAAAGCCAAACCAGTGGGGCATCTGAGGCAGAGAAGACTGTAGATCAAAAGGAATTAGAGCAGGAGAAAACCAACAACCTGCTCAAGAAAACAGAAACTTCTCAAAAACCTCTCAAGATTAGTGCAGAACCTTCTGAAAGTCAACCCATAGTATCACCTGTGGCAAAGGTGGAGAAGACAGAAGATGTCGAAGCATTAAAACAGGAGATACCAAGCAGCACAGTCCATGAAACGGAAACAGAAATATCTGAAGTGCCTGAAGTCCCCCTGCAGTCTGGTGGAGATCTTTCTGAAAGCCTAATCCATGATATTTCTGAGGTGGAGAAAACTGCTGATCACAAAGAATTACAACAGGAGATAACAAGCCACCCTGTACAAAAAACAGAAACACCACAAGAGCCTAAAGACAGCCTCAAGCCTAGTGGAAAATCTTCTGAAGGCCAAACCAGTGGATCGTCTGAGGTAAAGGTGGACCAACCTGAAGGTGTCAAAGAATCACAGCAGGAGCAAGTAACAAGTAGCACAGTCCAGAAAACAGAAACATCTCAAGAAACTCTCAAGCCTAGTGGGGAACCTTCTGAATACCAACCCATTGGTATCTCTGAGGCAAAGGTGGAGAAAACTGCAGATTTCAAAGCATTACCACAGGAGATATCAAGCAGCCCTGCCCGGAAAACAGAAACAGAAACATGTCATGCGTCTGAAGTCCCTGTCAAGTCTGTTGAAGAGGAGTTTGAAATTCAACCCAGTGAGACATCTGATGTAGAGGAAGAGAAAACTGTATATCTCAAAGAATCAGAGCATGAGAAAACCATCAGCCCAGTGCAGAAAACTGAACCTTCTCAAGAACCTCCCAAGTTCAGAGGAGAACCCTCTCAAAGCCAACCCATTGGATTTTCTGATGTGAAGGTGGAGAAAACTGCTGATCTCAAACAATTAGAACAGGAGATAAGAAGCCCAGTTCAGAAAACTGAAACTTTGCAAGAGCCTGAGGTCCCCTTAAAGTCAACTGGAGAACCTTCTGAAAGCCAAACCAGTGGGGTATCTGAGGCAGAGAAGACTGTAGATCAAAAGGAATTAGAGCAGGAGAAAACCAACAACCTGCTCAAGAAAACAGAAACTTCTCAAAAACCTCTCAAGATTAGTGCAGAACCTTCTGAAAGTCAACCCATAGTATCACCTGTGGCAAAGGTGGAGAAGACTGATGATGTCGAATCATTAAAACAGGAGATACCAAGCAGCACAGCCAATGAAACGGAAACAGAAATATCTGAAGTACCTGACGTCCCCCTGCAGTCTGGTGGAGATCCTTCTGAAAGCCTAATCCATGATATTTCTGAGGTGGAGAAAACTGCTGATCACAAAGAATTACAACAGGAGATAACAAGCCACCCTGTACAAAAAACAGAAACTCCACAAGAGCCTAAAGACAGCCTCAAGCCTAGTGGAAAATCTTCTGAAAGCCAAACAGGTGGATCGTCTGAGGTAAAGGTGGACCAACCTGAAGGTGTCAAAGAATCACAACAGGAGCAAGTTACAAGTAGCACAGTCCAGAAAACAGAAACATCTCAAGAAACTCTCAAGCCTAGTGGGGAACCTTCTAAATACCAACCCATTGGTATCTCTGAGGCAAAGGTGGAGAAAACTGCAGACTTCAAAGCATTACCACAGGAGATATCAAGCAGCCCAGCCCGGAAAACAGAAACAGAAACATCTCATGCGTCTGAAGTTCCTGTCAAGTCTGTTGAAGAGCAGTTTGAAATTCAACCCAGTGAGACATCTGATGTAGAGGAAGAGAAAACTGTATACCTCAAAGAATCAGAGCATGAGAAAACCATCAGCCCAGTGCAGAAAACTGAACCTTCTCAAGAACCTCCCAAGTTCAGAGGAGAACCCTCTGAAAGCCAACCCATTGGATTTTCTGATGTGAAGGTGGAGAAAACTGCTGATCTCAAACAATTAGAACAGGAGATAAGAAGCCCAGTTCAGAAAACTGAAACTTTGCAAGAGCCGGAGGTCCCCTTAAAGTCTACTGGAGAACTTTCTGAAAGCCAAACCAGTGTGGCATCTGAGGCAGAGAAGACTGTAGATCAAAAGGAATTAGAGCAGGAGAAAACCAACAACCTGCTCAAGAAAACAGAAACTTCTCCAAAACCTCTCAAGATTAGTGCAGAACCTTCTGAAAGTCAACCCATAGTATCACCTGTGGCAAAGGTGGAGAAGACTGAAGATGTCGCAGCATTAAAACAGGTGATACCAAGCAGCACAGTCCATGAAACGGAAACAGAAATATCTGAAGTACCTGACGTCCCCCTGCAGTCTGGTGGAGATCCTTCTGAAAGCCTAATCCATGATATTTCTGAGGTGGAGAAAACTGCTGATCACAAAGAATTACAACAGGAGATAACAAGCCACCCTGTACAAAAAACAGAAACACCACAAGAGCCTAAAGACAGCCTCAAGCCTAGTGGAAAATCTTCTGAAAGCCAAACCAGTGGATCGTCTGAGGTAAAGGTGGACCAACCTGAAGGTGTCAAAGAATCACAGCAGGAGCAAGTAACAAGTAGCACAGTCCATAAAACAGAAACATCTCAAGAAACTCTCAAGCCTAGTGGGGAACCTTCTGAATACCAACCCATTGGTATCTCTGAGGCAAAGGTGGAGAAAACTGCAGATTTCAAAGCATTACCACAGGAGATATCAAGCAGCCCAGCCCGGAAAACAGAAACAGAAACATGTCATGCGTCTGAAGTCCCTGTCAAGTCTGTTGAAGAGCAGTTTGAAATTCCACCCAGTGAGACATCTGATGTAGAGGAAGAGAAAACTGTATACCTCAAAGAATCAGAGCATGAGAAAACCATCAGCCCAGTGCAGAAAACTGAACCTTCTCAAGAACCTCCCAAGTTCAGAGGAGAACCCTCTGAAAGCCAACCCATTGGATTTTCTGATGTGAAGGTGGAGAAAACTGCTGATCTCAAACAATTAGAACAGGAGATAAGAAGCCCAATTCAGAAAACTGAAACACTGCAAGAGCCTGAGGTCCCCTTAAAGTCTACTGGAGAACCTTCTGAAAGCCAAACCAGTGGGGCATCTGAGGCAGAGAAGACTGTAGATCAAAAGGAATTAGAGCAGGAGAAAACCAACAACCTGCTCAAGAAAACAGAAACTTCTCAAAAACCTCTCAAGATTAGTGCAGAACCTTCTGAAAGTCAACCCATAGTATCACCTGTGGCAAAGGTGGAGAAGACTGAAGATGTCGAAGCATTAAAACAGGAGATACTAAGCAGCACAGTCCATGAAACGGAAACAGAAATATCTGAAGTGCCTGAAGTCCCCCTGCAGTCTGGTGGAGATCTTTCTGAAAGCCTAATCCATGATATTTCTGAGGTGGAGAAAACTGCTGATCACAAAGAATTACAACAGGAGATAACAAGCCACCCTGTACAAAAAACAGAAACACCACAAGAGCCTAAAGACAGCCTCAAGCCTAGTGGAAAATCTTCTGAAGGCCAAACCAGTGGATCGTCTGAGGTAAAGGTGGACCAACCTGAAGGTGTCAAAGAATCACAGCAGGAGCAAGTAACAAGTAGCACAGTCCAGAAAACAGAAACATCTCAAGAAACTCTCAAGCCTAGTGGGGAACCTTCTGAATACCAACCCATTGGTATCTCTGAGGCAAAGGTGGAGAAAACGGCAGATTTCAAAGCATTACCACAGGAGATATCAAGCAGCCCTGCCCGGAAAACAGAAACAGAAACATGTCATGCGTCTGAAGTCCCTGTCAAGTCTGTTGAAGAGGAGTTTGAAATTCAACCCAGTGAGACATCTGATGTAGAGGAAGAGAAAACTGTATACCTCAAAGAATCAGAGCATGAGAAAACCATCAGCCCAGTGCAGAAAACTGAACCTTCTCAAGAACCTCCCAAGTTCAGAGGAGAACCCACTCAAAGCCAACCCATTGGATTTTCTGATGTGAAGGTGGAGAAAACTGCTGATCTCAAACAATTAGAACAGGAGATAAGAAGCCCAGTTCAGAAAACTGAAACTTTGCAAGAGCCTGAGGTCCCCTTAAAGTCAACTGGAGAACCTTCTGAAAGCCAAACCAGTGGGGTATCTGAGGCAGAGAAGACTGTAGATCAAAAGGAATTAGAGCAGGAGAAAACCAACAACCTGCTCAAGAAAACAGAAACTTCTCAAAAACCTCTCAAGATTAGTGCAGAACCTTCTGAAAGTCAACCCATAGTATCACCTGTGGCAAAGGTGGAGAAGACAGAAGATGTCGAAGCATTAAAACAGGAGATACTAAGCAGCACAGTCCATGAAACGGAAACAGAAATATCTGAAGTGCCTGAAGTCCCCCTGCAGTCTGGTGGAGATCTTTCTGAAAGCCTAATCCATGATATTTCTGAGGTGGAGAAAACTGCTGATCACAAAGAATTACAACAGGAGATAACAAGCCACCCTGTACAAAAAACAGAAACACCACAAGAGCCTAAAGACAGCCTCAAGCCTAGTGGAAAATCTTCTGAAGGCCAAACCAGTGGATCGTCTGAGGTAAAGGTGGACCAACCTGAAGGTGTCAAAGAATCACAACAGGAGCAAGTTACAAGTAGCACAGTCCAGAAAACAGAAACATCTCAAGAAACTCTCAAGCCTAGTGGGGAACCTTCTGAATACCAACCCATTGGTATCTCTGAGGCAAAGGTGGAGAAAACTGCAGACTTCAAAGCATTACCACAGGAGATATCAAGCAGCCCAGCCCGGAAAACAGAAACAGAAACATCTCATGCGTCTGAAGTTCCTGTCAAGTCTGTTGAAGAGCAGTTTGAAATTCAACCCAGTGAGACATCTGATGTAGAGGAAGAGAAAACTGTATACCTCAAAGAATCAGAGCATGAGAAAACCATCAGCCCAGTGCAGAAAACTGAACCTTCTCAAGAACCTCCCAAGTTCAGAGGAGAACCCTCTGAAAGCCAACCCATTGGATTTTCTGATGTGAAGGTGGAGAAAACTGCTGATCTCAAACAATTAGAACAGGAGATAAGAAGCCCAGTTCAGAAAACTGAAACTTTGCAAGAGCCGGAGGTCCCCTTAAAGTCTACTGGAGAACTTTCTGAAAGCCAAACCAGTGTGGCATCTGAGGCAGAGAAGACTGTAGATCAAAAGGAATTAGAGCAGGAGAAAACCAACAACCTGCTCAAGAAAACAGAAACTTCTCCAAAACCTCTCAAGATTAGTGCAGAACCTTCTGAAAGTCAACCCATAGTATCACCTGTGGCAAAGGTGGAGAAGACTGAAGATGTCGCAGCATTAAAACAGGAGATACCAAGCAGCACAGTCCATGAAACGGAAACAGAAATATCTGAAGTACCTGACGTCCCCCTGCAGTCTGGTGGAGATCCTTCTGAAAGCCTAATCCATGATATTTCTGAGGTGGAGAAAACTGCTGATCACAAAGAATTACAACAGGAGATAACAAGCCACCCTGTACAAAAAACAGAAACACCACAAGAGCCTAAAGACAGCCTCAAGCCTAGTGGAAAATCTTCTGAAAGCCAAACCAGTGGATCGTCTGAGGTAAAGGTGGACCAACCTGAAGGTGTCAAAGAATCACAGCAGGAGCAAGTAACAAGTAGCACAGTCCATAAAACAGAAACATCTCAAGAAACTCTCAAGCCTAGTGGGGAACCTTCTGAATACCAACCCATTGGTATCTCTGAGGCAAAGGTGGAGAAAACTGCAGATTTCAAAGCATTACCACAGGAGATATCAAGCAGCCCAGCCCGGAAAACAGAAACAGAAACATCTCATGCGTCTGAAGTCCCTGTCAAGTCTGTTGAAGAGCAGTTTGAAATTCAATCCAGTGAGACATCTGATGTAGAGGAAGAGAAAACTGTATACCTCAAAGAATCAAAGCATGAGAAAACCATCAGCCCAGTGCAGAAAACTGAACCTTCTCAAGAACCTCCCAAGTTCAGAGGAGAACCCTCTGAAAGCCAACCCATTGGATTTTCTGATGTGAAGGTGGAGAAAACTGCTGATCTCAAACAATTAGAACAGAAGATAAGAAGCCCAGTTCAGAAAACTGAAACTCTGCAAGAGCCTGAGGTCCCCTTAAAGTCTACTGGAGAACCTTCTGAAAGCCAAACCAGTGGGGCATTTGAGGCAGAGAAGACTGTAGATCAAAAGGAATTAGAGCAGGAGAAAACCAACAACCTGCTCAAGAAAACAGAAACTTCTCAAAAACCTCTCAAGATTAGTGCAGAACCTTCTGAAAGTCAACCCATAGTATCACCTGTGGCAAAGGTGGAGAAGACTGAAGATGTCGAAGCATTAAAACAGGAGATACCAAGCAGCACAGTCCATGAAACGGAAACAGAAATATCTGAAGTGCCTGAAGTCCCCCAGCAGTCTGGTGGAGATCCTTCTGAAAGCCTAATCCATGATATTTCTGAGGTGGAGAAAACTGCTGATCACAAAGAATTACAACAGGAGATAACAAGCCACCCTGTACAAAAAACAGAAACAACACAAGAGCCTAAAGACAGCCTCAAGCCTAGTGGAAAATCTTCTGAAAGCCAAACCAGTGGATCGTCGGAGGTAAAGGTGGACCAACCTGAAGGTGTCAAAGAATCACAGCAGGAGCAAGTAACAAGTAGCACAGTCCAGAAAACAGAAACATCTCAAGAAACTCTCAAGCCTAGTGGGGAACCTTCTGAATACCAACCCATTGGTATCTCTGAGGCAAAGGTGGAGAAAACTGCAGATTTCAAAGCATTACCACAGGAGATATCAAGCAGCCCAGCCCGGAAAACAGAAACAGAAACATGTCATGCGTCTGAAGTTCCTGTCAAGTCTGTTGAAGAGCAGTTTGAAATTCAACCCAGTGAGACATCTGAGGTAGAGGAAGAGAAAACTGCATACCTCAAAGAATCAGAGCATGAGAAAACCATCAGCCCAGTGCAGAAAACTGAACCTTCTCAAGAACCTCCCAAGTTCAGAGGAGAACCCTCTGAAAGCCAACCCATTGGATTTTCTGATGTGAAGGTGGAGAAAACTGCTGATCTCAAACAATTAGAACAGGAGATAAGAAGCCCAGTTCAGAAAACTGAAACTCTGCAAGAGCCTGAGGTCCCCTTAAAGTCTACTGGAGAACCTTCTGAAAGCCAAACCAGTGGGGCATTTGAGGCAGAGAAGACTGTAGATCAAAAGGAATTAGAGCAGGAGAAAACCAACAACCTGCTCAAGAAAACAGAAACTTCTCAAAAACCTCTCAAGATTAGTGCAGAACCTTCTGAAAGTCAACCCATAGTATCACCTGTGGCAAAGGTGGAGAAGACAGAAGATGTCGAAGCATTAAAACAGGAGATACCAAGCAGCACAGTCCATGAAACGGAAACAGAAATATCTGAAGTGCCTGAAGTCCCCCTGCAGTCTGGTGGAGATCCTTCTGAAAGCCTAATCCATGATATTTCTGAGGTGGAGAAAACTGCTGATCACAAAGAAATACAACAGGAGATAACAAGCCACCCTGTACAAAAAACAGAAACAACACAAGAGCCTAAAGACAGCCTCAAGCCTAGTGGAAAATCTTCTGAAAGCCAAACCAGTGGATCGTCGGAGGTAAAGGTGGACCAACCTGAAGGTGTCAAAGAATCACAGCATGAGCAAGTAACAAGTAGCACAGTCCAGAAAACAGAAACATCTCAAGAAACTCTCAAGCCTAGTGGGGAACCTTCTGAATACCAACCCATTGGTATCTATGAGGCAAAGGTGGAGAAAACTGCAGATTTCAAAGCATTACCACAGGAGATATCAAGCAGCCCAGCCCGGAAAACAGAAACAGAAACATGTCATGCGTCTGAAGTCCCTTTCAAGTCTGTTGAAGAGCAGTTTGAAATTCAACCCAGTGAGACATCTGATCTAGAGGAAGAGAAAACGGTGTATCTCAAAGAATCAGAGCATGAGAAAACCATCAGCCCAGTGCAGAAAACTGAACCTTCTCAAGAACCTCCCAAGTTCAGAGGAGAACCCTCTGAAAGCCAACCCATTGGATTTTCTGATGTGAAGGTGGAGAAAACTGCTGATCTCAAACAATTAGAACAGGAGATAAGAAGCCCAGTTCAGAAAACTGAAACTTTGCAAGAGCCTGAAGTCCCCTTTAAGTCTACTGGAGAACCTTCTGAAAGCCAAACCAGTGGGGCATCTGAGGCAGAGAAGACTGTAGATCAAAAGGAATTAGAGCAGGAGAAAACCAACAACCTGCTCAAGAAAACAGAAACTTCTCAAAAACCTCTCAAGATTAGTGCAGAACCTTCTGAAAGTCAACCCATAGTATCACCTGTGGCAAAGATGGAGAAGACTGAAGATGTCGAAGCATTAAAACAGGAGATACCAAGCATCACAGTCCTAGTACCTGACGTCCCCCTGCAGTCTGGTGGAGATCCTTCTGAAAGCCTGATCCATGATATTTCTGAGGTGGGGAAAACTGCAGATCACAAAGAATTACAACAGGAGATAACAAGCCACCCTGTCCAAAAAACAGAAACAACACAAGAGCCTAAAGACAGCCTCAAGCCTAGTGGAAAATCTTCTGGAATCCAAACCACCGGATCGTCTGAGGTGCAGGTGGACCAACCTGAAGGTTTCAAAGAATTACAGCAGGAGCAAGTAACAAGTAGTACAATCCAGAAAACAGAAACATCTCAAGAACCTCTCAAGCCTAGTAGAGAACCTTTTGAATACCAACCTATTGGCATCTTTGAGGCAAAGGTGGAGAAAACTGCAGGTGTCAAAGTATTACAACAGGAGATATCAAGCAGCCCAGTCCGGAAAACAGAAACAGAAACTTCTCATGCCCCTGAAGTCCCAGTCAAGTGTGTTGAAGAGCTATCAGAAATTCAACCCAGTGAGACATCAGATATGGAGGTTGAGAAAACAGTATACCTCAAAGAATCAGGGCAGGAGATAACAAGCAGCCCAGTTCAGAAAACTGAAACTTCTCAAGAACCTCCCAAGTCTGGTGGAGAAGCCTCTAAAAGCCAACCCATTGTTTTTTCTGATGTGAAGGAGGGGAAAACTGCTGATCTCAAAGAATTAGAGCAGGAGATAAGAAGCCCGGTTCAGAAAACTGAAACTTTTCAAGAGCCTGAAGTCCCATTAAAATCTAGTGGAGAACCTTCTGAAAGCCAAACCACTGGGGCGTCTGAGGCAGAGAAGCCTGTAGATCTCAAAGAATCAGAGCAAGAGAAAAGAAGCACCACGCTCAAAAAAACTGAAACTGAAAACTCTGAGGCAAAGGTGGAGAAGACTGAAGATGTCAAAGCATTACAACAGGAGATACCAAGCAGCACAATCTGCAAGGCAGAAACCTCTCAAAAGCCTGTTGTACCAATCTTTTCTAGTGGATCAGCTACTGAAAGCCAAACCAGTGGTTGGTCTGAGGTGAGGGTGGAGAAAACAGAAGATGTCAAAGAATCACAGCAGGGTCTAACAAGTAGCTCAATCCCAAAAACCGAAACTTACCAAGGGCTGCCAAAATCTAATGAAGAAACAAGCAACACAATCCAGAAAACAGAAACATCTCACAAGCTCACTAGACCTCAAGTCGAGTGAAGAGCCTTCTAAATGCCGGACCACTGAATCGCCTCAGGTCGAGAAGACCAAACCTTCAGGCCATGATCAAGATATTTCAACCTCCAGTTTGAATGGTGGTGATTATGGGAAGGCTGAAGATGAGAAAACTAAACCAATAGATGTCGTTGAGGCAAAAGACCAGTTGTGACCAAAGACAAGATGAGAATTAAACATCATGACCATTTCATCGGTAAACAAGACATGGTCAAATGCTTACAATGTTTTGCAATAGCCCTTTGGAAACCTGATGATATACATCAACACTGTGAAAATATTAATCTTTAAACAGCATGATGTTAATCTATTAATCAAATGCTGGATGTAGGCTGCTTTACATCAGAACTGAAGCAAATTATACATTGCCTGAAAAAAATACCAATAAAACTAATTCAAAATGACATGGTGTTTTCCATTCAAGGTTTTATAGGTTTTTCCAATTACTTAACCCCAATGTGAGCCTTTTAAAAAATAACATTAATTTTGAATGACATGCTGCCAACCGATGCCTAACAATCTCCCTAATTACATAACGTTTAATTATTTGGTTTGAATATGGATGTCAAACAAAGTAGGACAGATGCAGTCAAAGGTGTGTTTTCATACTGCAAATGCTAAACACAGCCTTGTGAGACCATGCAGATATTAAAGTTAATATATTTCATAAACAATGTGAACTTGCAAGAACAGAGGGGTAATCCATCAACCTAGCTAAATGCAAAACCGGGCTTATTTTGCTGAACCTCGCTACTTTCAGTTTGGAGTTCCGTTCCATTAACGTGACTTGGGATCTCCGCTAAGTAATCATGGCCATTTATCCGACCAAACTAACCTGGTCGGTGGCAGGCTAACTGTCTTGAGTGTGTTTCAGAGAAGTCCATCTGGCGGAAACAAGTGTACCATCAGAAGATTCCGCCAAGCCTAGTCCTCACAATTTTGTCAAGTGAAAGACTGAAATTGGTCAAATTTACATATGTGAAGTACAAATAGCCTATATTTTCACTAAGGGTCTAAGATTAAATGATGCAAAATAAATGAATTGCTATTGTTAAGTTATTTTCTCACATTTTTATTCAAATGAATGTATTCTACCGTAATTGGGAACCAGCAGTTGGGTGAGTGGCAGTCACTCAACTGCTGGTTAAACCTAGCCCCAACTGCTTCTTTAATAGGTCCATGGTAGTAGTGCTGGCACTGTGGTGCGTTATTATTTGGAGCTGTGATCGGTTACACCCAATTGCCTCAAATTTACCAGGATCACAAATTACAAGCTTGAGAATTACTTTAACATGTGCACATTTTGCAATAACAATATTCTTACAGCAATCATGCATAAGTTTGGAGTAAAGTAGGCCTACACTTGGGACAAAATTGAGTTCAAAGACTTTATTCAAAAGTAACACACATTAGGACCTTCCAGATTTCCTGTGGGTGTGGTGGTCTCTACTGCCAAGTTCAAGGGACCAAGGGCCCACAATTTCAACCCCCCAAACATGACAACAAACTAGTTTGGCATCACTGTGAACCTCAAGTATGCGCACGGGTACCTGCTAAAGTGAATAAACAGAAGAAAAAGCCTGCCTGTTTCAGCCAAAGTTTATTAAAAGGGTTTCCTCAAACTTCAGATACATTATTTTTGTTTATACCCCCCAAAAATTGCCCTATTCAAGGGAGGGTCACAAGTATAGCCTTCACAAGAAATCAAATCTCCAACCCTCATTGGCCAGGACCAAGCAGAACACAACTCGAGTGTTAGGTGTATCATCAAGTGCATAATGAAGGAAGGTATAACAGCATTTTAAATAAAAAGGAAGAGGAACAAGCCTAGAGTACTTAATAAGGTTTGCGTACGAAAAGGTTAGGTTTCAGATGACGAGGGGGAATATCAGACGGTCAGAATGACAAAACCCAAGGACAGGTTGCGTTGAAACTCGCCGATTGGCTCGCCAGGTTACAAGTTTTGAGGGATTAGCGCAAGGCAAGGAGGGCCAGAGGGGACAAAAACATCACAAGCAGTTTTTTGACTTGGAGAAAGTATTTTAAAAGTCAAAAGACAACACTTGCCACAAACAGTGCAGAGTTTAATGGA
This sequence comes from Gadus chalcogrammus, assembly GCF_026213295.1. Taxonomy (NCBI): domain Eukaryota; kingdom Metazoa; phylum Chordata; class Actinopteri; order Gadiformes; family Gadidae; genus Gadus; species Gadus chalcogrammus. Next base: position 10,761,265 of record NC_079426.1, read on the forward strand.
TACGACTATAAAGTAAAAAGCACCGCCTCCCAAAAGAAAGGTGAATTTTCCCAATAAGGGGAGCACCTGTTGGAAAAGTGGTACTCTTTAATGACCGTTCATTGTCCTAGCCTTTTCAACCAATCCCTTCAAGAAATGCCCTTGCTGGTTTGAGGTGGAAATACATTTAAGGCCAGATTCTTCTGATATTCCCTATTCTCCCCATGTTGAAAAAAGCCTTAGGCCTCCAGCTCCAGACCCAGGCCGAGCTTGTGGCCACCAGCGTTGATGTTCTTGCCATCTACCAGCGCCGACAGGGTGAGCTTGACACCTGCAGTCAAAGAGAGAAGCCATTAGCTTATGAATTATAGAACCTTAAGACAAATACATTAAACGAAAGTGCCTACATTAAAAGAAAAATCAATTTGTTGATGAAAAAAAAAAAGGGAAATATATATTTTAGATTTCATTGGTTCTAAGAGGCATATCACTTTAAAAGAATGGACGCAAAACCTAGTTGACTGATAGAAAGAAGTTGAAAATAAGTATGAATAATTTTAAAGGCCGACCAAAAGTAAAAAATAATAATAAAAGGGCTACGGCTTACCTGGTCTAAGAGTCTGGGTGTAGCCAACACCAACGAGGCTGGTATTGTTCACTTTAGCCTAGAGAGAGAAAAATAAAATGCAAAACCACAAGTCAGGACCACAATACCATCATACAAATCAGAGCTTGGCAGAAGTAGCGGCAGTGACTTACACTAAGGGTAGCATCCTTGTCCAGCTGGTATTTGGCGGCGATGCCAAAGCGCGTGCTGTTGCTGCCAGCGGTCCAGGCCAGGTTAACGGATGTCTCCAGCGTGTCGCTCACCTTCTGGTAGATGGAGCCTCCAAACTCAGCACCATCATTGCTTTGGAAAACAAATAGGGATGAGAGGAGATTATTATCGCAGCCAAAACTACATCTTTCAGTAGCACATTTGAAAAAAGATAGTATATTGGGAGGTAGGTCCACAATATATCGGAAGGTGTACGTCCTGTGTACCGAGAGGTACCCTACAGATAAACACTAAACAGTCATGTCAGAGGAGTCTTCTATACTTACACATTGGTATGCAGCTGGAAGTCTCCCGTCTTGTAGCCCACAGCAAAGTTGTTCTGGGACATCTTGGACTTGGCTGTGTCAAAGGTCATCTGGTACCCGGCGAGCCAGCCCTCGTAGCCGACAACGGCGGCACCATGAATGGTGGGTCCGGCGAAGTCGAAGTCCACGTCGCAGCCCAGGTTGACGAACTCGCGCTTGTAGGCGGTCTTGACCTTTCCGCTCTTCTTCCTTTTAAGGAAAAGGGAAGAAAGGAGTTTGAATTAAGTAATGAATCAGTACACAAGAACCACTCTCTTCAGACTCCCTAGTCCACAGAGCTTGAATTTAGTTGGTAGTGACTTTGCAAGAACGACTCTCTTCAGACTCAAAATTGCATATGCAGTGAGTTGATCAGCACAAAAGAAAATGTGGAACAGGCACAATAGAGAAACCATAAACAATAAGATAATCACAGCGCAGATGGAGGCCATTTTCAACTCGGGCAAAATAATACATAACCGTATTTGCAATGTGAATGCCCTACCCCCAAGTAGACATTTTGAGATTCTACCAAGCTGCCTTTACCAGTGTTCAGGTTAAAAACTGCTTATGCTAACCAGACAATGGATTTCGACCTGGACCTACCCAGTGTTTGGTGAGAAGGTTGTGTCAAAGGTCAACTTCAGTCCCTTGGCAATCTGGAAGAAAACCATCAAGTTAGACAATCACCAATTCATGTGTTCAGTTCAAACTTTTTGTTTACTGTACGTTGCATGAATATGCGTTGCTGGTTACCTGATCTTCAATGGTGATTTCTGTTCCCAGGGTGTTGTCAGTGTTCCACTTCTCTGTGAAGGTCAGGCCGTACTCCGACCTCTTGTATTTGGTTTCCAGGGTGCCGGCCACTTTGCTGGTGTCGGTGTTGGAGGAACCAGCTGTTTTGAACTCCTGCAAGGTCAGCGGTCAAATGTAAACAAGTGTCAAGAGGGGGGAGGGTGGGGTGTTGGTTATGTATGAATGTAACGGCAGGCTAGTAGAAAGCGCTACCATGCCAAGCCCCTGATGTATGGAAGAAGAACCCAAATTAAGGGATTTAATCCACTTGGGGACCCCCATCTTGCACCTCATCAAGTAATCAACTTCGTATAATTAACAATTAAAAAATAAACAACAAACATGCTTACCACTCCACTTGAGGACTTGGTCTTCACATCCAGTTTCACCAGGCCAAATCCTAAAGAACAGAAATATTTAATTTAAAAGCCAACTCATAAACCACCATGAGTCACCAAAGTTACGGGTGTAAACATTTAGATGACATACCATAGCCCTTGTTGAAAATGTCCTTGGCAGATTTGCCCAGATCAGCATAGCAGGGAGGCACGGCCATTTTAGCTGTGGAGTAAGAAAATATAATAACAATACCAACAATACAAATCTATCATATTTGCTTACCAACTTTACAAAACAAAATAAATGCAATGAGAAAAAAACCGATAAACTATTTTTGTGTAAATAATCTTTTTCAATTTCCTTTCTGTCGGGTGAGGCTAAAAATAATGTGTACATTGAGGACTACAGATGTTGGTTCTCAGAGGTACTTGAAGTAATCTGAATGAGTATATCCTGTACCAGCGCTTCCATGACTAAGATACTACAATTATCGGCAATACTAATGTAGGTATGTTTTTCCAATTCTCAATGTACTTTTTATTAACACCAATAGCAAGCGACATTGATAGAGTATAGTTTGAATCTGGTTCGTCCAGGGAAGTTGGCAGTTGGCCACCCTGTGATTGTTATCCTCATATCAAAGGATATACACCTAGGACCATTTCCTTAAAGAATGGATAAAATATTACTTCCTGTAGTAAACATGGCACTAATGTTCGGAACTCTAGGTTTCATCTTGTAGGCTCCAATGCTATCATTAGTTGTCCAACTGCAGAATCCCTAATACAACAGGCTGGTGGTGAATAGGCCTGACAATGTTGAACGTCATCCATCTAGCACTTCGCCAGCTCATGGGAGGGTTCAAATCATACGTTTTACTACGGGGTCAACTGTCAGGACGCTGTTTATAAGATCTTGCATGAATGTGCATGTTGACGCCACCCAAATAATGTGCACCGAGTCAGAAGGAAGTTAAGGAACATGCCAATAGCTAAAAGTATGATCAACACTTTTTCAACCACTTGGTTCTTGGCGACAAATAATTCTCATAAACAAGTCATTATCCCAAGGGAAGCAGTGTAGCTAAATGTCAGGCGAGCAGGTGGGCAAGGTTAACCGGTAGAAACCATTTTGACGCACTGGTCGACATTGCCCATAGGTCCCCCTGCTAACTAAACCGATTTACATTTCGGTTGGCTTACGTAACCAAGGAATGCACACAAAGCGCTATAATAATGATACAACATAATTTAAGCACTAATGAATAACTTCTGATAGTCATCAGCTAACAATATCGTGAAAGTCGACTATTGTTAGGCTAAGGGTACAATACGGATAGTGTTGGAGCTAATAGTCAAGGACCAGGTTTTTTTTTTTTTAACAGCTTTTAAACAAGGTAGATATACAGCAGCGAGTGCATCATTGTAATAGCATAAAAGTGTACTTCAATAGGTTATTTAGACAACATGGTTGGCCGACTTGTGGAAAGAGCAGCATGTGTAAGTCTTGCAGCATGCTTTGCAAAGCTAGCCGAGCTATTTTTTACTAGCCTGCAGCCTACCGGTGGAGACGGGACTCCAGGACATAAACCAGAGTTATCCGTAGACCTGTCATGTTTACGTGTCAACGCACGCAGACCAATACATGAGATTCTTACCGGTAAGCGTTGGTGATAGCAGGGTACTAAAGTGACTTTGAAATACAATGTTTCTCACACCGCACGGCCAATGCAGACTTCACAGGGTTGGAGGGCGAGCTGAAGGAGACTGAGCCGAGTCAAGTTGCCTAAATTAGAAAATGAGCCCTTCCTTTTTGGAAGGCTGTCTTTATTCAAAGTAAAAGTCCTCTGGTTTCAAATTTCTAAATTGCATAGAATATTATTGTAGATATTTAAGAGAAAATTATTGTTCATTCATTTATGAGGAAAACCAAGTTAATTTGTTTTATGATTGTATAGGGTTAGCTGACGGAATAATGTATATTACAACCCTAGAAACACAGCAACAGAAAAGCTTGTAAATTAAGCACGGCATATCATATGCAATGGTTTGATTATGGATGATTAAGAAATGCGCAATTTCATTATGCCGTGTTTGAATCGGCAATTGGGATGTGTTAGGAAATTATTTGTTGTTAATCTTTGTACAGCGTAAATCCCAAATCTGACTGCACCAGAGCCTCTAACAGGAAGTCTTACTGAAGCTAATTTACATTGACTTGACACAGGAGATTTCCGCTGGAATCCTAACCAATCAGTCATCATCCGAGCACACGTCACACCCTGTGGTGGGTCACACCCACGTGTGTCACACCCAATCTGAGGCAAGCCGAATATGTGCCTGTATAGAAATATTACTTGTGTTGTATACATTAAAACCACACTTACATTCTGATGTGTAATATATGTACAAATCAGTCAAGATAATTACGCCTTTACATTTTGTATTTGTATTGTATTTATTTATTTTGTGCATGGAACAATATTGTACAATAGGAGAATATTAGAGGACTATAGATTACTGAGGGCCATAATCATAATATAAAATAGGGGTAATACATAATAATAATAATAATAATAATAATAATAATAATAATAATAATTATTATTATTATTAGTATTATTAGTATTATAATTATAATCATAATAAGTCATTTAAAATAGCAATATAAAAAATATTCTAGAACAAACAAATCACTAACAGAACTCAAAACTCCAAAGCAAATGTACGCACAAATAAACATACACACAAATCACATGACACGCCATGATCACACAACACGTCATGTCAAACCTTATTCAAACTAGTGTATGTTAAGTATGTAGTATTTGCATATAATATGCCAACTTGTGCTATGCTAATGGCCCCATATTTTTTTCTTTACTTTAGCCTTACAGAGGACAGATTTGTAGGAAATAGGCTATGTTGCTCAATGTATAGGTCTAAATAGCTAGGTAATTTATAAATTGAGGAATAAGACAAAAAAAATTGAATAGAATTTAAACAAAAGGGCAAAGCGAGCTCATTTAGGTTCCCGAAATGTTTTAATGCTGTTATGCCTCATAATAATAATCACAAATGTATGTAGTTATTTATTGAATCATTAATTATTGATTATTAAATATAGTACAGTATTGAGAAGAAATTGAGTATTGAAGAAAATAACAACTTTATTTGGGAACTGCTTACATGTTTTTCATTTAGATAACAATTAATGATTGAAAATGCACTTCCTGCAGAAAATGAGGTGAGTGCTGTGGCGCAAAGTGAGGTTGAAAATCTGTTATAATAAAGACACATAGTTTAAGACGTAAAGAAATGTTAAATGGCAAGTGAAGGGATCAAGTGAAGGGATTTGAACTTCAATTTGAATTTGAGTCTAAATGGAGTAATCAATGTAAACTTTCACACCATTTAAAAATGTTAAAATGGTTGGAAACAAATACGATTCAAGAGTTATCGCGTGTTTCCACTGCAGGGTGCGGTACGGTTCGGTTCGCAAAGGTGCGGTACGGATTGCGTTTCCACCGCCAAAAGTGGGTGTGACCCGGACTGAGCCGGACTCGTTTTGCCCTCGTCTTCAGTACTCCTCCGTTGGGGTACTGAGACGCCTGAAAGGGTGCCGGAAAATTCGAGCTACACACCTCCTCCGTGATTGGTTGACAGAATCGTCACTTCCGGGCGACGTGGGGATAAAAACAAACAAACAGTAGCCTCGAAACAGTAGCTTGCATTTCGAAGTTGATTAACTGCCAAATGAAAAGCATTAAGGCCAGGTACTGTTGCTGGACGACTTCCATGGTAGCTCTTCGTTTAATGTGTGGCGTTCAACTTTTCCATTGTTTTTATTGAGCAGGCTACACTGTGTGGCGTTGCTATGATATCACAATGTTTACGTAGCGGCCGCGGCGACCGACATCCGGCCTACCATAAAGGGTACTGTCGGCGGTGGAAACGCGACCTCTGAACTGAGCTGGGCTATACCGCCCCCTCCCTACCGGACTGAGGCGAACCGAACCGTACCGCACCCTGCAGTGGAAACGCGGCATTATTACATGATTCGATTCTCCGCTACCGGACACTCGACTGAACGAACGAACGAATGGACGAACGATTCTGAACGACTCTTCTTGGCAACTGACAGACGCGAACTGAATCAAGGAAAAGAATCATTGATTCCAATCTTCGTTTTCAGTAGGTCTCATTGATTTACGTTGACGCTGGAGTGTGAGGACGTTCAGCAGTGTTGCCAGATTGGGCGTTTTTTCCCGCTCTATTGGCCTACTTTTAATCACGCACTAATGCCGCGTTTCCACTGCAGGGTGCGGTACGAATCGGTTCGCCTCAGTCCGGTAGGGAGGGGGCGGTATAGCCCCCTCCCTGAACCCTCTAACATGTTGGATTATTTCAATGCGTCGGACCGTAAAGCTGCTCTGGAAGCTCTAATAAACTTACAGGAGTCTTTCCACGAAATGTACAGGATATGTACAGATAGAATTACTGAACAGAGAAGGATCTGTAATTATGCTTTGGTTTCCGAGGCGCAGATATGAAAAAGGAAGATTCTACGCATGCGCACAGACATGGTGGTGTTGTGTGATAGTGTATCACAGCACCACCTGCCCGCCTGACATCCATACCCAATCGAAATCCACACACTTTTGCGTCACCGTATGCACGCAGATTTCCTCCCGAAAACGCTTGTCTAAACGCAGAATAAAAAGTGAAAATGCGACGCCACTTTTGCGTCTTGTGTTCAGACCGTTATCATGTAAACGTAGCCTAAGCCTCTTCCCCCTTCACCACTCACAGTCAGTGAACGAACAGCGAGTCAGTGGGTCTGGGAGGAGTTGAATCTGAGAACGAACAAGACTAACGACGAGAGAGAAGAATCAGTTTGGGTCGATCTTGTTAAAGGTTTGTTCACTGACACTGATTCGGTCGCGAACGACCCATCACTAGAAGCCCGTATGAAACTAAAACTGTGATTCTGAATAAAGTTGAAATGATATCGAAATTCCGTTCAGATAATATTGATAATACAAGTGTGTAGATTTGTTAAATGGTTTGAACGAAGGTAAACGTTTGATTAAATGATTGAGTTACGATGTCTTAAGAAGTATGAGTGTCAGAATGGACAGACGTGTTCAATGAGAACAGCTGAAATCGAAGCCGGTATGAAACTAAAACTATGATTCTGAAGAAAGTATAAATTATATTGAAATTCCGTTTGGATATTATTGAAGATACAAGTGTGTAGATTTTTTAAATGAACAAAGATAAACGGTTGAAAATTGATTTAGTTACGTCTTAAACAGTTGAAGTACCATAGGAAATGGCTCCCATGCAAAAAATGTGGAAAAAGCTGAATAGTTTAAAAAGTTGAAAGAGTTGAAAAATGCTGAATAAATAGCCATCATGTCGTTAATGGGGGGTTTACACCTACCCGATAGGGTTAGGGTTAGGGTTAGGTAAATAGCGTGGTTGCATCGGGAAACACCGTTACTCTTCCCGGGAACATCGTTAGACAACGGGAAGAAACGGGAAGAAATGCTCAATGATCGGGCAACATCGGCAAAGAACGAACATGTTTGTTAATTTTGGGTCTATCGGGGTAGAATCGGTTACCAGGTGTTGCTATGGGCTAATCGGCTATAATCGGGAATAGAACGGGAGTATAACGTAAGACATCGCAAGTCGTTCGGGAATTTTCCTGGGCACATCGGCTATATTCGTTAATCTTCCGCGCTTTATCGTGTTTTATCGTCTTTATATCTGCAACCTCAACACACGAAAGACCCTCAAGAACCCTCGACAAATAACGATTGTGAGTGACCAGATTGTGTTAAGGAAGACCCTCAATCTGCCACTTTGGTATAAATAGGGGGTGATGGATGGATGTCCTACTTTTATAATTACAGGGGTACTTCGCCCATTTAGAACCGGCGTTCTATTATTATAAAATCGCTATTGTAATATAAATAAATATCAGTCTAAACCAGTCTCCCCTTTGCCTTCTACCGAAATGACGCCAAATGACGCAAAACGCGTCATTTGACGTGTTTGGCGTCATTCGAAATGACGTCAAATGACGCCAAACGCACTTCGGGTGTCTTCCCTGGCATAAATCGTTATGTTATCGTTATAACATCGGGTATGTGTAAATGCTACCCCGATAAATTTACCCGATCATACATTTTTAGCCCGATGTCACCCCGACTTCCACATCGGTGGTCCATCGGCCATTAGCGGCCATTAGCGGGATGGTGTAAACGGGGCATAAAGAGCTGAACGATCTCCCGTTGACTTCCATTGTAAAAAATAATATTTTAAAAGTAGAATATAGAATAAAGTATAAAATATATAAAAAATCTGAAAAGTAACGCACGATTCCAAGCTATTCTGAACATTTAAATAATGGAGTGGATTCTCTATGGAAATTTTAGGAAGGAGATAGGTCCCAAGATTTGTAGAGAATAAGAAAGAAAGAAAGAAAGAAAGAAAGAAAGAAAGAAAGAAAGAAAGAAAGAAAGAAAGAAAGAAAGAAAGAAAGAAAGAAAGAAAGAAAGAAAGAATAAAACTCAAGAAGAACAATAGTTGAGCGCTGCATACAGCACTCACCTAATTAACATACTATTAAATACATAGGCCTATTCAAAAATAAATAGCAAATACATTTTGAAGATGCATTAAAAAACCTTAAGTTATGAAACTATAAAAACTGTAAAACATTTGGGTTTAAGAAGAAACCCATTATGTCACTTTTATGTCACACATTACTTTTTCTGGGGCAAATCCTTGCTGTGTGTGTGTGTGTGTGTGTGTGTGTGTGTGTGTGTGTGTGTGTGTGTGTGTGTGTGTGTGTGTGTGTGTGTGTGTGTGTGTGTGTGTGTGTGTGTGTGTGTGTGTGTGTGTGTGTTTGTTTGGGGGTGGGGGGAGTATGGGTGTGTATGTTTCTGTGTCCGTGTGTTTGGGGGGGGGAAGACACAGTTGTTAATAATTACTGGTGGATCATTTCTGGATAGTTTACAGGGAGGACACATTTATATTGTATACATGTAAGATAAATAGTAGCCTACTCAAAATGTGAATGAAAGTCATCTTAAGTGTTGAAGTCACAAGCGTATGATCAATTGAATGGCATGGATGATTTATATTTTTGGATGGGGGCCAATAACACTGTATGTTATATTTCCATCCTCGTTTGGGTTTTCCTGAATAAATGAGCAAACAAAAAATTAAGGAATAAAAGAATGGAAGTCCAAATGAAAGAATGCATGATTCAATAAATGAATGCATGAATTAAATGAATCAACAGAAGAGGATTTACCTTGAGATTCATGTCACCAGTAGGTTTATTCTGTGCTGCCCTGGAATGCATCGGCATCACGCTACTATAAAAAACGTCTGGCTCAGACGACCCCTTGATCAGAGAAGAGACAACATTATCAGATCGTGTTACATTTGGTTAGATGTTGTTGTATTACTTTCTTGTCAAAGAATAGACTTCAAATTGCATTTTACATGCAACATATTTATGGTAGAATCCAAACGTGCCCCCTCTGGGCCAGAGCTTTGGTTCAAGGGTTTGTTTTACCCTGTAAGGTTGGTATGGGGAGGAAATCAAAATGTAGCCTCATCTTACTCTGATTGCTATACGTTTTCTTTCGGCACGCCCTGAAAGAAAATAATTATTTTTGTAAAAATAACAAGCCAACAATAAAATGGGTGTAAAAGAAATACATTGTATAATATGAACACAACTAACAGATAAACAAATAAAAAAAAAATTACAAATTTAATTTAACTTATATTTGCATTTGCATTTGCATTTTAATTTCAAGAGATTGGAAGTTATGTTTCAACATACTGTGGAACATCCACAAAACCAACAGGGCCACTGCTATAATGAACAGCAATATGCCCAAAGGAAGGAGAAGGTTCTTTAGGTCGTCTCTGTAAAAAAAATAGAGCACCCTTTATTGACAAAACTTGAAGAATATGTGTATAAGTACAATTATTTTTTTTACAGCTATCACACATTTCTACCCATTTAAATGAAATACGGTCAGATGTAAGATACATTTGGCTGAGGTAACCGAGGAGAGCAAAAGGGAACTGACCTGAGAACAAGTTCATGTTCCTTCTCTGTAATCTTTTTAGTGGACACCACATCTGACAAACATAGTGAGATTACTAAATTTCCTTAATCAACTTCCTGTTGTTGATAACATATATAATGTATTCAAGTGGAAATGTTTCAATTTGGCACAATATATTTTTTAATCCCTTTACACTACACTTTTAAACTTACTTGAATTCGTTGTCGTTGGGCTTAAAGCAACGGTTAGATGTATTGGCATATTTAGTTGCCCTTGGAAAAAAATGTACCAACCACTGCTTTCCATGTCTAGGTCTTTCATAGTCACCACAAAAACGTCTTGTTTGCTTCCATCAATTAAGACTTGTGAACCTTCAATAAAGCCATCCTGTTTTTCCTTGCAGTGGCCCAGTTTGCACCATCCTGGTTTGCCGTGTGTTTTAGAGTGAAAACTGATATTTATGCTATCTCCATCAAATCCTATTATTTCCTGTTGATCCACATACAGACTGGACTCGCCTGAAAGAGAAATAACTTCTATCAGAGAGCATTCAAATAGCCTTCTTACGAAAAAAACATTTAAATCCTAGTTGTTTTTTCTAAGTGTTTAATCCAAAACACACTCACCTTCGGACACTAAAAGTTGGAAACATGTTTTCTTATCTAAGGCTTTAGGTATCTCCACAGCACACCAGTAGGTTTGCCTTCCCTCCTCTTGGCTTATGATGGATACTGTGAAGACCCCTTGGTCCGGGTCATCAGAGATTGTGTACTGGCCTTCTGGAAAACTACTCTCTGAGTTGGTTGTGATTATTATAACACAAAACAACCAAGGCCTTCCTTTACAAAGGTACTTAACATGGTTCTTATGGCTTGGTTGGTATAGACATGGAATGGAAACCCTGGCCCCTACTTTCACAGACACTTCTTCACTCACCGTAGTGAGGCTGTGAGTTCCTGTTCACAAACCACACATGTATTTTTTCAAATTGAATGATACAAAATACATACAAAAATAGATTACAAACAGACAACTGTCTATGCTTAATAGGCCTACCTTTTTTGATGAAGATCACAATGAACTAAAATCTGATCTAATCATGATCTAAAATAGTCTTAAGAGATTTATCAACTGTCTGTATCAAACTCAAGAAATGCGACTGACCTGTGAGTCCACAGAGGGTAACAACGATAACAAGAAAAGGAGCCATGTGCACAAAGACGGTAGATTGGAACTGATTGCCTTTGTGAGTGTTTGTGACAGAGCTATTTGAGTAGTGGCTAGTGATGTGCTATTTCCTCATTTTTTAGCCAGAATGCAACTTCCTTATTATATAAGTACGTAGTGTGGCAGACGCCAGGGAGGAGTGAGGGGAGTGGTAGGTCTGGCTACCTGCTGGCTCCACCCCAAGCCATATATGGACTTCCTCCCTTTAATGAGGCGAGCCTGGGGATCGTTAAGCAGGGGTGCTTGGGCTTAAAGGAGGTAGCAAACGACAGAAGGGGGAGGTTGGAGTTGGAAGAGGAGCTAGGGTTAGCAGAGGACAGGCAGGATCTGTTTGATCGCCTAGATCAAGCACGGAACGCCCTGAGAGAGAGAGACAGGTGGAAGGTGTTGGACGGACTGGAACACATAGGAGGTGGATGACCCTTTTCCCACCCTGGTTTTCATTTACTCTGTAAATAAACCATTCTGCACTGGAACTGCTGTGTGTTGTGTCATAATATCTGTTCAACTTGGTAGCGTGGAAACCCCACACCCATAGGCGTCGATTACGGGGGGGACATGTCCCCCCCACTATTTGAAATACGAATTTTGTCCCCTCCAGTTTTAAAAATGTGCAAACCAATTGCGGTTGAAAAAATCCCCACATACTCAACCGAAATCGTCGAGTCTAAAATCATGCGATAGGCGCGCTCGAAGACATCATTTATTAGATAGGCCTACCTAATAAACCGTTGGAACACACAAGACCGGAACCCATAGCAACGCCGGTAAACAAACCCCGACTCCCGAGAAGCCCAATCCCTATGAGAGCTCCCCGCGCTACGGCCATCCGGAGGCACACAGAGCTTTTGGCCGTGATATTATATATACAATTATATTATATACTACTATTATATATAGAGCTCCGAGAGTCGCAAACGGCAAGCAATCACTTTCTCCTCCATGCTGCAGTACACCCCGGACTGCACTGCGCTGAGTTTGACGGTTGAACGCTGATTGGCTGTTACGTTACACATGTCACTCAGTGGCCACGCTGTTGAACGCTGATTGGCTGTCATCACGCGAAATTCGTGTCAAAGTTTAAATTTGTCGCGCCACAAATCCTCGTGAAAGCGCTCGCCTGTGCACGGCGAAAGTGTGGCGCGACAAATCAAAAAAATTCGCCCAATACGCGTCTATACGTTCACTTTGTATGGGATCTTGTCGTCCTGTTGCGTTTGGTGTGAACGCACTGGAGAAGTTTCAAGACAGACAGCCAAAATTGACATTTTTATTCAGAAAATAGCCGGTCCTTTTGCTTCCTATAAAAAGCATGTTTGTGACACTGGATATCGATATGGATACGTCATCTAGCCTGCATGTGGAGGGCCACATAAGGTAAGAAAATGGTTTACGTAAACCTTGCTGCTGGTTCTGTTTGCTCGTGAATCGTGATGACCTGGCCAAAGGTTACCCACGGTCCAGGCGATTGTGATCTGATTCTGGTTGGTGCTCCAGTTAGTATGCATTGTATATATAGATTGCAGCTAGTAGCAGCTACACACGGTGCGATTGCTATGCCAATGTGGTTATAGTTGGTTTTGTCTGATTGAGATATGTGACGACTTGGAGGCTGGTAGGCCTATCCTGACATAAATATGTTCTCGCATAACCTGTGTGATTATCCTAAACTGACGGGGATTTTATTTGCGGACAATTTTCTTATGATGTTGTAACGAGTGAAGTCTACATTGGTCCTTCGCAATTGTTTACTGGTGGTCAGGATTTGGCAGATGCAATTCTCCTCTGGGTGCTTGTATTTTTCTTCTTTTTTTAATGCAGCATAACATATGCTACCAGCAGCCCTTGGTCGTCTTCAAAAGGCTGATGTTCAGTACCTCGTTTCATTTCGTACCCCCTTTACAGTCTGGCATTGTTTGTCTGGTAAACTTTGTGGATGTCAAGATAAGTGTTAAATTGCCAACACTGTTCTTTGTCCTGTGTGTCTTAGGCCTACATATCCCGAGCCAATACCCTGGTGTTTCCAACGCCGTTTAGCAAAACAAGCCAAAACAATAACTGTGGTTTCAACTTTTATTGTTCGAATAGGATCTTCATAGGGCTACCCCGAATGCCATTTTTCAGGCTTCGAATACTCGTTGGTTTTTTCGAGCGAATATTCGAATACTCGTTCCAGAAAAAAACACCATCAAAAACATTAATAATCCTTATATACTCCCTCGAACCAATTTTGACAGTATCTGCATTTTTTGTTGAAGATTTAATAGCTTTTGAACGTTAATTAGTAGGCCTACGTAGGTTGAAGTTCCTTCGTTTTTCCCCGTGAAAGCGAACAGCTGTTGCTCCGTTCCAAATCAGCTGTTCTCTGCTTACGGGAGCTTTTCAATTCATCCTGGAACGTGCATCTTTTCAGGGAATTTGTACAATAAATCCATAACAAATACCGAATATCGATTGTCTTATGTGTCCACATTATATCCATTATATTGACCGGGTATTCCCAAGACGCTCACGCTCTGTAGCAAGCCAGTCACAGTTGATTGGCGCGGAGCTGTAGGCCTTCCCCCTTGGTTTGAAGGGGTAAGGGTGTCCCAATTCTCATTTTGGTTAAGGGGTAGGGCGAAGACAAAAGGCTACGTAGCCCTTGAAACGAAGCGAAAACGTAGCTTGAAACGAAGCTATCCAATGACCACACTTCAAAGGGAGGGCTTCGAGGAAAATCCGGCCGAAAATGCATTTTTACTAGTTATCATTCGGACTCATGATGTAAAGTTGACTGTATATTCAGCTCGAAGTCATACACGGACAATGCGATCTCTGAGCTCGATATAAAACATTACATAACGGTAAATAACCGTTGAACTATACAAGATTTTAGCGCTCTCTAGTGGCCAACCGAAATCGCCAAATAAACAAACAGCAGCGATGGTTCAAGCGAAGGACACGCACAAATGTAAGTATTTTCAGCACTTTAATTACGGCAGACTGGTGTAATAATACTATTTTCGAGTGTTTTTTAATTGTGAAGTTATTTTTGAATCACTAGTCAAGTTTGTTTTGAATCACTAGAAGCCGATGCTAATGTGTTCCGCTATCGCTATTTGTTGAGATAGATATCCGATAACCCTTGACATGACATGTTAAGGTTTCAAGTAACATTTGTGTGCAGTGGATATGCTTACTACTACTATTCCTTGGTTGATTATACCGGCGCACTGCTTTGATATCGGTAAAGCTGCCACCTTGGCTACGTCGCTCACCTGTAAAACTGAAGATTTCCTTTCCACCTTTACCTCAGGGACACCACAGGAGACCAGACGGCTCATTAATTTCAGGGGGACCAGGGACAATGAGTTCCTAAAATCGAAAATGATCGCCAGAAAACAGTGGGAGTGAGTCTTACGTTGTTCAATCTTTTCATTCTTGCGTCTGTTTTCTACTTTGGTATTTCTGTGTTGAGCTCAATAGCCCATTGAATGTCTGTGTCATTATACCAATTGCCTAATGAATGTATCAACCAAACGAGACCATTGTTTTTGTTGTAATTTAGTATTTTGGGGTGTGTGTGTGTGTGTGTGTGTGTGTGTGTGTGTGTGTGTGTGTGTGTGTGTGTGTGTGTGTGTGTGTGTGTGTGTGTGTGTGTGTGTGTGTGTGTGTGTGTGTGTGGCCGAGCTAAATTTAATTTGATATTTTGTTTTATTTTTTATCATTGTTCATACCTTTTTTTTATGTGAACTCCACCAAATATTGGTTCCTAAGTAAGTTGGTTTCGTTGTTCCCTATGGCATGCCTTTTGTTTCCCTGGGGAGTGGTTTGGCGTTGCACCTGTGTGTACCTGTGTGTACCTGTGTGTACCTGTGTGTACCTGTGTGTATGTGCAATGACAACAAATAAAATCCTATCCTATCCTATGGCAATGTTTTGATATGTTGAGGGGAGTATCTTATGTCTGCATTTATTTGAAAGAGCATATGCACAGAAAAGCAGACGGACAGAGTTACAATGGAGATCCAGCGAGTTTTTAAAGCCATGTGACGCGTTGCATCACATAGGGAAGTTAACGCCAGCATTTCTGACGTTTTTATCCACTAATTCATTATGTTATGTGAGGCAACGCAACGCAACGTATGCTTGATCTGAAACATGCCTACTCGTGGCTTCTGTTGACATAGCAGTCAGCGATGATGAAGCCACGTAATGGAGGGGCGTCCCATTTCTTAGGGGAACGTTTTACCCCTCTGTTTTGAGGGGCAAGGGGAAGGGGTAAGGGGGAGGGGGAAGGGGTAAGGGCTAGAAATGGGATTGGGCCTTAGGCACGTTACACGCGTTTGGTGTGGCCGTAGCCCGTGTCCACCAAAAGCGTTTTTTTATGCGGTTTCACCCAAAAAATCGGCTTCGTGTGGACGGGGCCAAGAAGGCGAATACACGTCACCAAGACGGGGAGACAGCGCCAGGCGACTTACGCCATATCTGCCAATGGATCGTGGATGCCTGGGCTGATATAACAGTCTCCACTGTGGTCCAAGCTTTCACGAAGGCAGGAATAATCACTGAACTGCCAGGCAACAACAGCGACAATGACTCGGATAATGACGAGAGGAATCCGGGCATGTTGGATGCCGTAGGCCTACTCGCCCAACTGTTCAATTCGCACACACAAGAATTCGAGGAATTCGTAGACGGGGAATGAACTGAAAAGGTGAGCTTATTGTTAAGAGATATTGATCAGATATTGTTAATATGCACATTAACGTTTGAACATCGTTACCATGGGAGTGACAGGAGTTGTCAGAACGCTTAATAAAGTTTGACTTTATCTGACTGTTTTGTTGACATTCTCTATAGCACAGCTCGGTCTTGTCGATGCATAACGCAACCCCAGTCAAACGTTTGACTGCATAATCTTCTATTCTATGCGCCTAATAATCCGGTGCGCCCTATATACGAAAACAGTTCTAAAATAGGCCATTCATTAAAGGTGCGCCTTATAATCCGGTGTGCCATATAGTACGGAAAATACGGTAGTCCTCGTTTGTATTTCTTTCGAAATGGTGAACTTTTGCATGGAGCCATCTTCTATGTCAGATCCAGTACCCTCCGCCAATGTACTTCAGTTTTATCAACAGCCTCTGTTATCTTAGCTTCAGACGCTGTGGAGGTTAGTTTCTGCTGGTGAAGTCCCACCCACTGGCACTGCTCTAATAGGTCTGTAGCGTCAGTGGGTCCCACCCCCTAGAGGGGGGTGGGACTAGTGGTTGTAGTCTTACGAGAATCATCTCCTCTTACACTTCCTGTTTTCTTGTACGCAAAAATCGTCATATTGCGTCATTAAAAACAGGAAGTGTTGGAGATCGATACGGATCTCTCCAGTCTTTCCAGAAAATAAGGGAATGATGCTAGACCATTCAAAAATATGCGGGGGGTTCTAAAAATACAAAGCTTATGTGAAATGGGTGAAGTTTCCCTTTAAATATAAAAAACACCTCAAGATCACTTCCTGGATAAGAGTGGGGATGGCACGTGGGCTGGAAGTACAATACCTAAATGTAACCATATTTAAGATGATCTGAACATACCCTAACTCTAAACATTAAATCAGAGGCCATGACTCTCTTGCATTCGATCTACCGGTCGATCTTCGTTCCTACCCTCACCTATGGTCATGAAGGATGGGTGATGACCGAAAGGACGAGATTGCGGGTACAAGCCGCCAAAATGGGTTTTCTCAGGAGGGTGGTTGATGTCTCCCTTAGAGATAGGGTGAGATGTTCAGCCATCTGTGAGGAACTCGGATGAGAGCCGCTGCTCCTCTGCTTAGAAAGGATTCAATTGAGGTGTTTCAGGCTTCTGGTAAGGATGCCCACTGGGCGCCTCCCTAGGGAGCTGTTCCAGGCACGTTGAGTGGAGAGGAGGCCCCGGGCATGACCCAGAACTAGTTGGAGAAGTCTGGTGCCCCCTGCTAGAGCTGCTACCCCTACGACCCGACCCCGGATAAGCGGCTTTGAAGATGAGGATGAGGAACGTTAACTCACTGAACCATCTCTAACACCTCAACCTGACCATTACCGAAAACACCTTAACCATGACCAACACCCTAAACTCAACTATCTCTGACCCAATTCCAAACCTTAATGAACTCTAGCCTAATACTTTAACTTAACCATCTCTAACCCGAAGAAAAAGTTGGTGGGAACTTGAAGTGGGTGTGTTCTGTAGTAGAGTGTAACTGCAGGTCAACCCAATCTCACGCCAAAATGTTAAAGAAAATGTGTTTCCCCATTTTGTGTAAAGGATATATTCAGAATTGATTCCAATCTTGTTAAGGATTTTTTATTTTTCCTGGGTTGTTGTGGTTTATACAGCCTGCGTGAAACACGCAGGCTGTAAAAGGCTTAAACACGTAAACACGGTAAGGACGCACGGGGGGACGTATCTATGATGCGCTTTCAGTAGTTCATCTTCGGAACATTAGTTTCCCCACGGATGACACACGTCCATAACATCCACCATTGCATAATGAGTGTAGTGGAAGTGCACTGTAGTTAAGTACTTGGTGCATACTACTCCTGGATATACCTTAACTACTCCTGTATAAACCTTAGTGTACTGCTCCTGGATAGACCTTTGTGTACTACTCCTGGATAGTTCGTACAACACCTGGATAAACCTTATGAAACCTCCATGTCTATGGCTACTCCTAGCGCAGTGGCAGATATTTGTGTAAAGGTGGGATGGGGCTTCAAATCTAACACAGCTCGCGAATCGGGCCGATAATTTATTATGAAATGGATCCCTACAGAGAAATACACTTTTTTATTTTCTATTCCCTGGATCCGTTTGTTATATGACTTCAAAATAACTTATATTGGAGTACTTTTTAGGACTGTCAGTCATGTTCCCCAAAGTCAGTGAAGCTTGCTTGTCTGGGAGAAGGAAGGAACCAGAACACAAAGCAGTAATGCCGCTAAAGCCTTTACTTTAGATGTTCGCCGTCCACTGATGCAGTAAAATAAAGAGCCGTTCAACACCTTCCCTGCTCTGTGTCTTTCTTCCAGATCAGAAAATCAAGGGAAACTCAAGTTTACATGAAGTGAAAGTAGGCTATAGCAACTCTCTTTCAAGATTGTTATCCTCAAATGTTAGTCGGTCCAGTTCTTTATTCTGTTTACCTGATTCATGGTGAAGTTGCATTCAAAGGTATGCATGGTTTATTATTGTATTTTATGATATAATTAACAATTTGCAACTTTACCAATGTCTCCCCGCTACATAATTCGGTAGGTGAATGAAAATAACTGTCAGAAATAGCAGCTTCGCTAAAACGAAAGGGAGAGGGATGGAGAGAGAAAAAGAGAGCTGGAGAAAGCGAGGGAGAGAAAGAAAGGGGGGGGGGGCAGTGGAGTGGGAAAGAGAGAGACATTGAAGGACACAAAGAGGGGGAGAGAGAGAGATAGACGGGGGGGGGGGGGGGGTGTCATGGAAAGGGAGGGAGATGAGAAGGTATGCGTGCACCTGTACTCCTTCTTCTCTACCTCTAACCTCACTCCTCTGCAATACACACACACACACACACACACACACACACACACACACACACACACACACAGGCAACCTCAATATTGAGTTCTACAAACAACAGCTCGAGACAGGACTGCATCCAAATAGAAAAGAAAAATACACTGAAGTAGAAAATATTGAACAAAAAAGCACATCATAGCAATCAGTATTTTGAAAGGAGGCACATATACACACTCAAGGTACATACGATACATGAAATATACATAGCTTTTAAGGGTCACACAAAATGCAAAGAAAATGACATTCAATTGAAGAATGAAAGTGGCCCATTAAATATGGCATGTGAGTATTCTCCTTATCCATACTCTTTATATTTTCCTATTGTATTTCAACAGTCAATTACCTTTATTTATTTTTTGCTGCTGTTGTTTGCATCTTGTATAACCATCAGGAAAACAACTTCAATAAAAAATGGATTCATGTCGGAGCTTGACATTACTTTCCTCATATCATTTCCTTCCTCTGTGTGGTTTCCTTGTACATGATTGTTGACTTCGAAGCAAACATTGTAACATTTGACACATCGTGAAGAACATTGGTAATATGTGTTACATAACAATCAGGTTAAGATAATCGGGGGGGGGGGGGGGGGGGGGGATTAGCAAAGCACACTCACCAAATGTTTTAATTACCATATGATCATAAGAAAAATATGCAGTTACATAATGAATATAGTTCAGTAAAATATAGCAGAGTAGAATAGAAAGGCTTTATTTTTAAAGTGTTTACACGTTGCAATTTGTACCCCAATTACGTGGACACAGGACATGGCTTATTTATGTACAAGTAGCATACAAACAAATAATATTAAATACATAGGCCTACATACATTTCTTAGCACTTAGCATGTGAAGTTGTTGAGTACTTAAGTTAATAACTTATTAGGTACGGATTTTTTGCAAGATGTAGGCCCATTGCAATAGCAAATATTGTCTTCAGATACATTTATAAACAATCCAAGCTAAAAGATATATAAACTATTATTTTGGGTTTAAAAAAGAAACTCATCTTTGCTCCTGCCTTTGTGTGTGTGTGTGTGTGTGTGTGTGTGTGTGTGTGTGTGTGTGTGTGTGTGTGTGTGTGTGTGTGTGTGTGTGTGTGTGTGTGTGTGTGTGTGTGTGTGTGTGTGTGTGTGTGTGTGTGTGTGTGTGTGTGTGTTTGGGGGCGGGGGGCGTATAGGTGTGTATATGTTTCTGTGTGTGTGTGTTTGGGGGGGGAGGACACAGTTGGCAATAATTACTAGTGGATATTTTCTGGATAGTTTACAGGGAGGACACATTTATATTGTATACATGTAAGATAAATAGGAGCCTACTCAAAATGCAAAGGAAAGTCATCTTCAGTGTTGAAGTCACCAGCGTATGGTCAATTGAATGGCATGGATGATTTATTATACCTTATATTCTTGGATGGGGGCCAATAACACTGTATGTTATATTTCCATCCTCCTTTGGGTTTTTCTGAATAAATGAGCAAACAAAAAAGAAAGGAATAAACGAATGGAAGTCCAAATGAAAGAAGGCATGATTCAATAAATGAATGCATGAATTAAATGAATCACCAGAAGAGGATTTACCTTGAGATTCATGTCACCAGTAGGTTTATTCTGTGCTGCCCTGGAATGCATCGGCATCACGCTACTATAAACAACGTCTGTTTCAGACGACACCTTGATCAGAGAAGAGACAACTTTATCAGATTGTGCTACATTTGTTTAGATGTTGTTGTATTACTTTCTTGTCAATGCAGAGCCCCCTCTGGGTCAGAGCTTTGGTTCAATTTCAGGGTTTGTTTTACCCTGTAAGGTTGGTATGGAGAGTAAATCAAAATGTAGCCTCATCTTACTGTGATTGCTGTAAGTTTTCTTTTGGCTCGCCCTGAAAGAAAATAATTATTTTCTTAAAAATAACAAGCCAACAATAAAACGGGTATAAAATAAAATTCATTGTATAATATAAACACAACTAAAAGACAAACAAATAAAATACACAATTACAAATTTAACTTATATTTGCATTTTCATTTCAAGAGATTGAAAGTTATGTTTCAACATACTGTGGAACATCCACAAAACCAACAGGGCCACTGATATAATGAACAGCAATATGCCCAAAGGAAGGAGCAGGTTCTTTAGGTCGTCTCTGTAAAAAAAACAGAGCACCCTTTATTGACAAAACTGTTCATGACACAAACAAAACTTGAAGAATATGTGTATAAGTGCAATTTTTTTTTTTTTACAGCCATCACACATTTCTACCCATTTAAATGAAATACAGTCAGATGTAAGATACATTTGGGCGAGGTAACCGAGGAGAGGAAAAGGGGACTGACCTGAGAACATGTTCAGGTTCCTTCTCTGTAATCTTTTTAGTGGACACATCTGACAAAGTGCTCACAGTTGTTGAGGTTGCTACATAATGTGGAAATAACACAACATAGTGAGATTACTAAATTTCCTTAATCAACTTCCTGTTGTTGATAACATAGATAATGTTTACAAGTGGAAATGTTTCAACATGGCAAAATATTTTTTTTAATCCCTTTAGACAATACACTTTTAAACTTACGTGTATTCGTTGTCTTTGAATTTACAGCAACGGTAAGATGTATTGGCATATTTAGTTTTCCTTGGAAAAAAATGTACCAACCACTGTTTTCCATGTCTAGGTCTTTCATAGTCACCACAAAAACACCTTGTTTCCTTGCATCAATTGAGCATTGTGAACCTTCAATAAAGCCATCCTGTGGCTCCTTGTAGTGGCCCAGTTTGCACCATCCTGGTTTGCCGTGTGTTTTAGAGTGAAAAATGATATTTATACTATCTCCCGCAAATCCTGTTATTTCCTGTTGATCCAAATACAGACTGGACTTGCCTGAAAGAGAAATAACTTCTATTGGAGAGCATTCAAATAGCCTTCTTCCAAAAAGCCAATTTCAAGCCAATTTCAATCCAATCCGAAGTGTCAGTGTGTAAACCAAACACACTCACCTTTGGACACTTCTAGTTTGAAATCAGTTTTCTCATCCGGCCAGATTCCCATGTCCACAGCACACCAGTAGTATTGCGTTCCCTCCTTTTGGCTTTTGATGGTGACGGTGAAGACCCCTTGGTTCGGGTAATCAGAGATTGTGTACAGGCCTTCTGGAGAACTACTCTCGGACTTGGTTTTGATTTCTACAGAACAAGATCTCCAATCCATTCCTTTACAAAGGTACTTAACATGGTTCTTATGGCTCAGTTCGTAGAGACATGGAATTGAAACCGTGGCCCCTACTTCCACGGAGACTCCTACACTCACTGTAGTGATGCCATGAGTTCCTGTTCATAACACACGTGTATAATTTCAAATAAAGCAGGGGAAATAGATCATACAGAAATAGATTACAAACAGACACAACTGTTTCGGCTTAATATGTCTACCCTTCTTGAGGAAGATCCCCAAAAATCATTCCAATTAACATAATGGTCTAAAGTAGTCAAGAGATTTATCAACTATGTCTGCATAAAACTCAAGGAATGCGACTGACCTGTAAGTCCACAGAGGGTTACAATGATACCAAAAAAAGGAGCCATGTTCACAAAGTCGGTAGATTGGAGGAGAGTGCCTTTGTGAGAATTGGTGACAAGGGTAGAAAATAAAGTGAAACTTTTGGCTATTTGAGGAAGTAGTGGTATTGAGGAAGTAGGACTATTTCCCCCCTTTTTAGCAAGAATAAAACTTCCTTGGGGAGCTTCAAATCTAACACTCTGCGCGAATCGGGGCAATAATTTATTATGAAATGGATCCCTACAGAGAAATACACTTTTTTATTTTATATTCCCTTGATCCGTTTGTTATATGGCTTAAAAATAACTTATATTGGAGTACTTTTTAGGACTGTCAGTCATGTCCCCCAAAGTCAGTGAAGCTCGCTTGTCTGGAAAGGAACCAGAACACAAAGCAGTAATGCCGCTAAAGCCTTTACTTTAGATGTTCGCCGTCCACTGATGCAGTAAAATGAAGAGCCGTTGAAAACCTTCCCTGCTCTGTGTCTTTCTTCCGGATCAGAAAATCAAGGGAAACTCAAGTTTACATGAAGTGCAAGTATAGCAACTCTCTTTCAAGATTGTTATCCTCAAATGTTAGTCGGTCCAGTTCTTTATTCTGTTTACCTGATTCATGGTGAAGTTACATTCAAAGGTATGCATGGTTTATTATTGTATTTTATGATATGATGAACAATTTGCAACTTTACCCATGTCTCCCCGCTACATAATTCGGTAGGTGAATGAAAATAACTGTCAGAAATAGCAGCTTGGCTAAAAAGAAAGAGAGAGGGATGGAGAGAGAAAAAGAGAGCTGGAGAAAGCGAGGGAGAGAAAGAAAGGGGGGGGGAGGGGCAGTGGAGTGGGAAAGAGAGAGACATTGAAGGACACAAAGAGGGGAAGAGAGAGATTGACGGGGGGGGGGGGGGGGGGGGGGCAATGGAAAGGGAAGGAGAATGAGAAGGTATGCGTGCACCTGTACTCCTTCTTCTCTACCTCTAACCTCACTCTCCTCTGCAATTCACACAGGCACACACACACACACACACACACACACACACACACACACACACACACACACACACACACACACACACACACACACACACACACACACACACACACACACACGCAACCTCAATATTGAGTTCTACAAACAACAGCTCAAGACAGGACTGCATCCAAATAGAAAAGAAAAATACACTGAAGTAGAAAATATCGAGCAAAAAAGCACATCAGAGCAATCAGTATTTTGAAAGGAGGCAAATATACACACTCAAGGTACATTGAAATTGAAACTTGAAATATAAATAGCTTTTAAGGGTCACACAAAATGCAAAGAAAATGACATTCAATTGAAGAATGAAAGTGGCCCATTAAATATGGCATGTGAAGTCGCTATTCTCCTTATCCATACTCTTTATATTTTCCTATTGTATTTCAACTGTCAATTACCTTTATTTATTTTTTGCTGCTGTTGTTTGCATCTTGTATAACCATCAGGCAAACAACTTGAATAAAAAATGGATTCATGTCGGAGCTTGACATTACCTTCCTCATATCATTTCCTTCCTCTGTGTGGTTTCCTTGTACATGATTGTTGACTTCGAAGCAAACATTTTAACATTTGACACATCGTGAAGAACGTTGATAATATGTGTTACATAACAATCAGGTTAAGATAATCGGGGGGGGGGGGGGATTAGCAAAGCACACTCACCAAATGTTTTAATTACCATATGATCATAAGACAAATATGCAGTTACATATTGAATATAGTTCAGTAGAATATAGCAGAGTAGAATAGAAAGGCTTTATTTTGAAACTGGTTACACGTTGCAATTTATACCCCAATTAGGTGGACACAGCAGGTCATGGCTTATTTATTTACAAGTAGCATACAAGCAAATAATATTAATAGGCCTACATACATTTCTTAGCACTTAGCATGTGAAGTTGTCAAGTACTTATGTTAATAACTTATGAGTTACTGATTACTTGCAAGATGTAGCCCTATCATTGAAATAGCAAATATTGTCTTCAGATACATTGAAAAACAATCCAAGCTAAAAAAAAAAGATATACTATTATTTTGGGTTTCAAGAAGAAACTCTTCCTTGCTCCTGCATTTGTGTGTTTGTTTGTGTGTGTGTGTGTGTGTGTGTGTGTGTGTGTGTGTGTGTGTGTGTGTGTGTGTGTGTGTGTGTGTGTGTGTGTGTGTGTGTGTGTGTGTGTGTGTGTGTGTGTGTGTGTGTGTGTGTGTGTGTGTGTGTGTTTTCGGTTGATGTATGTGTGTATGTGTGTGTGTGCGTGTGTGTGTGTGTGTGTGTGTGGGGGACGGACGGACGGACGACGACAATGGTTAATAATTACTAGTCCAGTGAATCATTCATAGATAGTTTACAGGGAGGACACATCTATAATCATATTGCGTACACAATACATACATAGTGACATACTATACTATGATGCAAAGAATGGTGAATGCCGTGGATGATTTATAATACCATGCAGCAGTCTTGGTTTGGGAACACTATGTCACATTGTCATCCACCTCCAGGTTTTGGTGAATGGATGAAAGAGCAAAAAAGAAAATGGAAAATACTTCATGAAGGAAGAAACTTATAAAAAGGAAGGAAAGAAATAATGGATGACTGAATGAAAGAAGAAATAGCAAAAGTAAATGTATCTCTTAATCTTACTGTCATTGCTGCATGTTTGCTTTTGGCATGTCCTGAAAGAAAAAAAAAGTTACAAAAAAACCAAAACTAATGAGCAATAAAATATGCTTACAAAATATAAACATAAAAATGTAAACATATAACTTATATTTGCATTTCACTTTGAAGAAAGGGAAAGGCTTCTTTCAACCTACTGTAGAATGTCCACCAAATCAACAGGGGCACTAATATAATTATAAGCGATTTGCCCAAAAGCATGAGCAGGTTCTTCAGATCAATGGAATAACTGGAGAGGAAAAAGCACACATGTTCAGACACTGTATTGACTGTATATGATCTGTAAAGAAAGAGCACTCTTTATTGACATAACTGTTCATGACACAAACACAACTTGAACATTATCTGCATTTGTACCACTTTCTTTTTTACAGCCATCACACATTTCCACCCATTTAAATGAAATACTGTCGGAGGTAAGATACATTTGGGTGAGGTCAACAAGGAGAGCAAAAGGGAACTGACCTCGCTACGTTGCAAAGTTCATTGTCAGGTTCCACGTCTGTACTCTTTTTGTCGGACACAACTTCTGACAAAGAGCTGACCATTGTTGAGTTTGCTACATGATGTGGAAATAACACAACATAGTGAGATAATTAAATTTCCTTAATCAACTTCCTGTTGTTGATAACATATATAATGTATTCAAGTGGAAATGTTTCAATTTGGCAAAATATATTTTTTAATCCCTTTAGACGCTACATTTTTAAACGTACTTGTATTCGTTGTCTTTGAATTTACAGCAACGGTAAGATGTATTGGCATATTTAGTTTTCCTTGGAAAAAAATGTACCAACCACTGCTTTCCATGTCTAGGTCTTTCATAGTCACCACAAAAACACCTTGTTTGCTTGTATCAATTGAGTATTGTGAACCTTCAATAAAGCCATCCTGTGGTTCCTTGCAGTGGCCCAGTTTGCACCATCCTGGTTTGCCGTGTATTTTAGAGTCAAAACTGATATTTATACTATCTCCTGCAAATCCTGTTATTTCCTGTTGATCCACATACAGACTGGAATTGCCTGAAAGAGAAATTACTTCTATCAGAGAGCATTGAAATAGCCTTCTTCCAAAAAGCCAATTTCAATCCAATCCTAAGTGTCAGTGTGTAAACCAAACACACTCACCTTTGGACCCTAATAGTTGGAAATATGTTTTCGCATCCGGTGTCCAGAATCCCATCTCCACAGCACACCAGTAGGTTTGCGTTCCCTCCTTTTGGCTTTTGATGGTGACGGTGAAGACCCCTTGGTCCGGGTCATCAGAGATTGTGTACAGGCCTTCTGGAGGACTACACTTGGAGTTGGTTTTGATTTCTACAGAACAAGAACTCCAAGCCCATCCATTACAAAGGTACTTAACAAGGTTCTTATGGCTCGGTTTGTAGAGACATGGAATTGAAACCGTGGCCCCTACTTCCACGGACACTTCTTCACTCACTGTAGTGATGCCATGAGTTCCTGTTCATAACACACATGTATAATTTCAAATAAAGCGGGGGAAATAGATCATACAGAAATAGATTACAAACAGACACAACTGTTTTGGCTTAATAGGCCTACACTTCTTGAGGAAGATCCCCAAAAATCATCCCAATTAACATCATGGTCTAAAGTAGTCAAGAGATTTATCAACTATGTCTGCATAAAACTCAAGGAATGCGACTGACATGTAAGTCCACAGAGGGTTACAATGATACCAAGAAAAGGAGCCATGTTCACAAAGTCGGTAGATTGGAGGAGAGTGCCTTTGTGAGCATTTGTGACAAGGGTAGAAAATAAAGTGAATCGTTTGTCTATTTGAGGAAGTAGTGGCTAAGGGTGTACTATTTCCCCCCTTTTTAGCAAGAATTCAACTTCCTTGTTATTTAAGTATGCAGTTATTATATTATACAATGCATTAGTTTTACTATAAAACAGTTATGTTGATTTACTTGATTATGATCATAACATGTAAAGATTGCTTTATTGTTAATTGTATTAATGTTAGCCAATTATTTGCTACCTAGGCAATCACAGCCATGACAAAGATCCACCTGGGACTTGCGTGTGTTTGTGCCCATTTACATGGCTGTCAGTTCTAATTTGACTTCCAAATAACTTATATTGGAGTACTTTTTAGGACTGTCAGTCATGTTCCCCAAAGTCAGTGAAGCTTGCTTGTCTGGGAGAAGGAAGGAACCAGAACACAAAGCAGTAATGCCGCTAATGCCTTCACTTTAGATGTTCGCTGTCCACTGACGCAGTAAAATTAAGAGCCGTTCAACACCTTCCCTGCTCTGTGTCTTTCTTCCAGATCAGAAAATCAAGGGAAACTCAAGTTTACATGAAGAACAAATATAGCAAAAACATATCTTGTACCTTGTAACTCTCTTTCAAGATTGTTATCCTCAACTGTTAGTCGGCCCAGTTCTTTATTCTGTTTAGCTGATTCATGGTGAAGTTAAATTCAAAGGTATGCATGGTTTATTATTGTATTTTATGTTATGATTAACAATTTGAAACTTTACCCATGTCTCCCCGCTAGATTATTCGATTTCATGAATCAACTTCCTGTTGTTGATGAATTGTATACAAGTGGAAATGTTTCAACTTGGCAAAATATTTTTTTTAATCCCTTTTGATGTTACACTTTTCAACTTACCAGTATTCGTTGTCGTTGGGTTTACGGCAACGGTAAGATGTATTGGCATATTTAGTTTTCCTTGGAAAAAAATGTACCAACCACTGCTTTCCATTTCTAGGTCTTTCATAGTCACCACAAAAACACCTTGTTTCCTTGCATCAATTGAGTATTGTGAACCTTCAATAAAGCCATCCTGTGGCTCCTTGCAGTGGCCCAGTTCGCACCATCCTGGTTTGCCGTGTGTTTTAGAGTAAAAACGGATATTTATACTATCTCCCGCAAATCCTGTTATTTCCTGTTGATCCACATACAGACTGGACTTGCCTGAAAGAGAAATAACTTCTATCAGAGAGCATTGAAATAGCCTTCTTCCAAAAAGCCAATTTCAATCCAATCCTAAGTGTCAGTGTGTAAACCAAACACACTCACCTTTGGACACTTCTAGTTTGAAATCAGTTTTCTCATCCGGCCAGATTCCCATGTTCACAGCACACCAGTAGTATTGCGTTCCCTCCTTTTGGCTTTTGATGGTGACGGTGAAGACCCCTTGGTTCGGGTAATCAGAGATTGTGTACAGGCCTTCTGGAGAACTACTCTCGGACTTGGTTTTGATTTCTACAGAACAAGATCTCCAATCCATTCCTTTACAAAGGTACTTAACATGGTTCTTATGGCTCAGTTCGTAGAGACATGGAATTGAAACCGTGGCCCCTACTTCCACGGAGACTCCTTCACTCACTGTAGTGATGCCATGAGTTCCTGTTCATAACACACATGTATCATTTCAAATAAAGTGGGTGAAATAGATCATACAGAAATAGATTACAAACAGACACAACTGTTTCGGCTTAATAGGCCTACACTTCTTGAGGAAGATCCCCAAAAATCATCCAAATTAACATCATGGTCTAAAGAAGTCAAGAGATTTATCAACTATGACCTCATAAAACTCAAGGAATGCGACTGACCTGTAAGTCCACAGAGGGTTACAATGATACCAAGAAAAGGAGCCATGTGCAAAAAGTCGGTAGATTGAGGAGAGTGCCTTTGTGAGAATTGGTGACAAGGGTAGAAAATAAAGTGAATCGTTTGTCTATTTGAGGAAGTAGTGGTATTGAGGAAGTAGGACTATTTTCCCCCTTTTTAGCAAGAATAAAACTTCCTTATTAAACACACAGTTATTATATTATACAACGCATTCGTTTTACTATAAACAGTTATGTTGATTATGATCCTAACATGAAGATTGCTTTATTGTTAATTGTATTATTGTTAGCCAATTTTTTGCTACCTAGGCAATCACAGCAATGAGAAAGATCTATCTGGGACTTGCACACTAAACAACACACCCGCTCAAATACAAGACACACCTTAAGATCACCTCCTGGATAAGTTGGATACGTTAATGGACTGGAAGTACAATACTTAAATGTAACCATATTTATGATGATCTGAAATTACCTTAACTCTAAACTTTAAATCAGAGGCCATGACTCTCCTGCATTCCCTTTACCGCACCGTTGTGACGAAAACAGAGCTGAGCCGGAGGGCAAAGCTCTCGATCTACCGGTCGGTCTTCGACCGGCATTAAGTTAGTTTAATATTCAACATTCATTTAACATTCAAAATACAAACCTATAATGCGCTTCAACCATTTGAGTGAATGATGTCAAATAAACTGTGCAACATACGGATTAATGTCCCTCATGTGCCACAAGGCTTATTTTTCAAATATATATTTTCATCGATTTTTTACTTCTTTTTTTTTAAACTTATTATGCTCCTTGACCTTTTGACCTCAAGATGTCAAACCAACTGTATAATACAGACAATAATAACCCCCATGTGCCACAAGGCTTGGTTTTCAAATATATAATTTCAGCGTTTTTTTTAAATGAATGTAAAATTTATAAATAAACGTATTATGCTCCTTGACCTTTTGACCTCAAGATGTCAAACCAACTGTATAATACAGACAATAATAACCCCCATGTGCCACAAGGCTTGTTTTTCAAATATATCATTTTAGCAATTTTCTACAATTAATATAAAATAAATACATGTACTTATTATGCTCCTCGACCTTTTGACCTGAAGATATCAAACTAAGTGCATAACACAGATAATAATAACCCCCCTGTGCCACAAGGCTTATTTTTCAAACATATCATTTTAGCAATTTTCTACAATTAATATAAAATAAATAAATAAACGTATTATGCTCCTTGACCTTTTGACCACAAGATATCAAACCAACTGTATAACACAGATAATAATAACCCCCATGTGCCACAAGGCTTATTTTTCAAATATATCATTTCGGCAATTTTTCACAAATAAAATAAATAAATAAACGTATTATGCTCCTTGACCTTTTGACCTTAAGATATCAAACCAACTGTATAACACAGATAATAATAACCCCCCTGTGCCACAAGGCTTATTTTTCAAATATATCATTTCGGCAATTTTTCACAAATAAAATAAATAAATAAACGTATTATGCTCCTTGACCTTTTGACCTCAAGATATCAAACCAACTGTATAACACAGATAATAATAACCCCCATGTGCCACAAGGCTTGTTTTTCAAATATATCATTTCGGCAATTTTTCACAAATAAAATAAATAAATAAACGTATTATGCTCCCTGACCTTTTGACCTCAAGATATCAAACCAACTGTATAACACAGATAATAATAACCCCCCTGTGCCACAAGGCTTATTTTTCAAATATATCATTTCGGCAATTTTTCACAAATAAAATAAATAAATAAACGTATTATGCTCCTTGACCTTTTGACCTCAAGATATCAAACCAACTGTATAACACAGATAATAATAACCCCCATGTGCCACAAGGCTTGTTTTTCAAATATATCATTTCGGCATTCTTTCACAAATAAAATAAATAAATAAACGTATTATGCTCCTTGACCTTTTGACCTCAAGATATCAAACCAACTGCATAACACAGATAATAATAACCCCCCTGTGCCACAAGGCTTATTTTTCAAATATATCATTTCGGGAATTTTTCACAAATAAAATAAATAAATAAATGTATTATGCTCCTTGACCTTTTGACCTCAAGATATCAAACCAACTGTATAACACAAATAATAATAACCCCCATGTGCCACAAGGCTTGTTTTTCAAATATATCATTTCGGCAATTTTTCACAAATAAAATAAATAAATAAACGTATTATGCTCCTTGACCTTTTGACCTCAAGATATCAAACCAACTGTATAACACAGATAATAATAACACCCCTGTGCCACAAGGCTTATTTTTCAAATATATCTTTTCAGCTTTTTAGTATGTGGGTAGTATGGAACATGCCAAGTTGAAACAGTAAATTTTCACTTCTCATGTATAACTGCTTGCAAGGCTGATCTTGTCAGTAATCGTGAAATCTTAAGTGTAGCACGTTTTTGGAAACATTGGTTGAGTTACTAAAATCTTTAATTCAGTCATAAGATTATTTTTTGTCCAGCATTTTCTTATTTTTTGCAGTTGAATAACCTATTATCCATCCTCTTCAAATGGCTTTAAAAGTATCCTTTTCTATTTGGGCTGATTGTCCTGAGATCCGATAAATGGCTAAGAAATCAGACATTTCTTTCTCTTAATTTATTATTATTTTCAAAATCACATCAAAATGTAACATTGACGATCTCTATCGTAACTCTATATTTAGTTTTCTTTCCGTCTTCTTACTGTCCTAGGGTCCTGGTGCCTATAGATAGAAAAATGTAATTACTCATTTTAAAGCATTAAAAAGTTTGTATTGACTCAAAATAATTTTTAATGAACACAATAATGCAGTCAGAGATTTTATTTTCATTATTTCACGTACCTTTTTCATTCTGTCTTAACATAAAAGACAGTGCCATGGCAAGTCATTTTCTGGGGAGTTACTTTTATTTAGGGTAATGCAGATATCGTGAAACCACCGCTTGCATGTCTCACATTGGGTCTAGAAAATAAAACATTTGAACACCAGTTACGTTTATTGAGTTTTTTTTGAAGGCATGTATGTATGTTTGGTCAAATAATTTCTGCCTTAGGGGTCAAAAATAACTTGAGAGACAATCTGATAATGTTTGCTTATGTGCCTTTGTACATGTTTGTGTGGGTGAGTGTGCGTACAATTGAACAGAGTGGCATGTTTGGGTTTTTAAGTTGGACTATGCAATCCACATATGTTTCAGTCAGTGCAAACATCTAATATTATGTGTCTGATATAATGTGACCTGATGTTACACAAAAGACAGCAGGAGTAGTTACCCAGTCAATAACAACTGCTTCAGTTGTTGCCGTTTTTGGGACATCTTTGAGTCCACAGATTGAGCAATACTCATCTCTTGGTTCTACAGTGGCAAAGGACACAAGTGAACTTTACTGGACAAGCTTTGTTGTTTTGTGTGCATAGTAAATATATTATGAAAATTGTATTATGTAGTATGTATACCTGAGGAAGAGAGCATTGTCTCTGCCATTTCAGCCCGCAGCTTTCTTATGCTGCTGCTTGTTGGATTTATGGTCATTGATGCAGGAATTTGTGGAAAACTTTCAGCAACCTTTCTTGCCATCTAAGGAAATCCAGAAATACGTCTTTATGCACATTTACAAAACATTTGGTACAAGAGTCTTTGTTACATAATAGTGTTTAAGGTCACGTGAGATAACTGCTGATTGTTGTGCGGTACTACCTGCATCACAAACACTCCACAACTTGTGCTGTCCTTTTGTTCATTGTGCTTTATGGTTCCTGCTGTCCACTTAATGCTGCTCCAGTGCTGCCTGCCTTGTATGTTTTGGCGCATTTTGAAATACAATCTGCAAATATCGGTTATTTTGAGTGAATGCTCTCATCAAAATGTATGTTTGAAAGTCACAGGCAGAAATACTTTACCGGTAAGTCATTGCAGCCTTATTTGAGATGTCATGGTCAATCTCTGAAGAAGCAGGGTCAATGACAAACACTTGGGCTGACGGAGCATGAAGATACTGATGATCATACATGAAAGGAGAACAATATTAGAACTACGCTTATCCATTAAAAACGTTGTTGTTGTGGGTCAAACACGCTTAAAACGGGAGCGTAGATTTTCCCTGGGTTCTATTTTACTCTACCCCTGGAAAAAAGCTTTCGGAAAACTGCCCCTCATGTCATCACAGGTGGGCATGTTGGGGGTATGTCAGGTGAACTTTAGAACAACATTACATGGTGCTCGCCATACTATATCCTTATTACTCACCACAAACCTCCAGTGACTGTCATTGATATTTACAAAAGACACTGCACCATCAAAACAGTCAAAGTCCACCTGTGTAAACAACAAGGCCATACATTTGAATAATGCTCAGTGAATTCAGCTCAATCCACTCTTACAAAATGACATAATCTGCTGTGTTTGTACAGTTACTGGGATACCTTAATATTGACATAGAAATTGAAAATATACTTTTTTCATTTGGTGTCGAGACATTTGTTGTCTTGTGCCTTCAAGGATCACACCAGTAACATAGTGATCCATCTGGAGCAGACGTCCAGACTTTTCAAATTTATTAAGAGCAGCCCGAATGTAGCATTCGATTGCCTGCAGGGATGAAACATTTAGTTATTCACATCAACATGTAAAACATTTCAATGATTAAGAAGCAAATGACTGTGTTCCAACAGATTCCTAAAATATTGTGTGTAGAAAACTGCAATAATCGTCAGTGCATAGCATTACATATCTGTAGATAGAGCCACTGGGGGAAAGTTCTGAAAGATGACAGTATATGTTTATTGCTATATTATACATACAGTCATGGCCAAAAGTATTGGCACCCCTCCGGAAGTGTTGGTTTTTGAGCAAAATTCACACACTTTAAGGTTTTTTGATTAAATAACCAAACCAGGATAGTGTCAATAGCTCAACACAACTGCAACAACAATTGGTTCCCCCAAATTCAACACAAAATAGCGCCACCAATTGTTGTTGGAAGTGAACACTGCATGGTCAAAAGTATTGGCACCCTTCCCAACAAGTGTCTTTTGCAGTGCTAAAAGCAAACTTTTCATTGTTAAAATCCAGTGCTACCGTTATAGGCAGTCAGACGTCAGCTGTGGTATCATTCCTGAGAAATATAAGCCCATTTATAATGGTCAATAAACTCCAGTTTACTCACTTTACAACTCTATTGGTTTCTATGGACATGTATGAGGTTTTCTTTAAGGATTCCAAATATTTGAATGAATCTACCTAACCCTTTATATACAGCTGATTATCAGTGCCAGTGATTATCACTGCTTCCTCTGACACTGATAATCAGGTGTATATAAAGGGGTAGTGGTAGTGTGCTTTTATCACTGCAAACGACACTTGTTGTTAACTCCTCATTACATTCATTTGTAAAAGTTAAATCATTTCTGCTGTGTCTAAATTTGATTACTTACCTCACCATTAAGAAGTTCATGTGGTCGTAGTGTTACCAAGTCTGCATGCCTCAAAGTAAAGGCATGAGGAGGTGATTTAATAACTGCCACTACTACTTCTGTTTGAGGTTGTTCCCACAGCATCTTTACCTACAGTATGGGAAATGACAATGAAAATGCTTTATGGTGATTTTGCCTGGTTCACAGTTTGTTCATTTAATTCCTTCGTACTGTAACACTAATTTTGTGTTTACAAATACCTCTTCTCTCCACTTCTGTTTTTCTGTGCCTATTGTATCTGTTTGTGAAGTCATTTCTCCTTGTTCTCTGCTGTCCTGTTCCTGTTCTGCTCTTGTCCCTTTCTCTGTCATTTCTCCCTTTTCCCTGCTGTCCTGTTTCTGCTTTGCTCTTGTCCCTTTCTCTCTCATTTCTCCCTTTTCCCTGCTGTCCTGTTTCTGCTTTGCTCTTGTCACTATCTCTGAAGTCATTTCTCCTTTTTGCCTGCTGTCTTTTTTCTGCTTTGCTCTTGTCCCTATCTCTGAAGTAATTTCTCCTTTTTGCCTGCTGTCTTGTTTCTGCTTTGCTCTTGTCCCTATCTCTGAAGTAATTTCTCCTTTTTCCCTGCTGTCCTGTTTCTGCTTTTCTCTCGTCACTATCTCTGAAGTAATTTCTCCTTTTTCCCTGCTGTCCTGTTTCTGCTTTTCTCTCGTCACTATCTCTGAAGTCATTTCTCCTTTTTCCCTGCTGTCCTGTTTCTGCTTTTCTCTCGTCACTATCTCTGAAGTAATTTCTCCTTTTTGCCTGCTGTCCTGCTTCTGCTTTTCTCTTGTCCCGATCTCGGTCATTTCTCCTTTTTCACTGCAGTCCTGTTTCTGCTTTGCTGTTGTCCCTATCTCTGTCATTTCTCCTTTTTCTCTGCCATCCTGTTTCTGCTTTGCTCTTGTCTTTGTTTCTGATGTCAATTTGCCTTTTTTTGCTTTTGCCCTGCTCTCTATCTCTTTTCTTTTTGTTTTTTGTTCACTTTTAGGTGCACCATAGTATTTGGATTTGTCAACTTGTCTTGGGGATCCGCGCTTTGCCCATCTCTCTTCAGCTAAATCCACATAATTTTTGGGACATAGTGGTCTGATAAGGAGGTCCTCTGGAAGTTGATGTCTGAGGATATGTTCAGTATATCTTCCTTTGAGTGAACGATACATTTTTCGGATGAATTCTGATGATCTGAGGTATTGTTTTTTGTGGAGAATGTTGTGTTTAACAATCTTAAACCAATTCTCAATATGGCAATTTGTGTCTCTAGTTTGGCCTTGTTCCAGGTCGTTTTCTCTGTGTGTTTTGTCTGTGGCATACCTCTGTAGGTCTCCCAACTAGGGCTGGGACGACGCGTCGACGTAATCGACGACGTCGACGCATAAATTACGTCGACGCGAAAAATGCGCGTCGATTTAAAAAAAAAAAAGAAAAAAAAAAAAAAAAAAAAAGATGGGCGGCGCCGGGGCGTAGTTGCAACGCGAGTGGCTCCTCAGACTTTCATAAGTGCAAGGCGCCAAAAAAGGAGATGCCTTTCCATTCTAGCAACACGGCAATTCACCAGCACCTGAAGAGGCGCCACCCGGTAGCAGCTGCAGATGACCGAGCACCGTAGAATTCTAAGAATGCATTACTTTGCACTTTTATATTGGAATTTAAAGGCAATAAACATGTATTGAAATGTTAAGGAATTCATATTTTATCATTCAGATATGTAAATCAACATGTATAAATTGCTATTAGTCAATTAATGGGGAGATAATCGAGAATCGAATCGAATCGAAATCGAATCGGACTGAAAAAATGAATCGTTAGATGAATCGATGCATCGAAAAAATAATCGCTAGATTAATCGTTTAAAAAATAATCGTTTATCCCAGCCCTACTCCCAACATGGCACCACTCCAAAGAGGGTAAATGGCCATGTAATTGTCCAGAAGAACTTGTATTATTCTGGGGCAATGGTATGGATTTGAACCGTGAACATTTTCCTGCTGTCCTTCTGCCGCTGATCTTACTTCCTCATAGATTCCTTTGAATTCTCTTGTGTATGGAGAGCTTCCAACAAGTGTTTTGACAGACCTCCCGATTTCTGCATCCTCCCAACTGTACAACTCTGCCTCCATATGATCCTCCTGCTCTTGACTCTTGCTATTGTAGATAAGTGCCTTCAGAAAATCCAAACTGCTTTGGACGTCGTCATTCAGATGTTCTGTCAGCAAAGCAATGCAGAAGTGTCTAAAAATGCGACATGCAGTCTTAAAATCAATTGTGTTCTGCAGTCTTGCAAAAATGAAGGTTGAGAACTCTCTGAGGGACTTGTCATTGGTTTTCCTACCAATGCTGCAATTCACTGCTTTAATTATGTGGGCAGAGCACAGATGAAGCACTGTGAAGGGTTTTATATCGACCCATTTCTGTTGCCTCTGGATAATGTGAAATGTTCTCTTCAGGTATGCATCTATGCTTTCCTTGTTGAATGCTAATAGTACAGCCTGAATTAATGCCCAACTATAATCTGTCTCTACCTTATGTACCCTGAGAGAAGTATATTTGGACAATTTCAAAAGAAACTGCATCAGCCAAAAAGCAAGGGGAGGTACACTGTGCTCATTGGAGATCATCTCGGTGACTGGGAGGGGCGGGGCATCTTGACCATGTCCTGGCAAGGCCATTGCATAATAAAGGACTCTCCGCTTGTCTTCAGGAGGCTTTGACACCACCCCCCCTGTGGCATCCAGGTACAAAGAGACAGGCTTCTTCATCCTCAGGTGATGCACCAAGATGCTTAGGCCTGTCTCTGTGTACAGGTGTATCCCCAAGGGGTTCACCTGAAGATGATGTACATATCCTGGCATGGTATAATAGCTGCTGTCACATTCCCTCATTATGCCTTGCATAAGCTGCATTTCTAGGAGAACATTGTCGTGTAATTTTCTGCTTTTCTGCACTTCTGCAGCGATTACTCTCAAGATGTTCTTATTGAGACTTTTTGTCAGGTTGCCTGACACAAGTTCTGAAACTGGAGTGGTGCACAGTCTCCTGTAGTACTCTGCACTCACTCCTGTGACCACAGATTTCGCGATTTTGCCCCTGCGAATATTGGTTGCTGGCCTGAACCGTGTCTCATTTTTCAAATGTTTAATTTCTCCCTGACGAATAACAGCCATTCTAATGGTGGGTTGACGCCGACTAGGCTTGTTTTTCATCCTAATAATGTACCTTGCCTGACAGGTGGAGAATTTGCAAACAGCAAGCAAAGTTAAATATGGTGCATTTCTTTTCCTGCTGCCATGAACACGGACATGCTGGTATGTAAAATGCAGGACACAGCTCGGGTTTTTTCTTTTAAATTCACTGTGAATTACATTTGTCCATGTTTTTTTAAGTTTGTTGACACCACTGTGAGGTGAGATGTTGCTCCACTGATTTTGTGTAAGTGAAATTGTGAATTTCTTGGCCGTGGATGGCAC
The DNA here is from genome assembly GCF_026213295.1 of Gadus chalcogrammus. Classification (NCBI taxonomy): domain Eukaryota; kingdom Metazoa; phylum Chordata; class Actinopteri; order Gadiformes; family Gadidae; genus Gadus; species Gadus chalcogrammus. The sequence goes on from NC_079426.1 coordinate 10,799,234, forward strand.
CTTTCTAAACACTCCATCACTCTTTACAAGAAAAAATTCAGATAAATGTCCTTTTGCATTTGCCTTTCTCTGCCTCACCTTCTCTGGCTCGGGATCACTAAAAGAAACATCAGATCTTCCACTTTTAGGGGACACTGGACTGTCAGAGTCTTCTGACTCTTGCCCTTCTGCGATTTCCCTCTGACTTTCTGAAGAATCGTCATCTGTGTACTGCAGCACAACAGCTTTTTTCTTGCTGTGCCTCTTTTTAACACAACTCAATCCTTCTTTTAGTGCAGATTCTTGATCGCTAATGGAAGCATCAGATCTGCCACTTTTTGGGGACACTGCACTGTCAGAGTCTTCTGACTCTTGCCCTTCTGCGATTTCCCACTGACTTTCTTCAGAATCGTCATCTGTGTACTGCAACACAACAGCTTTTTTCTTGCTGTGCCTCTTTTTAACACAACTCAATCCTTCTTTTAGTGCCGATTCTTGATCGCTAATGGAAGCATCACATCTGCCACTTTTTGGGGACACTGCACTGTCAGAGTCTTCTGTGTCTAGCTCTTCCACCATTTCCCTCTGACTTTCGACAGAATCTTGATCTGTGGGTAACTCTGGACCTTTTGAAATGCATGATGTTGCCTTGACCTTTCCCCTAATATCTCGCCGATCGTATGTCCATAGACAGTGGAGCCATTTCTTGTTTTTCTCTTTTACATTGCCAAAAATCTTTTAGGACAAATTTGACCACACATCTGAACAGTATGACTGGTCTTGATCTAAAATATTCAATGAAAGGAAATGCTCCACAATCAATTGCTCTCCTCTACTGACAAATTAACAAGTTAACTAATACTCATAATTGAGTACTTTTGCCAAAGTAAGTAATAATAATCATTATTTTTACAGCACTATCATTATAGTCAGTTTCACTATGTAATGTCGCCAGAATTTTGTGGAGAGTATCAAAACTATACATTTTGGAAACTTTATTGTGTAAGCAATCAGAAAAATAATGTTTCAATTTGCCCTGATACCGATATACCCGCCATATTGGATTTTACAAAATGGCTGCCGTGTAAAGGGTTTTCGTCAATATCTCAGCTTCAAAATAACCTAGAGCTTTTATTTTGAGAGCTAAACCATCATTTCAGGGCCAAGAAATCCAATGGTAACAAAATAAATAAGATTGATTAAACCTAAAACTTAATTGACAGAAATTTGTAGTTTTATTGAATGTTTTACAAGTGTTCAATCATGAACGTTCCACTAAATTAATGTCCATTAAGAGCCAACCTGCTCCTCATGACAGAAATGTGTTTAATGTTTAAGGCAATCAAGGAGTCTTTATATCATCACTATCATCGTCATCATCAGTTTCATACTTATTCTGTGTGTCCTCATCCTTCTGACACGCACTGCCGCACTGGCAAAGATCGGTGCAGGAGAAGTTGTTTTTTCAGCAAGAACATCAGAAGAACAGTCTCTTTTGCATTGACAGCTAACCATCTCAATGATGGCCTTTGGAGCTGGAAGGGCATCTGTCATGGATGGTTTCAGCTGGCTATCAGACTCCTTGTGGTAGCCATTCTGCAGGGGATCCATCTGAGAATCTTGCAGAGCAATGCTGGCCTGTCCCCATACTCTGGCTTGGATATGGACTCTCATGTTGTCTCAGAGCTCCAAGGGTAGGAGGTAGCTAAGGCTAGGAACCATAAGCCAACCCACGCACAATTGCCATATTTTTCTGTGTTTACAGTACAGTTGTGTATTTTTGGTTTATTTTTGATTCAACTGAATTTATTGCACTGTAAAGTACCGTACTGCAATGTACAGTTTTGAGTATTTGATTTTTTTTGGTTGGGGTGAAAACGTGCCTTCTGTGGAACTGAAACAGTAAATATGGAAGACTGCAGTGTTTTACATAAAGTAGACTAGTGTGTTGCTGCTGATCTGAAAGTGTATTCATATTATACAAGTGTGTATCATTTTGGCATCAGAGTGACATTTTTACAAGGGATTGTTAGGTTTTGTTAGAAGAGTTTCAATTTGACATTGATGTGAATGGCATATTCCTCAGTGTTGTGTCTTATTTTCTGGTGTGTAGAGTATTGACACAATGAGCCAAGATTTGCAAAATGTGTTCAAGCAATTGAAAAAAACTGTCATGGACATTAACTTAGTGGAACGTTCATGATTGATTACCTGTAAAACATTAAATCAAAACTAGAAATTTCAGTCAATTAAGTTTTAGGTTGATTATAGCTTATTTATTGTGTTACCATTAAATTAATTGGCCCTGAAAATGTTAGTTTAGCTGTCAAAATAAAAGCTCTAGGTTATTTAGAAGCTGAGATATCGACGAAACCCTTTTTCACGGCAGCCATTTTGTAAAGTCCAAGATTGCGGCCATATAGGACTTGAGGCAAATGGAAACATTGTTTTTCTGATTGCTTATACTATGAGGTTTCCAAAAATGTATAGTTTTCATACTCTCCACTAAAAGCCAACGGAAGTTCAAATCCAAACATAATGAACCTGACTACTATTAGACTCCCCACTATTTTTTGGATTTTAAACTGCCATACTATTAAGTCTGACATCACGCCGGTGTTACACTGAATTCTGCGACCCATCGAAAAGTGTGACCCCAGAGGGCGCTGTTGCACATTTGCTGGCATGAAGTCGATAAAACAGTGTGCATTATAACAAAAACATAAACAAAACATAAGATCAGGTCCAAATAAAAGTCAACACAATATCTATATAATCGAAACTACGCAAGTTAAGCATGAACGATGCGACTAATAACAGATGAGTCTGACACACGTATCTGTTGCTGACGACACTGACCACACACACACACACACACACACGCGTACGACGCTGAAGTTGGCATCCGATTCGCAGCATCCGATTCGGCTTGAAAACCACTTAGAATCTTCAAATCGGTCCTGATTGAAAACCACTACACCTATACTCTTCAAATCTGGACTACATTATCACAGTGAGGCTATACATTATGTAAAACATAGTTTCAGATTTTTGAAACCGTTACCCTATTTGTGAAAATGCAATGCGGTCAGGACCCCTAAATGAGCCTGTATTGCATTTTCACAAATAGGGTAAAGGTTTCACAAATCTGAAACTATGTTTTACATAATGTATAGCCTCACTGTGAAAATTAAGTCCAGATTTGAAGAGTCTAGGTGTAGTGGTTTTCAATCAGGACCGATTTAAAGTGGACCAGCTGCCGAATCGGATGCTGCGAATCGGATGCCAACTTCAGCGCCGTCACACGCGTACAAGTTGCAACTACCTACTTTCTGAGGGGTATGCAGACACATCACTGGCGTCCCCCCCTCCCAAAAAGAAAGTGTATAAATCGAATTGATTCAAGGAGTTTCAATGATGTAGTCATCATAAAGCATGGGCTATAAAAACGTAAATGTTTATTTTAAAGTGCAATTTCAAAGTACAAGTTCAAAGAACAAGTTCAAGAATTGCAAGCAATAAATTGTGCATAACGTTACTTTGAAACATTGCATAACGTTACTTTTTGAAGTTTGACAAGCAGCAGGGACATTTATTTCACCACATTAGAAATTGAATGAGTCAATCTAACGTTAGCATATAGCTCAGCTTGCTAGTAGAAAATGCAACATCAGCGAACCACCAAACAAACTCTGTAAAACGTAACAATATTTCAATCTTACCTTCATATCAGCCAAAAGGAGGTGGCTGCAGAGACTGTTAACAATTCGAAAAATAAGCACTTGTGGCACGTTAATCTGTATGTTGCACAGTTGGTTTGACAACTTGAGGTCAAAAGGTCAAGGAGCATACCGTGCCGAAGTTAGTTTGATGTTGGATATCCAACAGGTATTCAACAGATATTCGGCCATTAATTTCCTATGGAAGACGGCTTTTTGCTCAATAGCTTCCGAGTTATGGGACCCAGAGGCCCCAGACCAATGTAGACCTGTCCTACTATGTGGTACTAACAACACACACCTCACTAAAAATTTATATTTTATTTATTTCATTTTAATTGTGAAAAATTGTAAAATAAGCCTTGTGGCACATGGGGGTTATTATTATCTGTGTTATACAGTTGGTTTGACATCGAGAGGTCAAAAGGTTAAGGAGCATAATACGTTTATTTATTTATTTTATTTGTGAAAAATTGCCGAAATTATATTTTTGAAAAATAAGCCTTGTGGCACAGGGGGGTTATTATCATCTGTCTCATACAGTTGGTTTGATATCTTGAGGTCAAAAGGTCAAGGAGCATAATAGGTTTATTTATTTATTTTATTTGTGAAAAATTGCCGAAATGATATATTTGAAAAACAAGCCTTGTGGCACATGGGGGTTATTATTATCTGTGTTATACAGTTGGTTTGATATCTTGAGGTCAAAAGGTCAAGGAGCATAATACGTTTATTTATTTATTTTATTTGTGAAAAAATGCCAAAATGATACATTTGAAAAATAAGCCTTGTGGCAAATGGGGGTTATTATTATCTGTGTTATACAGTTGGTTTGATATCTTGAGGTCAAAAGGTCAAGGAGCATAATACGTTTATTTATTTATTTTATTTGTGAAAAATTGCCCAAATGATATTTTTGAAAAATAAGCCTTGTGGCACAGGGGGGTTATTATTATCTGTCTTATACAGTTGGTTTGATATCTTGAGGTCAATAGGTCAAGGAGCATAATAAGTTTATTTATTTATTTTATTTGTGAAAAATTGCCCAAATTATATTTTTGAAAAATAAGCCTTGTGGCACAGGGGGGTTATTATTATCTGTCTTATACAGTTGGTTTGATATCTTGAGGTCAATAGGTCAAGGAGCATAATACGTTTATTTATTTATTTTATTTGTGAAAAATTGCCCAAATGATATTTTTGAAAAATAAGCCTTGTGGCAAATGGGGATTATTATTATCTGTGTTATACAATTGGTTTTATATCTTGAGGTCAAAAGGTCAAGGAGCATAATACGTTTATTTATTTATTTTATTTGTGAAAAATTGCCCAAATGATATTTTTGAAAAATAAGCCTTGTGGCACAGGGGGGTTATTATCATCTGTCTTATACAGTTGGTTTGATATCTTGAGGTCAAAAGGTCAAGGAGCATAATACGTTTATTTATTTATTTTATTTGTGAAAAATTGCCGAAATGATATATTTGAAAAACAAGCCTTGTGGCACATGGGGGTTATTATTATCTGTGTTATACAGTTGGTTTGATATCTTGAGGTCAAAAGGTCAAGGAGCATAATACGTTTATTTATTTATTTTATTTGTGAAAAAATGCCAAAATGATACATTTGAAAAATAAGCCTTGTGGCACAGGGGGGTTATTATTATCTGTCTTATACAGTTGGTTTGATATCTTGAGGTCAATAGGTCAAGGAGCATAATACGTTTATTTATTTATTTTATTTGTGAAAAATTGCCCAAATGATATTTTTGAAAAATAAGCCTTGTGGCAAATGGGGATTATTATTATCTGTGTTATACAATTGGTTTTATATCTTGAGGTCAAAAGGTCAAGGAGCATAATACGTTTATTTATTTATTTTATTTGTGAAAAATTGCCCAAATGATATTTTTGAAAAATAAGCCTTGTGGCACAGGGGGGTTATTATCATCTGTCTTATACAGTTGGTTTGATATCTTGAGGTCAAAAGGTCAAGGAGCATAATACGTTTATTTATTTATTTTATTTGTGAAAAATTGCCGAAATGATATATTTGAAAAACAAGCCTTGTGGCACATGGGGGTTATTATTATCTGTGTTATACAGTTGGTTTGATATCTTGAGGTCAAAAGGTCAAGGAGCATAATACGTTTATTTATTTATTTTATTTGTGAAAAAATGCCAAAATGATACATTTGAAAAATAAGCCTTGTGGCAAATGGGGGTTATTATTATCTGTGTTATACAGTTGGTTTTATATCTTGAGGTCAAAAGGTCAAGGAGCATAATACGTTTATTTATTTATTTTATTTGTGAAAAATTGCCCAAATTATATTTTTGAAAAATAAGCCTTGTGGCACAGGGGGGTTATTATTATCTGTCTTATACAGTTGGTTTGATATCTTGAGGTCAATAGGTCAAGGAGCATAATACGTTTATTTATTTATTTTATTTGTGAAAAATTGCCCAAATGATATATTTGAAAAATAAGCCTTGTGGCAAATGGGGGTTATTATTATCTGTGTTATACAGTTTGTTTTATATCTTGAGGTCAAAAGGTCAAGGAGCATAATACGTTTATTTGTGAAAAATTTCCCAAATGATATTTTTGAAAAATAAGCCTTGTGGCACAGGGGGGTAATTATCATCTGTCTTATACAGTTGGTTTGATATCTTGAGGTCAAAAGGTCAAGGAGCATAATACGTTTATTTATTTATTTTATTTGTGAAAAATTGCCGAAATGATATATTTGAAAAACAAGCCTTGTGGCACATGGGGGTTATTATTATCTGTGTTATACAGTTGGTTTGATATCTTGAGGTCAAAAGGTCAAGGAGCATAATACGTTTATTTATTTATTTTGTGAAAAAATGCCAAAATGATACATTTGAAAAATAAGCCTTGTGGCAAATGGGGGTTATTATTATCTGTGTTATACAGTTGGTTTTATATCTTGAGGTCAAAAGGTCAAGGAGCATAATACGTTTATTTATTTATTTTATTTGTGAAAAATTGCCCAAATGATATTTTTGAAAAATAAGCCTTGTGGCAAATGGGGATTATTATTATCTGTGTTATACAATTGGTTTTATATCTTGAGGTCAAAAGGTCAAGGAGCATAATACGTTTATTTATTTATTTTATTTGTGAAAAATTGCCCAAATGATATTTTTGAAAAATAAGCCTTGTGGCACAGGGGGGTTATTATCATCTGTCTTATACAGTTGGTTTGATATCTTGAGGTCAAAAGGTCAAGGAGCATAATACGTTTATTTATTTATTTTATTTGTGAAAAATTGCCGAAATGATATATTTGAAAAACAAGCCTTGTGGCACATGGGGGTTATTATTATCTGTGTTATACAGTTGGTTTGATATCTTGAGGTCAAAAGGTCAAGGAGCATAATACGTTTATTTATTTATTTTATTTGTGAAAAAATGCCAAAATGATACATTTGAAAAATAAGCCTTGTGGCAAATGGGGGTTATTATTATCTGTGTTATACAGTTGGTTTTATATCTTGAGGTCAAAAGGTCAAGGAGCATAATACGTTTATTTATTTATTTTATTTGTGAAAAATTGCCCAAATGATATTTTTGAAAAATAAGCCTTGTGGCAAATGGGGATTATTATTATCTGTGTTATACAATTGGTTTTATATCTTGAGGTCAAAAGGTCAAGGAGCATAATACGTTTATTTATTTATTTTATTTGTGAAAAATTGCCCAAATGATATTTTTGAAAAATAAGCCTTGTGGCACAGGGGGGTTATTATCATCTGTCTTATACAGTTGGTTTGATATCTTGAGGTCAAAAGGTCAAGGAGCATAATACGTTTATTTATTTATTTTATTTGTGAAAAATTGCCGAAATGATATATTTGAAAAACAAGCCTTGTGGCACATGGGGGTTATTATTATCTGTGTTATACAGTTGGTTTGATATCTTGAGGTCAAAAGGTCAAGGAGCATAATACGTTTATTTATTTATTTTATTTGTGAAAAAATGCCAAAATGATACATTTGAAAAATAAGCCTTGTGGCAAATGGGGGTTATTATTATCTGTGTTATACAGTTGGTTTTATATCTTGAGGTCAAAAGGTCAAGGAGCATAATACGTTTATTTATTTATTTTATTTGTGAAAAATTGCCCAAATGATATTTTTGAAAAATAAGTCTTGTGGCACAGGGGGGTTATTATTATCTGTCTTATACAGTTGGTTTGATATCTTGAGGTCAATAGGTCAAGGAGCATAATACGTTTATTTATTTTATTTGTGAAAAATTGCCCAAATGATATATTTGAAAAATATGCCTTGTGGCAAATGGGGGTTATTATTATCTGTGTTATACAGTTGGTTTTATATCTTGAGGTCAAAAGGTCAAGGAGCATAATACGTTTATTTGTGAAAAATTTCACAAATGATATTTTTGAAAAATAAGCCTTGTGGCACAGGGGGGTAATTATCATCTGTCTTATACAGTTGGTTTGATATCTTGAGGTCAAAAGGTCAAGGAGCATAATACGTTTATTTATTTATTTTATTTGTGAAAAATTGCCGAAATGATATATTTGAAAAACAAGCCTTGCGGCACATGGGGGTTATTATTATCTGTGTTATACAGTTGGTTTGATATCTTGAGGTCAAAAGGTCAAGGAGCATAATACGTTTATTTATTTATTTTATTTGTGAAAAAATGCCAAAATGATACATTTGAAAAATAAGCCTTGTGCCAAATGGGGGTTATTATTATCTGTGTTATACAGTTGGTTTTATATCTTGAGGTCAAAAGGTCAAGGAGCATAATACATTTATTTATTTATTTTATTTGTGAAAAATTGCCCAAATGATATTTTTGAAAAATAAGCCTTGTGCCACAGGGGGGTTATTATTATCTGTGTTATACAGTTGGTTTGATATCTTGAGGTCAAAAGGTCAAGGAGCATAATACGTTTATTTATTTATTTTATTTGTGAAAAAATGCCAAAATGATACATTTGAAAAATAAGCCTTGTGGCAAATGGGGGTTATTATTATCTGTGTTATACAGTTGGTTTTATATCTTGAGGTCAAAAGGTCAAGGAGCATAATACGTTTATTTATTTATTTTATTTGTGAAAAATTGCCCAAATGATATTTTTGAAAAATAAGTCTTGTGGCACAGGGGGGTTATTATTATCTGTCTTATACAGTTGGTTTGATATCTTGAGGTCAATAGGTCAAGGAGCATAATACGTTTATTTATTTTATTTGTGAAAAATTGCCCAAATTATATATTTGAAAAATAAGCCTTGTGGCAAATGGGGGTTATTATTATCTGTGTTATACAGTTGGTTTTATATCTTGAGGTCAAAAGGTCAAGGAGCATAATACGTTTATTTGTGAAAAATTTCACAAATGATATTTTTGAAAAATAAGCCTTGTGGCACAGGGGGGTAATTATCATCTGTCTTATACAGTTGGTTTGATATCTTGAGGTCAAAAGGTCAAGGAGCATAATACGTTTATTTATTTATTTTATTTGTGAAAAATTGCCGAAATGATATATTTGAAAAACAAGCCTTGTGGCACATGGGGGTTATTATTATCTGCGTTATACAGTTGGTTTGATATCTTGAGGTCAAAAGGTCAAGGAGCATAATACGTTTATTTATTTATTTTATTTGTGAAAAAATGCCAAAATGATACATTTGAAAAATAAGCCTTGTGCCAAATGGGGGTTATTATTATCTGTGTTATACAGTTGGTTTTATATCTTGAGGTCAAAAGGTCAAGGAGCATAATACGTTTATTTATTTATTTTATTTGTGAAAAATTGCCCAAATGATATTTTTGAAAAATAAGCCTTGTGCCACAGGGGGCTTATTATTATCTGTCTTATACAGTTGGTTTGATATCTTGAGGTCAATAGGTCAAGGAGCATAATACGTTTATTTATTTATTTTATTTGTGAAAAATTGCCCAAATGATATATTTGAAAAATAAGCCTTGTGGCAAATGGGGGTTATTATTATCTGTGTTATACAGTTGGTTTGATATCTTGAGGTCAAAAGGTCAAGGAGCATAATACGTTTATTTATAAATGTTATATTAATTGTAAAAAAATGCTGAAATGATATGTTTGAAAAACAAGCCTTGTGGCACATGGGGGTTATTATTGTCTGTATTATACAGTTGGTTTGACATCTTGAGGTCAAAAGGTCAAGGAGCATAATAAGTTTAAAAAAAAAAGAAGTAAAAAATCAATGCATTTTTTTTTTTTGGAAAAATAAGCCTTGTGGCACATGAGGGACATTAATCAGTATGTTGCGCAGTTTGTTAGACATCATTCACTAAAATGGTTGAAGCGCATTATAGGTTTGTATTTTGAATGTTAAATGAATGTTGAATATTAAACTAATTTAATGCTGGTCGATCTTCGTTCCTACCCTCACCTATGGTCATGAAGGATGGGTGATGACCGAAAGGACGAGATTGCGGGTACAAGCCGCAAAAATGGGTTTTCTCAGGAGGGTGGCTGATGTCTCCCTTAGAGATAGGTTGAGATGTTCAGCCATCTGTGAGGAACTCGGATGAGAGCCGCTGCTCCTCTGCTTAGAAAGGATTCAGTTGAGGTGTTTCAGGCTTCTGGTAAGGATGCCCACTGGGCGCCTCCCTAGGGAGCTGTTCCAGGCACGTCCAGTGGAGAGGAGGCCCCGGGGATGACCCAGAACTAGTTGGAGAAGTCTGGTGCCCCCTGCTAGAGCTGCTACCCCTAATGCTACCGGATAAGCGGCTTTGAAGATGAGGATGAGGAACGTTAACTCACTGAACCATCTCTAACACCTCAACCTGACCATTACCGAAAACAACTTAACCATGACCAACACCCTAAACTCAACTATCTCTGACCCAATTCCAAACCTTAATGAACTCTAGCCTAATACTTTAACTTGACCATCTCTAACCCGAAGAAAAAGTTGGTGGGAACTTGAAGTGGGTGTGTCCTGTAGTAGAGTGTAACTGCAGGTCAACCCAATCTCACGCCAAAATGTTAAAGAAAATGTGTTTCCCCATTTTGTGTAAAGGATATATTCAGAATTGATTCCAATCTTGTTAAGGAATTTTTATTTTTCCTGGGTTGTTGTGGTTTATACAGCCTGCGTGAAACACGCAGGCTGTAAAAGGCTTAAACACGTAAACACGGTAAGGACGCACGGGGGGACGTATCTATGATGCGCTTTCAGTAGTTCATCTTCGGAACATTAGTTTCCCCACGGATGACACACGTCCATAACATCCACCATTGCATAATGAGTGTAGTGGAAGTGCACTGTAGTTAAGTACTTGGTGCATACTACTCCTGGATATACCTTAACTACTCCTGTATAAACCTTAGTGTACTGCTCCTGGATAGACCTTTGTGTAATACTCCTGGATAGTTCGTACAACACCTGGATAAACCTTATGAAACCTCCATGTCTATGGCTACTCCTAGCGCAGTGGCAGATATTTGTGTAAAGGTGGGATGGGGCTTCAAATCTAACGAAGCTCGCGAATCGGTCCGATCATTTATTATGAAATGGATCCCTACAGAGAAATACACTTTTTTATTTTCTATTCCCTTGATCCGTTTGTTATATGACTTCAAAATAACTTATATTGGAGTACTTTTTAGGACTGTCAGTCATGTTCCCCAAAGTCAGTGAAGCTTGCTTGTCTGGGAGAAGGAAGGAACCAGAACACAAAGCAGTAATGCCGCTAAAGCCTTTACTTTAGATGTTCGCCGTCCACTGATGCAGTAAAATGAAGAGCCGTTGAAAACCTTCCCTGCTCTGTGTCTTTCTTCCAGATCAGAAAATCAAGGGAAACTCAAGTTTACATGAAGTGCAAGTAGGCTATAGCAACTCTCTTTCAAGATTGTTATCCTCAAATGTTAGTCGGTCCAGTTCTTTATTCTGTTTACCTGATTCATGGTGAAGTTGCATTCAAAGGTATGCATGGTTTATTATTGTATTTTATGATATAATTAACAATTTGCAACTTTACCAATGTCTCCCCGCTACATAATTCGGTAGGTGAATTAAAATAACTGTCAGAAATAGCAGCTTCGCTAAAACGAAAGGGAGAGGGATGGAGAGAGAAAAAGAGAGCAGGAGAAAGCGAGGGAGAGAAAGAAAGGGGGGGGGGGGCAGTGGAGTGGGAAAGAGAGAGACATTGAAGGACACAAAGAGGGGGAGAGAGAGAGATAGACGGGGGGGGGGGGGGTGTCATGGAAAGGGAGGGAGATGAGAAGGTATGCGTGCACCTGTACTCCTTCTTCTCTACCTCTAACCTCACTCTCCTCTGCAATACACACACACACACGCACGCACGCACGCACGCACGCACGCACGCACGCACGCACGCACGCGCGCACACACACACACACACACAGGCAACCTCAATATTGAGTTCTACAAACAACAGCTCGAGACAGGACTGCATCCAAATAGAAAAGAAAAATACACTGAAGTAGAAAATATTGAACAAAAAAGCACATCATAGCAATCAGTATTTTGAAAGGAGGCACATATACACACTCAAGGTACATACAATACATGAAATATACATAGCTTTTAAGGGTCACACAAAATGCAAAGAAAATGACATTCAATTGAAGAATGAAAGTGGCCCATTAAATATGGCATGTGAGTATTCTCCTTATCCATACTCTTTATATTTTCCTATTGTATTTCAACAGTCAATTACCTTTATTTATTTTTTGCTGCTGTTGTTTGCATCTTGTATAACCATCAGGAAAACAACTTCAATAAAAAATGGATTCATGTCGGAGCTTGACATTACCTTCCTCATATCATTTCCTTCCTCTGTGTGGTTTCCTTGTACATGATTGTTGACTTCAAAGCAAACATTGTAACATTTGACACATCGTGAAGAACATTGGTAATATGTGTTACATAACAATCAGGTTAAGATAATTCGGGGGGGGGGGGGGGGGGGGGGGATTAGCAAAGCACACTCACCAAATGTTTTAATTACCATATGATCATAAGAAAAATATGCAGTTACATAATGAATATAGTTCAGTAAAATATAGCAGAGTAGAATAGAAAGGCTTTATTTTTAAAGTGTTTACACGTTGCAATTTTTACCCCAATTACGTGGACACAGGACATGGCTTATTTATGTACAAGTAGCATACAAACAAATAATATTAAATACATAGGCCTACATACATTTCTTAGCACTTAGCATGTGAAGTTGTTGAGTACTTAAGTTAATAACTTATTAGGTACGGATTTTTTGCAAGATGTAGGCCCATTGCAATAGCAAATATTGTCTTCAGATACATTTAGAAACAATCCAAGCTAAAAGATATATAAACTATTATTTTGGGTTTAAAAAATAAACTCATCCTTGCTCCTGTGTGTGTGTGTGTGTGTGTGTGTGTGTGTGTGTGTGTGTGTGTGTGTGTGTGTGTGTGTGTGTGTGTGTGTGTGTGTGTGTGTGTGTGTGTGTGTGTGTGTGTGTGTGTGTGTGTGTGTGTGTGTTTGTTTGGGGGCGGGGGGCGTATAGGTGTGTATATGTTTCTGTGTGTGTGTGTTTGGGGGGGGAGGACACAGTTGGCAATAATTACTAGTGGATATTTTCTGGATAGTTTACAGGGAGGACACATTTATATTGTATACATGTAAGATAAATAGGAGCCTACTCAAAATGCGAAGGAAAGTCATCTTCAGTGTTGAAGTCACCAGCGTATGGTCAATTGAATGGCATGGATGATTTATTATACCTTATATTCTTGGATGGGGGCCAATAACACTGTATGTTATATTTCCATCCTCCTTTGGGTTTTTCTGAATAAATGAGCAAACAAAAAAGAAAGGAATAAACGAATGGAAGTCCAAATGAAAGAAGGCATGATTCAATAAATGAATGCATTAATTAAATGAATCACCAGAAGAGGATTTACCTTGAGATTCATGTCACCAGTAGGTTTATTCTGTGCTGCCCTGGAATGCATCGGAATCACGCTACTATAAACAACGTCTGTTTCAGACGACACCTTGATCAGAGAAGAGACAACTTTATCAGATCGTGCTACATTTGTTTAGATGTTGTTGTATTACTTTCTTGTCAATGCAGAGCCCCCTCTGGGTCAGAGCTTTGGTTCAATTTCAGGGTTTGTTTTACCCTGTAAGGTTGGTATGGAGAGTAAATCAAAATGTAGCCTCATCTTACTGTGATTGCTGTAAGTTTTCTTTTGGCTCGCCCTGAAAGAAAATAATTATTTTCTTAAAAATAACAAGCCAACAATAAAACGGGTATAAAATAAAATTCATTGTATAATATAAACACAACTAAAAGACAAACAAATAAAATACACAATTACAAATGTAACTTATATTTGCATTTTCATTTCAAGAGATTGAAAGTTATGTTTCAACATACTGTGGAACATCCACGAAACCAACAGGACCACTGATATAATGAACAGCAATATGCCCAAAGGAAGGAGCAGGTTCTTTAGGTTGTTTCTGTAAAAAAAATAGAGCACCCTTTATTGACAAAACTGTTCATGACACAAACAAAACTTGAAGAATATGTGTGTAAGTACAATCTTTTTATTTTACAGCCATCACACATTTCTACCTATTTAAATGAAATACGGTCAGATGTAAGATACATTTGGGTAAGGTAACCGAGGAGAGCAAAAGGGGACTGACCTCGGAACATCAGGTTTCTTCTCTGTAATCTTTTTAGTGGACACATCTGACAAAGTGCTCACAGTTGTTGAGGTTGCTACATAATGTGGAAATAACACAACATAGTGAGATTACTACATTTCCTTAATCAACTTCCTGTTGTTGATAACATAGATAATGTTTACAAGTGGAAATGTTTCAACATAGCAAAATATTTTTTTTAATCCCTTTAGACAATACACTTTTAAACTTACGTGTATTCGTTGTCTTTGAATTTACAGCAACGGTAAGATGTATTGGCATATTTCGTTTTCCTTGGGAAAAAATGTACCAACCACTGCTTTCCATGTCTAGGTCTTTCATAGTCACCACAAAAACACCTTGTTTGCTTGCATCAATTGAGTATTGTGAACCTTCAATAAAGCCATCCTGTTGCTCCTTGCAGTGGTCCAGTTCGCACCATCCTGGTTTGCCGTGTTTTTTAGAGTGAAAACTGATATTTATTCTATCTCCATCAAATCCTATTATTTCCTGTTGATCCACATACAGACTGGACTCGTCTGAAAGAGAAATAACTTCTATCAGAGTGCATTCAAATAGCCTTCTTACGAAAAAAACATTTAAATCCTAGTTGTTTTTTCTAAGTGTTTAATCCAAAACACACTCACCTTCGGACACTAAAAGTTGGAAGCATGTTTTCTCATCTGAGGCATCAGGTATCTCCACAGCACACCAGTAGGATTGCGTTCCCTCCTCTTGGCTTGTGATGGATACTGTGAAGACCCCTTGGTCCGGGTCATCAGAGATTGTGTACTGGCCTTCTGGAAAACTACTCCCTGAGTTGGTTGTGATTATTTTATCACATACAAACCAAACCCTTCCTTTACAAAGGTACTTAACATGGTTCTTATGGCTTGGTTGGTATAGACATGGAATGGAAACCCTGGCCCCTACTTTCACAGACACTTCTTCACTCACCGTAGTGAGGCTGTGAGTTCCTGTTCACAAACCACACATGTGTTTTTTTTAATTGAACGATACAAAATACATACAAAAACATACAAAAATAGATTACAGACAACTGTCTATGCTTAATAGGCCTACCTTTTTTGATGAAGATCCCAATGAACTAAAATCTCATCTAAATCTGATCTAATCATGATCTAAAATAGTCTTAAGAGATTTATCAACTGTCTGTATCAAACTCAAGAAATGTGACTCACCTGTGAGTCCACAGAGGGTAACAACGATAACAAGAAAAGGAGCCATGTGCACAAAGTCGGTAGATTGGAGGTGAGTGCCTTTGTGAGTGTTTGTGACAGAGCTATTTGAGTAGTGGCTAGTGATGTGCTATTTCCTCATTTTTTAGCCAGAATGCAACTTCCTTATTATATAAGTACGTATTATTATATTATACAATACATTTGTTAAACTTTAAAACAGTTATGTTTACTATGATCATACCATGTAGATTGCCCTATTGTTAATTGTATTATTGTTAGGCAATTATTTGCCACCTAGGACTTCACAGCCATGACAAAGATCTATCTGGGACTTGCACACCAAACAACACACCCACTTAAATATAAGAAACACCTCAAGATCACCTCCTGGATAAGAGTCGGGATGGCACGTGGGCTGGAAGTACAATACCTAAATGTTTAATTTAAGATGATCTGAACATACCCTAACTCTAAACATTAAATCAGAGGCAATGACTCTCCTGCATTCGCTTTACCGCACCGTTGTGACGAAAACAGAGCTGAGCCGGAGGGAAAAGCTCTCGATCTACCGGTCGATCTTCGTTCCTACCCTCACCTATGGTCATGAAGGATGGGTGATGACCGAAAGGACGAGATTGCGGGTACAAGCCGCCAAAATGGGTTTTCTCAGGAGGGTGGCTGATGTCTCCCTTAGAGATAGGGTGAGATGTTCAGCCATCTGTGAGGAACTCGGATGAGAGCCGCTGCTCCTCTGCTTAGAAAGGATTCAGTTGAGGTGTTTCGGGCTTCTGGTAAGGATGCCCACTGGGCGCCTCCCTAGGGAGCTGTTCCAGGCACGTCCAGTGGAGAGGACGCCCCGGGGATGACCCAGAACTAGTTGGAGAAGTCTGGTGCCCACTGCTAGAGCTGCTACCCCTACGAACCGACCCCGGATAAGCGGCTTTGAAGATGAGGATGAGGAACGTTAAATCACTGAACCATCTCTAACACCTCAACTTGACAATTACCGAAAACACCTTAACCATGACCAACACCCTAAACTCAACTATCTCTGGCCCAATTCCAAACCTTAAAGATCTCTAGCCTAATACTTTAACTTAACCATCATCTCTAACCCAAAGATAAAGTTGGTGTGAAGTGGGTGTGTCCTGTAGTAGAGTGTAACTGCAGGTCAACCCAATCTCACACCAAAATGTTAAAGAAAATGTGTTTCCCCATTTTGTATAAAGCATATATTCAGAATCGTTTCCAATCTTGTTAAGGAATTTACATTTTTCCTGGGTTGTCGTGGTTTATACAGCCTGCGAGAAACATGCAGGCTGTAACAGGCTGAAACACGCAAACACGGTAAGGACGCACGGGGGGACGTTTCTATGATGCGCTTTTAGTAGTTCATCTTCGGAACATTACAGTTTCCCCACGGCTGACTAACGTCCTTAACATCCACCGTTGCATAATGAGTGTAGTGGAAGTGCACTATAGTTTAGTAATTGGTGCATACTACTCCTGGATATACCTTAACTACTCCTGTATAAACCTTAGTGTACTGCTCCTGGATAGACCTTTGTGTATTACTCCTGCACTGCAGGAATAACATGGGTGGCACAGCGAAGTGGGCGTTTCGTGGGATGGGCGTATCGGGTGGTGGGAGTGGCGAGTGACGTTTCAATGTACCCGCAGAAAGAAAGAAGCCATTGGCCACCAGTGCTCTTCGCTCTTCAGTTCGACTATTGCTCATGACGTATTTTTCAGGCGCCTGAGCACTGCGCGAACTTTGAAGATGGAGGATGGATCCTATTGCACTTTAGTCAGTCTGTATAATTCCGTATCTTCGAATAACCTTGAAACATAGTCTCGATATATACGTAGGATTCTACATCGATGGAGTATGGAAAAGACAGGGTGGTGGCGTTGGTAGACATGGATTGCTTCTACGTGGCAGTTGAGCAAAGAATCAACCCAGCTTTGAAGAACACACCCTGTGTGGTAGCGCAATACAAAACGTGGAAGGGAGGCGGGTGAGTCCCTACACAGTTTCTAAAACTTCATAACAAAAGCCTAACGTTACATAGTTGGACTATCCACCCGTCGAAGTGCTATTAACCAGCAGAGCAAGTCCAGGGCAGCGACAGAGGCGTTCAAGATAGTCAAGACTATTATCTTTCTGCATAGCCAGGGCAAATCCAGAATCAGACAACAAAAAAGCCAGTTAGTCAGACATTCGGCTTCGTTATGGAGTCATAACTCCAAATGGTTTACCAGAAAAATACTAGTTTTAGTGGCATACTGTCAGTTGGTTTTTGGTCTAGGATGTGATAGATTCGCCATCATTTGTAAGAAGATGATTGTTTGTATGTTGTTATGAGTGATTTTCAAAACCCTTTGAAACGACATGTCAAACTGTCATGTACATATGCATGAGTCACCATGGTTTTGATGGTATTTGTATAGCATTATAGCGGTGAGTTACGAGGCAAGGGCGTGCGGTGTCACTCGCAACATGTGGGCGGACGATGCAAAGAAACTGTGCCCAGACCTCCGTGTGGCACGAGTCCGAGAGGCCCACGGCAAGGCCGATCTCACGCAGTGAGTATTGTTGTGTTCATCAATTATTATTGTTCAATCTGGAGGTCAGTCAAACAACTAACCAACCAAACACCGATCGTGTTTCAGTTACAGGGAGGCAAGTGTGGAGGTGATCGAAGTGATGTCGCGCTTTGCAGTCATCGAGAGAGCGAGTATTGACGAGGCGTACATGGATCTTACTGATGCGGTTCAACTCCGGCTGAAGAACATGACGGCGGGCGAGCGGATGGATCCAGACCTACTGCGGAATACCTTCATCCAGGGGTTCCCACTTGCTCAGGCTTCCCCTGAGCAAGGAGTTTCTTCAGAGTCCCTGGACAAAGGTAAGACATGGGTCACTAATTTACTCTAACTTTATGAATACATGTAACACCACAGACATTACTTATTATTACAACTGTTTATTAGGTTGCTCAGCTAAATTACCATATTGAGGCTGTGTAAAGCGTTTGGCACTTCCATATAAGGCCTGGAGTATAGACACAGCGAAGGACAGTAGGCTGCTCTTACTCCAGATGTTATGCTTTCAGTGGTTGCCTGTCTTTGTAACCATCATAATTCTTGTTAACTGTCAGTAGCCTCTATATGTCCTATACTATTTAGCCTACGTTTAAGTCATTTAGCAGAGGCTTTGGTTCAGCTGGGAGTCCAACACCCTCACCACGCGACCATCCTGCCGATTATACTATTGTATGTCACACTTTACATTTGTTATGATTTGACTTAACTCATTGATGAAGCCCCAGCCTCCGTCCTTACCGGCTTGTTTTGTTGTCCCCAGAGGAGCAGCGGTCCAGGGGCCTACAACAGTGGCTGGAGACCGTCCCCCCAGCCCCGTCGGAGGGCCGTGGCTCTGCAGAGCTCCAGCTAGCCGTGGGGGCCGCCATCGTGGAGGAGATGAGGGCGGCCGTGGAGCAGCACACCGGCTTCCGCTGCTCGGCGGGAATATCCCACAATAAGGTGGGAGGCCGTGCTGGTTATTGAAACTGCCAAGATTCAACTAAGATTATAGCAGCTGTTTGTAGATGCATAGGAGACCCATTTGGTCGATTGTTTTATCTGAAGTGAGGTATAGGACAATCAAAAAGTTCAGAGCAGCGATAGGAATCAGAAAACGCAGCGTTACTGGTAATTGCATGTTAGTTTTTCTTCATGTTTTTTTAATTTACTATCCCACCTTTCCAGATTCTGGCCAAATTGTCCTGTGCCTTCAATAAGCCAAACCGACAAACGGTGCTGCCCATGGACTCTGTGGAAGAGCTGTTCAGCTCTCTACCTGTAAGTAAGATGTGAGTATACAGTTGAACCCATAGTTGAAAGCAGATGTATTTGAAATAAGCTTAAGGTATAAGGCTTTTAAAAGCCACCTAGTTGGGGTTGGAAAACAAGGCAGATCTGAATGTTTAATCCTGGACAATGTAGCATATGTTCTGCAGCTGTTTTAATTGTGTCTGAACGATTTTCTCTATTTTAGGTGGCAATCTCGATTTAATGATAATTTATTAGCTATCACCAGTCAGGTAACACAGTGCTGAATGAGCCTATGGCCCACTGACGTGGTATGTGCTATGTGTTTTTGCCCATGCAGTCGCAATCTGGGAGGGAAGCTGGGGGTGTCCATCACAGAGACTCTCGTTGTGGAGAACATTGGAGAGCTCACCCAGTTCTCCAAGGCTCAGCTGGGACAGCACTTTGGAGACAAAACGGGGTAAGACCCAGGAAATGTACAGTACTTGCAAGCTCGTCAACAACTCACCGGCTGACACCGCACATGCTCATTTGATGCCGTCTTTGTTGGTTGAACCTCTGTTTAACACCAATTGTTGTCCTTGTCTCTGCAGTCAGTGGCTCTATGACTTGTCACGGGGGGTTGATTTTGAACCAGTGAAACCCAGGCAGCTCCCAAAGTCGATTGGCTGCAGCAAAAACTTTGCTGGAAATTCTTCGCTGGGGACGATTGAGCAGGTTAGAAAAATATGTATTTTTATTCATTATTAAAAAATGTAGTAAAATAAATAACATGACAAGGGTTTGACATCAGAACTTAATTGAACATGTTTTTGTTATGATCAATTAGGACAAATGAGTGACCGATTTAACCCTCTGTGTAGGTGAAACACTGGCTGCACCAGCTGGCCCTGGAGTTGGAGGAGAGGTTGACCAAGGACCGAGACATGGTGGGTGTAAACAAACTGCTTTCTGCTGGCTGCAGATCGGGACGGGATATTTGTTGGGCTGATAAGTATTAAGGGCCGGGGTTTTGGGTTTTAACCCCAATGTCTGCAGTCTACTCTTGTTCTGTTGTTATTATCTATCGTTTTTTTTGCTGTGTTCTGGCAGAACGGGCGGGTTGCCAGGCAGTTGACGGTGGGCGTCCGACAGCTCGGAGACAAAAAGCCCAGCAGCTTCTCCCGCTGCTGCCCGCTGGTCCGCTACGACGTCGCCAAGATATCCGGCGACAGCTTCGCCATCATCAAGAGCCTCAACGCAGCGGGCCACCACCAGGCAGCATGGTAGGCTGGATCAGACCAATGACGTTGATCGTGTAGCACTTTGTTTAGGTGTCGTTTTATCATTTATACTTATGCATTGTGTAGAATAATTGTATTGTAGTGGGCAGGATAGTTGTAGTGGCTAGGGTGTTCGGCTCCTAGCCTAAAGGTACTGGGTTCGATCCCCAATGTCAAGCCTACCTGTTAGGGCTGTCACTTTTTATTCGAAGTTCGAATATTCGTTCGAAGGTGGGGTGAAAAGTTCGAATTCGAAGTGTAATTCTCCATTCGAACTGTAAAAATGCGCTATAAAGAAGAGAGCGGCGAGTGGCTTCTCCTCAATAAAGCGGCCCTCATGGATCCCCGCTTCTCCCGGTTAGTCCACCTTTCCCCTGCACAGAAACATCTCGTGACTGAAAGCCTCTCACACGAGCTCATTGAAACGGAGACCGACACTGATCGCACACGACAGGGAGAAAAGTCCGCTGCTGCGCTGGGCGCGATGGGCAGCCTGTTTGGGGACTTATACAGCACGGCTGACACAAGCAGCTGCAGCGGTAACGGCCGAGCTGCGAGACTACTTGTAATTTTCTTTCCGTAAGGAATAAAAAGAGCAGCATGCCGTGTTGGAGGTCGGCCTCACAGATTGTTCGTTTATATAGGCTGTGTGTGCCATGGACGACATGCGCTCCGCATATCGCGCTGCGAGCAGTTATTGTTAATGCGTAAAAGACAGCGGCACTTGTGTGTCGGAGCTTCCTCTTGTTGTGTTTACAAATGTGTATCAAAGATGTGTTTTTATCCTGTGCTGTTATGAATTCAGTAGGTATATGTGATTTCCACAAGAAATAAAAAGAAACACGACAACAGTTCTATGGGGGGGGGGGGTCGAATGTATTCGAATGTATTCAAATTAATTATGGACATTCGAAATTCGTTCGAATTTCATTTTTGGAAAAAGTGACAGCCCTACTACCTGTAGGCATTCAAAGAGCAGGACGCCCTAACCAAACCCCTTAGCTGTGGACATTTAGTGTTAAATCAGTTTGGATAAGAAGCATGCTTGAGTGCTGGTAATGCGTCGAGCAATACAGATATTCTATTACATGCGTTGTAAGTGAAACGTTTTTATTGGTTTTTATTTTCCAGGAGTCCAGCTCTCACCCTGCTCCACATTTCCGCCAGCAAGTTCAGCGACGCCCCCTTAGCTGGAGGAGGGATAGCCGGCTTCCTGTCTAGTGATGTCACTTCCTCCCAGGCCCTTTTCCCTGCCAGTGTTTCCCAAGGGGGGCTCGTGTCCTCCGGGCTGAGAAGCGGGAGCAGCAGCAGTGGCGGTACTCCCAGCAAACCCACCATGATCCAGTCTCTGTTCCAAAGAGCTGCTGAGAAACAGAGGCAGAGGACTGAAGGAGAAGAGGAGGAGGAGGAGGAGGAGGAAGGGAAGGATGAAGATGGAGATCAGGAATGTTTTGCGGTTTTACTCCCTCCACCCGCTTCTCGTTCGGTGGCTCCCTCCAGCGATCGGTCGGAGACCGCAGCTCCAGCTCCAAGCTCCTCCACAACACTTTCCTCCTCTCACGCCTCACCAGCGAAGGGCTCCGACGGTGGCATCTCGTCTTTCTTTCAAAGGAAAAGCATCGAGAGACGGTTACAAACGGCAGGCACCTCGAGCAAGGGCCAACGTGTTACAACCGGCCCAATAGAGATCGTCGGGGCGGTTGCCTCAGCCCTTCAGCCAGAGCACAACTCACAACCTCCCGCTCGCCCTCCTAAGGGTCAAGAGTCGAGCGTAGTGCCGGGTTCAGACGATGGACCTCCCCCTTCTCCTGGGGACCCTGGAGCCGGCCCGGACGACGAGGACCTGGTGGCCTGCGAGCACTGTGGCCACCGGGTGCTGGCCTGGGATATGCCCGAGCACAGTGACTACCACTTTGCTCTGGACCTCCAGAAGTCCTTCGCCCCTCCCTCCTCCACCACCACCACCCCCACCCCCACGGCTAGCTCCTCTCTGTCCGCTGCCTCTCCGCCGCCCGCCGCAACGGGAGCTTCCGCAACGAACCAGGCGACCCGGGGGAAGTCGAAGTCCAGAGGACAGTCTGGACCCCAGTCGAAAAGACCCCGACCCCAAGGGGGGCCCTTGGATTCTTTCTTTAAGAAGAACTGAGGATGCGTTGTTGTGGGCCACGCTCCCCAAGCGAATAGGGGTTATGGGTTTCCATGAAGAATGACTTGACTTTCTATCATAGTTTTTAGTCTTAAGGCCTATCTTGAATGTCTACATACTAAAATTAAATGCACTATTTGATACGACAACTAGGCTGGGATATTAAACTTTTTTGGATATTTATATATTTTTGTATGGAGTCTCGATTAAAGAAAATGGTGTACAAATAAAACAAGCATATTGTCCACCTTATCTTTTGTTTTGATTGATGCCTGTGTTTAGATGTATTGTACACCATCAAGCATAAGGAATATATACTTATATTTACAATCATTAGTGAGTTTTCAAATGTTTAGACGACTTGGTGTCAGGGAAATCTAGCAGAGGCCCTGAGCTAATCTGAAAAGGTCAGAGCAGTGCAGCTTTAGGTGATAAGCCTTGTCAAAGACCCACACGCACTACATTGATCAAGTATAGTAAACAACTGCCAATGTTCGTGTTAATACTTCATAACAGCTAAAGGGTTTGAACCAATGTTGACTTTTCTTGGTCATCAGGTTGGGACACGTTTCCATGCTTTCAAGGTGTTGTAAACATGTTAACCCTGACTGGTTGCCTTAAGGATAGTTAAGTTATTATTATTAAGGAGCAACTTGCTTGTTTTTGTTAATGCTTTCTACACTCAGATTAGGAGGATTCAAATCATGAGTTGAAACCATTAAACCTAATTATCTACATGTGTCAATCATCTCAAACTATATCAAGTAATACATTACTTTTATTTATGTACATCACAATATACAGTCTGGATTTGTACATAAACTTATATCATACTTCACCCGAATGATTAAAACGTTACAATCAGTCTGAACTTGAGGTTGCAAAAAAAGTGACAATCTGTGTTTGTAAAGGTTTAAAAGTATCGTGTTCTAATAAATCTTGTAAAAGTTAAAACCCCACTACAAATCTATAAAATGACTATTATTTTCCATACCGAAACAAAAAATGTAACACCTGATATGGTTTTCTAACTCCTTTTACAAACAGCTGATCATGTATTTTTGGTTGATACACATTCCTCATAATGATGACCACAAACTGCATAGCAGAGATGTAACCGAACACCTGGCATTAGTTTTTGCCATTCCCTCCCTTAATATATTTTCATTTTCATTCAGAGAGCGAACACTCTTCATTCAATCACCAAAAAACTTTCAATAATATATAAAGACAGCTGGCATGGCTCACAAAAGCCTAGAACAAAACAAAGAAACTTTTCCTCTAATTGCCTAATTGCTCGATTTTGAACAAGGACCATTTCAAAGAGTAGCACCGGACACAAGTTTTCCCTGTTAAACCTTTTTGGAGTTCAACAGCAGGTTGCTGAATAGAAGGCTGAAACAGTAGATCCATTACTAGGCACTGTGCTCTAACAGATCCTACTTAATAGCCTCAGTAACTTTCAGGGGGGGGGGGGGGGGGAGGATCCTCAAACAAAAACATATAATATTGCCACCTCAAAGGGCGGCTCTACATAGATAACGCATACTCAAAGAAGACGAATTATTGCGTTTCTTTGGGAGAAACATCCTTTTTTTTTCTTTTTTCTTTAAACCCTTCCAACTAACAAATTCAAATCTTCGTCCTTTTGTTAAGAGTGGAATGCAGTACATAGCCAGTTACGTTTTTCCTGAGCAACTAATGCACTTCTGAGATTGGCAGTAGCTTTAGGTGTTATTAGTGAGTCACACAAAACGTAATTCCGTCAAAATCGGTAATGCCCACAAAAACGTGGCCGGCCTCTGAAACTTGAAACGTAACCCCAGTGTACGGTCCTGGGATTCACACCATCTCCATAAAGTGCAGTTTCCAATCAATGAAACTCACTTCGACAAAGTCAACACACTTGTAAAACAGCTACGTCTGGTCGGACCACCTGATCAACATTCTCCATTCATGGTGCAAATGTTAGACTACACATTTTTTGTTTCATAAACACGTTTGTCTTCAGTGAGAACTAAACCAAAAGGTATTGTAGCTTCAGAAGAAGAAATGAAATGCCTCATTTCGAGATAGGCACTGTGTTGGTAAAATAGATGAGAGATGCAAGATGATACCCTGGCGTCATGACAACAACATCAACAATAACAACAGTGATGGTGGTGGCTCCTCTCTCACTCATCTTAACAAACTCTAGCTGCTTAACGTGAGTACAGGTCCGGCACCACTAGCCTTGAGTTTGTAAACAGGCGTGTGCCGTAAAGGTTTATGAGCAGATCTCTCAGTGCCGTATTGAACACTATTGTTTCAGTGCAAGTGGTTCTGGTTTGTGCATCTTTATACTTTGAAGGCAGCACTGCATCCGTTGTTGTGGGTTGAATGCCGGTGGCTTCAGTTGGTAACATTTCAACCAGGTGGGAGTAACAATTACAGAGCTTTGGTAGCAGTTCTTTCTGGTGTACCTCGCAGGGGACATGCTCTTCTTACACAATGTCCGGAGTTGCCACAGCCTCGACAAACAAGTCATAGGTACCTTTAAAATATGTTTGTGTAAGACAGAAGGAGAGGAGTTTGGTGGTCGTAAGGCTTTGAAAAAGGTACACACAAGAGGGACAAACCCAAACAACGAACAGGCGAAGCAAAAGGTCTTCTGTTTTCTGTTTGCAGAAATAGCCTGAGAGATTCCGCATCGGAGGAGAAAGCGAGATAAGGACACGGGGGAGACAAGCTGGGGAACAAAGAACCTGGTTCCAGAAGGACGGCATGGTTGTGGTTCTTTAGAGCGGAGGGTCTTTGCCGGTGGGGGGCCCTAGGCCTCGTCGTCCTCGCTGTGGGAGGGCGGGGTGGGGTGGTAGTGGGAGGCCGGCTGCAGCTTGGTGACGTGGCCGATGCCCTTGGTCACGCCCTCGCGGAACAGCAGCTTGGCCCCCACCTTCAGGTACTCCGGGTGCTTGATGAACTTGAAGCGCACCACCGCCTTCTCGCCCGTCCGCAGCTCCTCCTGTGACCCGGGGGAAGCAAGCACAAACAATGGGTTCAGACGGAGAGGAGGGGAAACGCCGGGAAAGCTGGTGTCTTTTTGTGTGATTCATAGAACTGGAAAGTAATCCACAGGATCATTTGATTCATTAAGCCGTTTGGCAACAGTAACTAGTTCAGGTATTCTCAGCAGAGGCCAGCTGCAAGGCAGGGGAACCGCCCTCGAACCCTGAGAAAGGGGGGGGGGGGGGGGGGGGGGGGGGGAGGAGTTATGACGGGTGGGTCGTCCGGAGGAGGGGCTGACCTTTCCGTGCACGGCCACGACGGTGGCGGTCTGCCTCACGTTGCCCACGTGCACCGTGACCTGGAAGCCCTTGTGGAAGGTTTTGGCGTGGAACAGCAGCACGATCTCAGCCTCAAACTGCCAGCAGATGGTGGGGTCCATCTCTGGGCTGACCATCACCATGCCCTGGGGGGGGGGGGACCACACACACGGACAGACGCTCAGTCAAGCACACAGGATCTCATTGACTCTATTCATTAGGATGAAGAATCTAATTATTTCAAAACAGACATGAGGGAAGATGGAGAGGCCCATTTGTATTGGGATGATTATTTACATCAAATCATTCTGGTTTCAAAATAGGATTCTGTTCTCTCACACACACACACAACCTTTTCGTGAACCCAAACAGACCCACAAAGAACAGACGGCATAAGTCAGTAAGAGAGACACAGACACTCTCTGGAGCTAGACGACGACAAAAACACACACACACACACACACACACACACACACACACACACACACACACACACACACACACACACACACACACACACACACACACACACACACACACACACACACACACACACACACACACCCTCTCCCTCTCCCTCTCCCTCTCCCTCTCCCTCTCCACCTAGAGAAGCTCAACCCAGACCACCCCATCCCAGCGGCGCCGTACCTTGCGCAGTAAGGCGCGGTCGAAGCCGCCCAGGGCCAGCGTGGCGGCCTGGCCGGCCCTCAGCACCCTGCACCCAGAGCGGTTCCTCTGGATGCTCTCCACCGTCAGCTTGTGGAACTGGCCCGAGTCCGTGGGCCCTACCACCAGCTGCTCCCCCTCACGGCAGATACCACTAAACGGAGGAGGGGGGGGGGGGATAGAGGAGACCAAGGTTACAGCTAAGACAGGGGGGGAAGTATAGATAAACATGTGGTTGATGAAAAGGTAGGAGAGCAGCCCTCCAGCGCTCTGACCTGTAGAGAGTTCCCCCGACCACCGTCCCCACCTCGGGCACCGTGTAGATCTCATCCACCTGGGACGGATCAGAGGTCAGGTTAGTACTCCACGAGGCACATAACCTGCTGTACGCCCCCTCCATGTCGAATCAAACCTTTCACATTATGGCTTCATCCATTGCCGTCTTCTCGTAGTGTGTGTATTCGTGTGTGTGTGTGTGCGTGCGTGCGTGTGTGTGTGTGTGCGTCGCACCTGGAACTCTGTGAGCTGCTGCATGAGCTCCTCCTGCTCCTTGCTGTTGCTGAGGGGAGGCAGGATGTTGAAGAAGACCTTGAGGTGCTCCAAGCTCTCCCCCGACACGTTGGACAGGGTGAAGATGGGAGTGATGCTGGGGAGGAGAGCCACACGCACGTCAACACACTGCCGCCTGTTGAAATGTGTGTCTTCATACTGTGGTAGTATTGCATGTAAACTGAATAATGCGTGTCTTTGTACTGTTTACTGTGTAATACATATGTTTTATAACACTGTACAACGCGGTCTCAATACTGTATACTTTATAATGTTTTATAACACTGTACAACGCGGTCTCCACACTGTATACTGTATAATATGTTTTATAACACTGTACAATGCGGTCTCCATACTGTATACTGTATAATATGTTTTATAACACTGTACAACGCGGTCTCCATACTGTATAATATGTTTCATAACGCTGTACAACGCAGTCTCCATACTTGGGCGTCTGGGCGAACTGCTGGGCGGCGGCGACGGCGTCGTCGGGGCCGCCCACCACCAGGGGCACCTTGTTGCAGCCGGGCTGCTTCAGCACGCGCTCCAGCTGGCGCACGGTGCGCTCCACCGTGGCCCGCGTGCACAGGTCCACCTTGGTCACCACGATGAAGATGGGCACCTTCAGCGCCATGGCCAGGCCCAGGTGCTCCCGGGTGGTGCCCACTGCAGGAGGAGGAGGAGGAGGAGGAGGAGGAGGAGAGGGTGGTGGAGGAGGAGGTGTTCAAAACGCAATTCAGGAATGTTCAGGAAGGACTTTTTAAACTAGCTGTTAGCAGAGGAGCCCTTGGTGTATGTGTGGGTGTGCATGTGTATGTGTTTGTGCACATTCATCGTTCGCACGCTCGCTCGCACTCACGCACGCACACGCACACACACACTTTCTGCAAGTCATGAGCAAGTCATTCGGCAACTGTTAGATTAGAATCGAGAGCAAACCTGATAGAGCAACATTTAACGATGTACTGCAACATTTAGAAAATAACTAGAATAAAACCCTGTATATATTTAGTAGAGCTATGAAGGATACCACCAGGTAAAGAATCACAGCAGCCGCAATTTTAACAATGAGAGAAAAAGTAAACAGTCATCTCGAGAGACAGGACCGACTTCAGGTGAAGAGGTTGCCTGTGATGACAGGGAGACAACAAAGCGCCGATCTCAATGTGTCAGTGAACACAGGTCGCAAGGGTAAGGAAACAGCATAGACTCAAGGGACAGGCCAAATCAACCATGACTCATCCTGATTTCACGAGGGAATGTTGTTTCTTGAGAACGCTGCCCTGACCTCTACCTGCTGCTTAATAGATATGCATCTAAACAAATTCAGTGCAAGTTGCTTTGGATAAAGGCAACTTGCATCAATGAATAGCAAATGTCTACCCACTGCAAAAAAAAAATGACCTATCAAGCTAAGATAAACAGCCTAGGGGGGATGATCGGTGATATGTGGGACCATGTGGCATTCAGGTCAAAGCAGCGGTGGGATTTAACATGTGGCCATGTTGCCAAGTAATAGAGCACGGTGTAGGTGTGTGATGGAAAAACAGCAGAGCGGGCCTATGCTTTGCACTTTATATAGAACTCAGCCATCCGTGTCTCTCAAGGGTGAGAGACGGGACACCTAAACACCCTTGTACATGCTGACAAGAGACTCGAGATACAGTGACCTTCTCTCCCTCCCACCTGCGTCAGCTGACTGGGAGACTGTTTGCGCAGACATCAGCACGACCAGCTGGCCTAAGACTGCATGCCATTGGCCATATTCCAGACAGGTTCTTCCTGTCTAATGTCCCGACCCTAACCTTTGCTTTTTATATGGAAACTTGATCATTAGGATGAATATAACTTTTTACAATCAAAATAATTTTTTCGATTTGTATGATTTGTATCTTGGCCTACGTTGTGAATGAGATTAAAGTCTCTGCTAAAACTTAAATGATAAATGGGGTGTGGGATGAATTTAGCAGGTAATTCCCCTGTTGTACTGTCTCTGCGTCCCAACGAAGTATGCATTACGCAGATAGGTTCCACTGTTTCATCATTGAAACCACAGCTCTTGGGTTGCAACCACTGTGTCTGTGTGCCTGCATGTGTCTGTGTGTGCAAGCGTGCGTGCGCTTGTGTATTTTAGGATGGTTCTCATACTTGACCCAGTAATCTTGCACAACTTTTTGTTGCATAATACAGTATATATGACTTCACATTTAGATTATAAACTATGATTATGGCTCGGAAAAGCGGAAGTATATATACGAGAACGTACACGGACTCGGTGCACAAATAAACAGTATTGTCAAAGAATATGTAGAATTTTCGATGTTAGGAACCTAAAAGATGGAAAAGAGTGTCGACCTAGGTCATTTAGACTAGCTATTAAGTTATTTAAAGGGCACCATGTGTAGATCGCATAGCGCTGGTGTAAAATGTCACTTGCGCTATTCTGGCTGCATGCTGCATGGAGCGTGCTTGATTGGATTGTATTAATTTCTCTGCACATGAATGACAGCCATCTCATCAACACGTTGTTGGTTTTCCCTAGTGTTGTGTATGTTTCTGGGTCTTTGTTGGCTCAGCCCTCCAGGCCATTTGAGCAGGGGACAAACAACACCCAAGTCCACCCCTGGGCACTTTGTTGCATTGTGTGACATAGCACAGTGACTGTAGTGGTTGCACTTGGACAGCCTGTTACTCTGCATGTGTAGAACAAATATGGCTGCAGAAGTGGCTGCACCTCTGAATATATAACCGTCGATAAACATATTATTTACTTAACATCATAAGTAAATAATAAGCATTGGAGGCACCTGAGGCATATCAACATGACAGAGGGAGTAGCCATATTGTATTTTAAAGGAGGAACAGTATGAATATGTCCATGTCCTAACATAACAGAGTTTAGGATAGAAAATTCTGATACACATTCATACTGACACACGTGTCCAACATTCAGTAATTTAGCAGACGGTTTCTGCAGCAGAAATAACTACGTCTTTACAAAATGCCATATGAATGATTTATAAACAACAACAACAAGTAAATAAACAACCGAAACGCAAGCCATTTCGGAATGGGGTCAGGGGTGGGGTAGGGACCCGGGGCGGGGGGTGTGTTGTTTACGTCAAGTCAGCCCCACTAAAAGGTTTCAGGTTCCTCAAATGAGGACAGATTGACCAGGAGACCGTAGTGTGTTACAACATTGTACGTGGCTAGGGTTGAGTTATTTATAGGGAGTGTTGGGGGGGTGCCGGGTGGGTGGTGATTGGGGGAGGGAGGGCTGGGAAAAAGGAGCCGATGGAAAAAGTATGTGACAAAGAATCCTTTCATTCTTGTTTAGTTAGTTGTTGGTATAGTACTTTCAGATTTGTGACGGGGCAGATAAGAGCAGCTTGGAGATACAGCATGCACTGGCATAGAGGGGAAGGGTTGTCAGGTGTGACCAACAAAAGCAGACTTTATACCGCATGTGTTGGGTGTGGGCAGGCCGATGCTTCATCAAGCCGAATTCTCTGCCTGATATTGAAATTATGCTCCAATCCCTCCCGGAAAGTTCTAGATTCAATCCCCAAGTTCCCCACTGCTGACCTATAGTCAACCTTCAGCAGGATGGCCTAGGGCCTACCAGCTACTTAATGAAGTGTATCCTATTTCACCGTGGATGAAGGTGTAAACTTGTGAGTTGTAACTAGCAGCAACGGTAAACATCAATCGTTGAGCCAAACCAAACCTACCAATGCCGGTGTTTGCACTGACGACCAACATGGCAAAGTCAGGGCAGTAGGTGGTGAGGCCGAAGATGGTGGTCTTCAGGTACTTGTGGTGTCCTGCCAGGTCGATGAAGGTGATCATCTTAGAGGCGCTCTCACAGATCTGCTCCGCTGTCCGCGACTCGCTGTAGTTCACCACCTGGCGGCACCAGGGAAGGACAAACGGGGTTACGGCCATCTTTCTAAAGGATTCATTGTCACGCGAGCACCTCGGTTAGATTATGCGGTCAAATTTATTAGGACCCCCGAGATCACCTGAGCCTCATTTGACAGCTGATTCCCGAGATATATATAAGGAAGAGCATGTGCGTTGGAGGGCGGCAGTAGCTCAGGAGGTAGAGCGGGTAACCTGAAGGTTGTTGGTTCAATCCCCGGTGTCCTTGAGCAAGGCACCCAACCCTGACTGTTAGCTCCAGACGAGCTGGCTGTCGCCTTGCAGTGTGTGAATGGTGAATGTGAGGCAATATTGTAAACCGCTTTGGGTGGCCAATGGTTAGAAAAAGCGCAATATAAATGCAGTCCATTTACATTGTTCACACATTATGGACGTCTAATACACAGGTTCTGCCTCCTGCAAGCTGTACCCAGGCGCTGTTCCTTGTCTTAAGTAAACAGTATCTCCCAATCTGTGTGAACTTGTCTAATGCGTCTTATCTCCTGTTGTCTGTTGCATGTCTGAAAGGACAATACAAATCATCTCCGTTCCTCATTCTCCGGAGTTCAAACGGAGCTCATGTGTGACAGACCTATCAGAGTAGGAATTAGTCTAAGGCCGTGTACACATCTAGCGGTTTTTTAAATCTGCCAGCGCTTGTTTTACATTATATTCCTATGGAGCAGAGCGCCTCTGGAAAAAGTCACGGCCGTTTTTTTAAACACCTATCCCAGCGTTTCTTTCTACCATACGGAGCGTTGAAAAAAGTTCAACTTTCAGGAAGAAAGCGGCTGACGTCAGGCGTCTTTTGGGCAACTGACCAATCACAAGCGGAACATAGACACTTCGTCACGAAGGAAACTCTCAACTATCAAAACAAGAAACAATGGCAGACAAATCACTCTAGAAAGTGCCGTCGGAGCGATTAATAGTTGTAATTACAGAACATGTTGAGATCTACGACATGTCTAATGGGCTCTAGCATGGATACGTTTTAGGGTCTAGAATGGGTTTGTTGCTAGGCGATAGAAAAAACGCTCTCGGCGCTTTTAGGGAAAAAAAAACGCTGCCAGCTTTTCTTTTTGTTGAAAAACGGTCGGCTCAACTTTTCCCCATTACAAAAAACGCTAGATGTGAACACTGCCTTAGTCTTCAGGCGAACTAATAAAAACCTCTTTGTTGAGCAGGTGCACGTAGAAGGCTATATTCACAAGAGAACTGATATACAACAGTATCTATCTATGCACTCGATTTGAAGGAGGGAAAACACATGCAAATGCATTGCCAGGTGGTAGACAGGATGCCAGGTGACCGACAATGGAGTCCTTCAAAAATAAACTAGATGACCTTGGTCGACACTGGCTTTCCGCCAAAACAGCTGGGACATTTCCTTGTCATTTTTCCCCTATACATGTCTCATTCAGCTTGAGAACTGTGGTCTGGTTTTAGCCTCTCAACTGTTGTGTACTTACCATCCGATATGCAACATTGGAGGGAAACTCACATTTTGTGACATGGACCCCTACAAACTCTACAAACCACCACCGCTTCTTCATCTTTATACCTCTAAAAGATTTCCCATGGCTGTGCGCTGATAAAACATTGAACATGACTGGAAGAGTCCTCACCTCCCCTTTGCTGTTGAAGCCAAGGATCTCAAAGCTGATGCTGGAGGTGCGACCGGTCTGGATCTCGTGGAGGTGTCTGAAGAGGTTGAGCCTGGCTCTCCCCCGTCCATTGTCCAGCTCCCCTTGCGTCAAGACCCCCAACAGGGTGGACTTCCCCGAGTCCACGTTTCCCAAGACGGCGACCCGCAGGTCCAGGAACTAAAGAGCGGACCAGAGGCACTTTATGAATCCCAGGTGTGGGGATGTCACAGTCAGCAGAACACGTGAGACAATCCCATGGAATAGATACTTGGAGAAATAGATAAATACTTTACTTATCCTAAAGGAAAGTTTATCAGTACCAGAAAACAAGACAAAAGAAAAAAAAGACAAGATAAAATAGGCTGAGGATGCAAAATTGTATTTAGAAAAAGCTATGCTACACAATATAAGGCAAAGCACATGCTTGAAACTGAGAGACGATCTGGTGAAACGCAAGAAGGCTGGTGACTTGAGTTTCAGACCACTGACCTGCTGGTCATCTGGGACCTTGCGGATGAGCACCTCTGCGATCTTACGAGGATCGTCAGAGTCGTAGTCCACCTCACACTCTCTGAGCACAGTGATGTCCGCTCCGACTCTGTGAACATTATTTAGCGCTAATATCACATCTTTAAAATTTCACCCCTTATGGTCACTTGGAATTTGTGTCCATTTAATCCAATGTTGATTGACTGCTTGGGATTAAGGCCTCTATTAAATGACTACATGTTAACAGTTTTATATTGGATAGAAGCGTCGGCTAAATTAATGGGTAATTGCAATGTAAACAGATCGATTTCTTAGTCTTACTTCTCAGCCATCCTGTGGAGGGTTTCGAGCGACGTCCTCATGTCCTCCTCCGACAGGCCCACCAGCATGCCGTTGTCCTCCACGCCGATCTGGTAGACCGCCTCGCCACGGCCCTCCTGCAGCCGCCATTTCATCTGCGTGGCGAGGTGCTCAAAGCGGTACTGCGTAGGGTTTATCAGCTTCAACTGGACACAGACACAAAGAAGAAGCCTTCCTTAATCGAAGCCTTCCTTAATCGAAGCCTTCCTTAATCGAAGCCTTCCTTAATTGTGTGTGTGTGTGTGTGTGGGGGGGGCAACCTCTGAGCAAGTTGCTCCTATCTGCATACCCTTATCTGATAGAAAATGTTGAAACACTGTGTTGCATTTCGTGAAACCACCTGCTAAATGAAATATGTGGTAAGAAAGACAAGACAGTGTTGGTTTATCTGACAGGGGAAGGAAGTGCCCTTTCTACAAATGTTCTTGCCAATCAATAGTGGGGTTGGATTTCCTGAAAGGAGCACTTAAACAGTCGGCCTGCACTACCAAACATAAAATATCAACAACAAACATGTTCTCTACATGAAGTAGGCATGAGAGATTGAAACCATAAAACATTTAGAAAAGTAGAAACATTTGACAGTGCATATAGTAGAATATATTTGGGGAATGGCTCTTCATTAAAAATACCGTGGAACTATTGAACCTGTTCCTAAATCCATCTAGTTCTTTAATAATTTATTTTGGTTCATTTAGTTCAGGCCAGTGCTTTTGCTTACCTTGTATTCTATATTTCCTTCTTCTGCCTGGGAGAGAAAGAAGAGGGTGGGGTGGGGTGGGCAGGGGCAAAGTAAGTCATCCAAAAACAAAACAATACACACAATTGACTTGATAAAAGATAGAGTCGCAATCACACAACAGCTAACACTTTTGCTTCTATAGGCTTTCAACGTATTGTTTGCTCCCCCCCAGCCCTACAAAAACAATGTGTACAATTGAAAAGGAAAGATGTCTCTGCATCACTATCATTTTTAGGATTTCTTTATCAGAAACAGGAAGGAGAGACAAGCTGAGACATGTTTAGACCAATGACCGACTTGTGTGGGTGAAACACAACACTTCTAACAATATTATTCATAAGAAGCTCTTCTTCCTCACTTCAACAAAGCCCAAATTTGTAAACAGAGCAATTTGTCTTAACGATGTAACGTTAGCAGTGCGGACAATGTCTACAATAAACACACCGTGGTTATCGATGTTATTCTCCGTAGCGCTACTCTTGATTACGTGTCACTGATTTGCCGGCAGAGTAACTTGCTGAACGGCTGAACGAGAGACTCTGAATGAAAGATAAACATGCCACCGACCGATCACCATATCACTGTAAAACAGTGACCATTCATTCTGTCGTACTGACTTTGGACAAATTAAACTACTCAGATGAATCAACAGTGTTAGCTCTGACATGCTAGCAGCTGTTGGACCAGGGTCCCCTTACCTCTGGAGGGAGATACGGGGGGTAGTGACCCGGTTTCGAGTGTCGTGTCGTCCGAGCCTTGGCTCTCTTGTTGTTCTTCGCACCGCTGGCCTTTTTAGAAAGCGCCCCGAAGCCGTTTAGTGGATTAAACCCAACTTCTTGAGACCCCGACCCGTTCTGTCCAGAGCCTGGAGCAAAAAGCTCTGATATCCGCGTCTCCATTTCTTTGGGACTTTCGCTAGCCACTATTCGGGTTAATCTTTCCTAAAAAGATTAAAGGGTACGTTTGCAGAAGTATATACAGGCATATATATTCATATTCCTTCTCCCGAACAGAAAACAAAGCTCATACCCCCCCCAACTCTAACATCACAATAACAACACTGCAGGGGGCTGGGTTTTGAGTTGACTATGCACTGACGTCACATTTAAAACGAAGGGTGCGTTCTATTTCCTTACAGTGTGCGGCCTGGAGGGCGGGGAATGCATTTATTTTAGATGAGGCTGAAACTCCGTTCGTTTTGGTGGATCCGTTGGACAAAACCATACGTTTATTTGTGTTATAGGGTTTGCGTCAGCCGATTGTGAAAATTGTAGTATTAAAATTGTGTGAAATTAATGGTGCAAAAAGTTTAAACAATATACATCGATGTAAACGAGTCAACCGATACAATTTTAATTTAATTGTTTTGATACTAAGATGCTAAGAAAGCGTTATCTTCAATATTTGACTATTAATACAACAGCAGCAATATACCTATATAGTTCACTCATCTCCTGACAAATTATCTTTGATAAGTTATGCATGTGTCTTATTTCTTTCCCCCATTTATTAATAAAACAATTTTTGTCCAAAGCAATAAACCTTAAGATATGAACTGTTGTATAGTGCCACTGCCTGCAATTTAATGGTTTTAAAAGAGGCTACCGGGAAAAACACAAGGTTTCGGCCCCATCCACACGAAGCCGAAACGGGCGAAACCGTTTTTTTACGGTTTCGATCTATCCGGTTTTGGACTATCTCCGTAAAGACGGAGTCAAGCGAAACCAAGTACAATCTGTAGAAACGCTGTAGTACACATTCCAGGCCCATAAGAGGCGCTGCTTCTGCTACAGAAATCCAGAAGAAAAATAAATAAGAAGAGGAGGCGAGCATGCGCATAAAGAGTGAGACTCCGCGGGCTCAACAGTCTCTGGGTGTGTTCGAAATTACTTACTAATTACTACTTACTACCTACTCAATACTTGGCTTACTTCTCGAATCCTTAAATAATGATTGAGTAATCCATTTGAGTAATCGACGTTCAGAAGACCGTTCTTACTTAACCACCTCAGATGACGTGAATCAAATGACGTGTCAATAACCTACCGGCCGGGCGCCGTTAATAAATATTATAAATAAATATATAAACGTCACATTCAACGTCACAGTACACCTTCAACCTAAGGATTTGCGGTGATATGTTAAAACAATTATTAAAAAAATGATTAATTATTTTATATTTTTCTTGTCTATTGTCTGATTTTCCCGCGTTTCCTCTTCTTTGTCCGTAATGCTAGATTGCCAGTTAATACAGAATATATACCTACCTGCATACCTAGCCTACAGATAAAAAGACCGATAGATAGATAGATTTAGTTAGATTAGACAGACAGCCTTTTACATTTCCATTTTTGATTTAGATTTTCGTTGTTTTATTGTTTTTTTATCATCGCGTTCGTAAAATGTACCTGACCAGCCGTAGGAGAGCCGCAGCAGCACGGAGACGAAGGAGGGAGTCAGCTCGCCGTCGATACATGGTTGCCATGTACGGACATTTATGTTGTAGTACTGAAGTAAGTACCCTATTTGTTAGGTAAACTGTATCAAAGTGCTGTCAACAATTGATAAGAGAGTATGGCAATCCTAGATTACTATCTATTTGAGCGTCTAGAACACTGCTTCATATTGAATGTATGATTATAATTTACATGTTGGTGCAAGAGGGCCATATTGCAGACTGAACATTCATGTTCCCCTGGTGCGCCTCTACTTTGATGACGGTGACCTAAGGAAGGACTTCCGCCTTTCCAGGCCTACGCTGGATAGCCTGGTCCACCGTCTCCAGGGGCCGGTCGACCACGGGTGGGGGAAGGCCTTTGAGGTGCTGGTGTTCCTGTTCTGGCTGGCGTGTGGAACGTCCTATCGAGTGGTGTCGGAGGCCTTCGACATTCCCCGCACGACATGCCACGATTTGGTCCACAGGGTGAGCAAGACATCCAGCTGGCAGGATCCCCGGCTTTTGGCAATGTGGCAGGGGCCATTGATGGATGCCACGTTCGCATTGTGCCCCCTGGAGGCTTTGCTTCAGATTACTTCAACCGAAAGCTGTTCCACTCTATACAGTTCCAGGCCATCTGCGACCATGAAGGTCGCTTTTTGGACGTGCACGTGGGCTTCCCTGGCTCGGTGCACGACGCCAGGGTCCTGAAGAGCAGCCCTTTTTTCGTGCACCAGCTTTACCCCCCTCCAGGTTGGTGCCTCCTTGGCGACGGAGGGTATCCTTGCCTGGCTCAGCCGAACCGTCTGCTGACCCCCTACCGGGAGCCTGTCCGCAACGCTGTCCAGGGCCGCTATAACGCGAAGATGTCGAGGGCAAGGTGTGTGGTGGAGAGGGCCTTTGGGGTGCTGAAGACCAGGTGGCGCTCCATATTTTTAAAGGCCCTGTTTTCCTGTTCTTCTGGAACATGATTATTGTTGATTTTGTTGATTATCTTGTAAATAGAAAAAAATAAAAAACATAAAAAAAATGTTTATTTACATTAAAAAATGTAAATAGTTATAGCACACAAATGTAAATAGATATAAATGATAACAAATAAATGTACATAGTTATATATATATATTTTTTTTTACTTCAGTTTGATTTTTCTGATCAGTTTTATTTAGATCTAACATGATAACCAATTAATGTACATAGTTATATTGATATCTCTTTATTCTAGCCAAATCAATGCTTGTTATTGTACATATTTGGCATGTTTTTCATTCACCTTTGATTTTTCTGATCAGTTTTAATTAGATCTAACATGATAACTAAATCATAAATTAAATCATTTAATTATATTATATTTCAATATCATGTTATTACTGCCTCCCTTTACTCTTTATAATCCTTCAGAATTATCTGCAACAAAAGAGGAAACGGTTCAAATTTACTTTTTATTTATTTATTATTTTTTGTTATGGCCTCTAAGAGGGCAAGCAGCCTTTCCTCCCTGGCCATATTGTCCCTGTCCCTCTCTGCTCTCTCTCTTCTTTCCTCCCTTTGCCTCGCATCCATCCATTCTCGCCACTCTCTCTCCTTCTGTCTTCCTCTCTCTTTTCTCTCTCCTTCCTCTCTTCTCTCTGTAGTTCCTCTCTACTTCCGCTCCTCTCTCTCGTCCGCTCTTCTTTCCTTTTCCTCTTCCTTCTCTTCCATTTTCCTAACATAGGAGAGCCACTCCGGCTCCCTCTTTGGTTTGGAGCACGGAGTGGACTCCCCCTCTTACTCCTGAGGAGAGGCCACTGCAGCAGAGTTTGTTCCCATGGCTGAGGAGATGGGGTTTGGTGGAGTGATCGCTGGGCGGTGCCCCATCACCTCATCCATGAGTACAAACCACTTCCAGTTTGCTGCAGTGGCCTCTCCTCCCTCTGTGCTTACGCCTGGCCTTGGGGCTTTCAATTCCTAAAAAAAAGAAACATCTGATAACTATGATTCAGAGGTTACAACAACGTTAGTTCGCTGTGGCCTTTTTTTATTCATCAGTTATGTATGTGGTTTACTGGGATCTGAAATGCACTATACAAGCCTCCAGATTTTCTTTTGAAGAGATTACGAATAAACAGTTTTGCTTTTCAGGAGCATTTTTTTTTTAAGGTATAGGTAAAATATGATACCTGGACTCACCTTGTATTTCTGTTTTAAATTCTCCCACTTATTTTTTGCCCAGAGGGCCTCTAGCTAGAGGGTCGAGGGGTGGGGCGATGACGTTTACGGTTTCAGTCGGTTTCAGGCGTCCACACGAATCCAAAACGAAACATGGTAGATTTGAAACCACCTCCGAGGGTGGTTTCAGAAGTTTACGGTTTCGGTCAGCGGATTCGCCGGCTTCGTGTGGACGGAAGGCCGAACCGTACAAGACCTTTGCGGTTTCGCAATGAAATCGGCCTTCGTGTGGACGGGGCCAAACTACTAGACGAAAGCCACTATAGGGAAGAGCCTACTTCTGACGGAAAGCGTGTATAACATAGGCTTGCTATCTGCTTCAGACATATCGTGAACAATAGCGACGTCATACGTTTGTTAGTGGTTACTACATGTCCAAATCTTCTTGGAAATAAATCCTATAATTATTATGGGATTTATTTTTTGTATTAACATTAAGTTTTACCCGAATTATTAACTTATAAAAATGTACTCTGTTGGCAAATCATATTAGGAATACTGAACTGAGTTGAGTATTGCCTAAGTAACAAGACTTCAAAAAAAGGTATTTGATGATGGGAAAGTACTACTGGTTCAGATGTCTGAATCATTGACTTTGTGCAACCATTGAGATTTTAATCATCAATGCGTTGTACCTCGACAAATAAAGGTTAAATAGCCTAATTAAAAATGTAAACATATAGGGCCTACCTATACCTTACCCGCGCCTATGGGATGCAGCATTCTCTACAGAAAGCCAACACATTCCGAAATCAAATGAAGAGTTTCAGATTGCAACATTGCAAACAACTCCGCGATGATTGGTTCCTCTGACAGCATAGGCTCGGCCCATCTGTTCTGACTGCTGACCCTCGCCGAGTTCCAAAGGAATTCACAGACAAAGCCAACTTTACTGCAGACGTTTTCATATTAGCCTTCTTCCACGTCCCATTTTATCTTTATTTTTTAGACAGACATGACTTGCTCACTGGGGATCCTGCTCTGCGTAGCTGTGCTGTTCCGGACCTCACAGCCTCTCATCATGGATAAACTTGCAGACAACAAGTTTTGTGCAGATGCAGAGTGTTCATGTAAGTCAACGTACGACCTTCCTTCGAAACACCATTGCTAAAC
Source organism: Gadus chalcogrammus (assembly GCF_026213295.1). Lineage (NCBI taxonomy): Eukaryota > Metazoa > Chordata > Actinopteri > Gadiformes > Gadidae > Gadus > Gadus chalcogrammus. Next base: position 10,839,527 of record NC_079426.1, read on the forward strand.
AATATATGGAGTATTAAACAGTTATTAAATAAACAGATTATTATTAGGCATAGGCCAACCGGAATTAATATAATATGGAGTTGGCTACAACGCATCTGGAACTGCAAGTTTAGCGACAGGCTTCTAAATATTCTCGTATAGACGGTGACTCTTTCGGTCTTGTTTGTTGTTCATTTCAGATGCTCTCTCATTGGCCACGGCCATAAACGACTTTGCTGCTCCCGATTGCAGATTCATCAACATCAGGGCAGGACAGATGGTCTATGTGTATTCTAAACTTGTGCCGGAAGAGGGCGCTGGTGTCTTTTGGTCTGGAAGTGTAAGCGGCTTTTCTGCAGATAAATAAGAGTTCCGGGCCGTTTCTGTGGGCCCAAAGCATGGCCCAAAGCCACATTCTACTTGTCCCTCCTCCCCACACCTTTCTCAACTTGAATAAATTCATATATATATATATATATGTATGTATGTATGTATGTATGTATGTATGTATGTATGTATGTATGTATGTATGTGTGTATGTGTGTGTGTGTGTGTGTGTGTGTGTGTGTGTGTGTGTGTGTGTGTGTGTGTGTGTGTGTGTGTGTGTGTGTATGTGTGTATGTATGTATGTATGTATGTATGTATGTATGTGTGTATATAATATATATATATATATATATATATATATATATATATATATATATATATATCAAATAATGATTGATCGCCTCTCTTCCATTTCCCCACACAAAGCAATGCCAAACAATCTAGTGTGGTCAAGGGGGAATTCTCCCCTATTTCAAAATTTAAAGAAATATAGCACAAACGCATTTTGAGAAATCAGTTGACCAAATGTTATTTTATTTATATAGTTTTAAATGATAGCTTATGGCGTTGCTTAACCGCTTTTGGCTAGAAACGGCCCAGTGATAGATATTAGTTATTTAAAACATAAAATGTTAACCCCCCTATTTGTTATTGTTTTATAAATCAATGTCAGCATTAGCCTTCTGTCTCGTTGATATAAATGATAGGTTTATGGTGAGCGCTACGTGGACCAGATGGGTATCATAGGATACTTCCCTGCCACCTTGGTGAAGGAGTCAGTAAAGTTCAAGGAAGACACTGTTCAGATCCCCACAACCGTGAGTCCATTTTAGTTGTTCTTTATTAAAGGAAATACAGTCAGTAACTGTTTGATAAAGCCACACACATCTCTTTTTTTTGTTGTATCTCTGACAGTAAGTTTTGTATTTCTTGCAGGACATGGATTTCTACTGTGATTGATTGATGACAGAGCACCCCAATAATGTCCCATAATTATCATAATCACAATCATTCTCTGTGGATTACTGCCATTAGTGGGAAAATTGGGTATATTGAGTCAAATGAACGGCTTTGGCTTTGCTTTTATCCTCTGCAGACAATTTTCGTAATAAATCTTTTCATCATTATTTGCTGCATGTTATGGATTATTGTCGTCAGAGATTGCAAAACCTAAAGAAATATTTTAGACATCAGATGCCGCATTTCACATAAATTATCCATGCCCGTAACAATAATTGTGGCAATTACTGTATCATGAAAAATATAATTGTTATTGTTGTTGTATTCTCTTTATCTATATCTGAATGGCTCAAAATGGCGGCTTCGCCTTGTCTGACCTTTCAGCGTTTAGATTCTTTCTGAGTTCTGTTTCAGATATGATCTAGTATGGAAACCTGCATAAGTGCTCTCCGCTCATCTTGACCTTCCTAGCATGTTGTCTTGGATATATCAGTGTATTTCAATTTGAACACCCACTGATGATCTCTCGACCCAGGCCTATAGGTTGAATTACGACTAATTATAGTGATCTTAATCATAGAATCAGACTTCATTATATGCTTGATTATAGCCTCCGTGTTGGAGAGCAACCATCACAGAAATAACAAAGTTTAAATTTAGATAAGCGATAGCGTTATATATATATATATATATATATATATATATATATATATGTATATATATATATATATATATATATATATATATATATATATATATTTAGCCCTACTTGTTACGATTCAAACATTCATTAACAGTTCACTTGATATGCAATGAATCAGCAGAACCAATTGTGACAACTATAGATTGCATCACTTGTGTGAGGCAACTGTTGTCTTCATAATGTGTTAAAGCAGCAACCTAGCAAGTCAATAACCAGGGCCTGCAGTGAGGAGAGTGAGAAAACACTTTTCCCTTCAGTAGGCATATTTCCTTCTCCCTCAAAGTTCATCTTTATTGCTGCTCTCATTTGGATCTGATTGTTTTCATCATTCTATATCAGGGTCGGATGTTATTGTGCAGGCTTTGTTTTCAGCGAAACATGACCTCACAAGGCAGTTGAAGATCATCATCATCACATCGTCCTCGTCTTATTTCCCCGGTGAAAGCAAGGCGAGTGCTAGACAGGGAACTCGTCAATCTCGGGCAGCAGCTGTAGATTTAGGACGTTGCCATGGTGACAGAGGAGGAGGCAGAGAGGACCTGTATCAAAAACGTGTGTGTGTGTGTGTGTGTGTGTGTGTGTGTGTGTGTGTGTGTGTGTGTGTGTGTTTGTGTGGGGGTGGCAGCATGCACGCCCATCAAGGGAGCAGCTGAGTGTCACACACACCCACACACCTTCTATTATCACAAAGCCATGATGAATCGACAGATCAGTGGCTTCCAAAGGTCTGACTTATGCCAGCCTATACACACTCTAGTCATGCTACTTTCTTGTTTTCCACCTCCAATGCCACAAATGATATCAGCACGGTCTTCTTTTGTGGTACCATCATCCATCTGTGTGTAAAGTGATATCAACCTGTATGGGTAAGATCAGCTTTGGGCCTCTGAAGATACAAGTCTATCCACTACACCGCTTCAAAACCAGCTTCTTCAAGACGGACATTCGACTACCACACATTCCATCCAGATACATTTCTGAAAAATAAACACTTCTGCTAGTTATATTTGTTGTTTCATGTTGGTCTATGTCGAGTGAGTCTAAATGTGGACTTCCATTGTCCAACTCTTCAAAACAAAAGGCAGTTGACCTCTCTGAGTTGCACTGAGTTCATGTGAAATTTAAATACAATTTCGATAATGCAATGCTACCAATTTCTCCATGTCAGGCCTTCAAAATCTAAAAACTCCCTTTTCCTAATTTGATAACAGAAACTATTCATCTTCAAAACGTTCTAGCGTCAACTAGACCACTACAAATAAATGGGCTTTAAAACCAAAGCATTAATCCAACAAGTGAAGTCAAGCCGAGTGAATTTGTAGAGCCCTTAATCACAGTCTCAAAGGGCTTTGCAGGCCCACACCCACCTAACCCTAAGCCCTCGAAAGGGTAAATCAATTCAACTCCCGAAACCTATGGGAAGAAACAATGCGGAGGAAAACCGAGATGGGCTCCTAACCAGTGATGGTTAGGAGCCTAATAGGTGCTGAATGGACTGATGTAAAATGGCAGCACAAGACAAAGCATAAACACAGCTTAAAGCTACATTATGCAAGAATTTGAAAAAAATGAATTACTACCCTAACCCTAACCATAACCACTACTACCCTAATCAGAGAAATGACATTCCAGGATTCTTTACCGCCTTCCTTTTTCTGGCCAATAACAACCAATCAACAGCCAGTTGACATCCACTAAGCTCTACCCGTTGATGTTATCAAATTATTAAACGTGACTTTCTTCCTCCTAGCCTACCAAAAATATACTTGGACGAGCTTTAGACAGAACAGGGAGATTACGATTAAGAGAGTAAGGTTATTGAAACTAGTACATTACAACTCAAACAACAAAGAGACAGACAAACAAAACAGATGTCCCAACACCAGTATTATTTTTATAGTGCGTCACCTTGACAGAACCCAGTTCCCACCAAAACATCAACAATCTCAGACCTCGTATTGAACGCAATTGGAGAGGAAAAAACAGAGAGAAAAAATAAAGAGAAAAGGAAATAAAGTACAGGCCAGAACAACTCATGCGTGACCTTGTATCTTCTTCAAATATATAGAGCGGGGATCACATGAGAACCCACAGTGTTATTGTTCAGCTAGAATGCTATTTTCTCTTTGGGAGACTAACAACCTCCTGGGGAAAGGTATTTACTCAGGCCAATAGCGCTATTGGGAGAAAAAAAACTAAAAAAAAATAACCATTTGTTCCTTCCTGATAGGTGTGATAGAGAGAGTAAATGGGAGTGTTTGAGGATATAATTACCCCATTATTTATGAAGGTATGTGGTTGTTTTAAAGTCCCGACATGCAGTGTGTGTGTGTGTGTGTGTGTGTGTGTGTGTGTGTGTGTGTGTGTGTGTGTGTGTGTGTGTGTGTGTGTGTGTGTGTGTGTTTGTGTGTGCACATTTGTCAGCATGCCAACAAGAATTTATGTTTCTCTCGAGCATACATAATGAGGGTTCCATCACTCTGTCAGTACTGACCAATCACAGCTCTCCCGCCTGGGGAAGGGAAATGCTTCCTTCTAAGTCAATGTGTGTGAAAACCTCTCCACTTAGATAGAGTTGGAAATAGATGCCAGGGTTGGAGCTAGGTCACAAAGCAATGTTCAATTTGCTATAAACAGAGGGACTTTCATATTTCCTCATCACCCTCTTTCTCCCTCTTTCTCTATCCCTCCACCCCATCTCCCTCTCTATCCCTCCTTCTCTCTATTTCTCTTTCCCCTCCCCTCCCTGTAACCGTAACCATAACCCTCTCTCTCTCCCCACCCCTCTCTCTCAATTTCTCTCTCATCTCCCATCTCTCGCTCTCCCTCCATCTCTCCCCCTCTCTTTTCTCCAGCTCTTTCTCTCTCATTGCTCCTCTCTCTCTTTTCCTTAACATGACCTTCGACCTCAGTAATGTGCTTCCTGTGAACAGTGACGTGTGACATAATTGTGATAATGGGGCTAATTTTACTTATTTTCTCTCACCTACTCTGATTTGGGGACCATAGTTAATTAAGCTTATTTCTTTAGGAAACTAATTACCTACATTTTATCCTCACGGCGACTTAATTGACGTTATTTTTTTCATTCTTACTATTAAATGTCTCTTTGAAGCCTACAGATTATGAACAAATAAATAAATAACGATTTGTTTACTCTTGTGAATGTATCAATACATTGTTGTAATGTGTGTTTGTGTTTGTGTATGTTTGTGTTCTTGTGTGTGTGTGTGTGTGTGTGTGTGTGTGTGTGTGTGTGTGTGTGTGTGTGTGTGTGTGTGTGTGTGTGTGTGTGTGTGTGTGTGTGTGTTTGTATGTATGTGTTTGGGTGTGTGTGTTTGCAGGTTACATGACTGCTTTCCAATACAAGGAAACCACTGAGAGGTAAGATGAAAAGATTGTATGATTATGTAACCCAAAAATATTATTATTTGGCTTTTCCCTAGTTTGTCTGATGGTCATTTAAGAAGCAAACTGCAAAAAAACAAGAAAAGAAAGAAAATTGACAGTAGGCTGGAATACAATAGGAATATATGAAGAGAATGGATAAGGAGAATACCCACTTCAGATGCCCTATTTTATGTGCCAAATTTCATGCATCATGTATTTTCACCATTTTGAGTCCATATTGGTTCTGCTGTGTTTTGATCCTCACTGTGTGTGTGTTTTTGTGTGTTTGTGTGTACATTACACCTCAGCAGTCAACCATAATTTCAGCATGAAAAACCTTCTCTCCTCCCCCTTCATTCAGGGAACTTGACAGAATGTTGTTGCATTTACCTGCACTGTTTTGCCTATAACCCTGTTTACCATAAGAATTCCAAGTATGCCTGTGTGTGGGTAGGTGTGTGTGTGTGTGTGTGTGTGTGTGTGTGTGTGTGTGTGTGTGTGTGTGTGTGTGTGTGTGTGTGTGTGTGTGTGTGTGTGTGTGTGTGTGTGTGTGTGTGTGTGTGCGGGCGGGCGGGTGCGTGTGCGTGCGGGCATGCGTGCGTGTGTGTGTGTGTCTGTGTGTGTGTTGGAGAGGAGAGTGAGGTAGGGGCTAGAGGAGTTCATGTGAAAGCATACTCTCAGAAAGGGGAATAACTATTTAGGCATAAAGATAAATTAAAAACCACAAAAGAATATTTCTTTGTGATCATGTAAGTGGTTTATCATCAAACTAAATTAAACACACGAAACACAGACTTACCTGACCTCTATGAATTATAATGTTCAGTTTGATTGGATTTGTCCACTGTGTGTATATTAAACTATTACATAAAGAAGATACATTGGCCCTCATTTATCAAACGAGCGTACGACAGAAAACGTGCGTAAAATGGACGTATGCTCATTTCAACGTTGAGCTCGGCATTTATCAATTTGAACGTGAGCGCAGGCTGCGATGAAATCTCACGTCAGGTCTGAGCTCGTGTACGCAAGTTTTTTTGGCGCAACATACGGGTATTTCACTGATGAATAGTGCAGCACAAGTAGCTGCATGTTGCACATCTGTATTAATTACTAAATAAATTGGAATTAGCCCAGCCGTTCAAACAATTACAATCAAGTCAGGCCTAATTAAAAACAGTATTGCTATGAAAATAATTAGAATGTGACAGGTGAAATGTTTATTCAGCTGTCTATATAAACAGGAGCTTTGCCAAATAGGTGGTCGAGTCTCAGCGATGGCAGATCTGGCTCTGTTAGAGGACCTCAACGCACGTCTAAGACGAGAGAGAGTTTTTCGAGACCGCGTTGATTTCTTTATGGCCAGCGATGAATGGCTCTTGAGTCGTTTTCGTCTCCCAAGGCTTCTCCCGATGGAGCTATGCAATGCTTTTGGAGCCACAGTTAAGGCGAGAAACTAGGCGATCAAACGCAATACCTGTGCCAGTGCAGGTGTGCTCTACCTTGGGGTTTTTGGCCACCGGGACCTTTCAGCGGGAGATCGGGGACAGGTCTGGTATTTCCAGCCAAGTATTAGCCGAACCATGCCAGCAGTTTTGGCAGCTATAATGTCCCTCTCCGAACGTTATATTAAATTCGCATATAATAACGATCAGCAAACTGGAATCAAACGGGATTTTTATGCTATTGCTAGGTTTCCAAATGTGATTGGTGCGGTTGATTGGTATACCCATGTGCGTATGAAGCCACCATCTATTAATGATTACGCGTACATCAACCGCAAAAGCTACCATTCAGTTAATGTTCAGATTATTTGCGATGCCAGAATGTCAATCCTGAACATGGTAGCCCATAGTGCATCGTCTACATCAGGGCGCACTACATGGTCAGACTCATCTCCTCGGTGAGTTACGCTGCAGTCACACTTTTTTTTCTCTTGAAAAACGTCTAAGACATCGCACTAAAAGTTTGGGAGACCCGATGAGACCAGCCACTCGCTCCTCAAATGCCGTCAGTTCATAGGGTCCACCCGGCCTCCTCCCGTTTCTTGCTTGGCCCGCTTCACAGCCGCAACACGTTTTTTTGTGCTGAAATACATGTCGGACCATTTTTTCTTCACCTTATTCGGAATAAAATAACTTTAACGCAATGCAAACAATCGCATATATGTGAAATGTTTTAAGCTGGATAACAGAAATTTTACATTTAATTTATTATTTAGCCTAATTAATTTAATTAACAAACCTCTTCCGTAGCCCGATGAACATTGGAAACACTATTCACTGCAAAATGTATTTCCTTCCATATAGCATTCTTTTGCTTGCCTTTAATGCCATCTTTTAGGCTACCAAACAAAACCAGACGGTTCGCATCCACCAGTGACACGAGCGTCTCCATTTCGGTCTCGGAAAAATTCCTCTTTTTTTTTTTACCGTTGGACGTTTCTCCATGTCGTAAAAGTTAGGGGCGAAAAGTTCACGAAAGTTTCGTGAATCTCACGTTGGTCCTATCGTAAAATGAATCATGCGTTCAGATTTGCGCTAATTTCTACGTTTGCTTGATAAATGAGGGCCATTGTGTGGATTAAATTTGCTGATTGGCTCTGGTATTCAGATGCTCTTGCTTGACTTGTACGCCCAAAAAGGATAGTGCTACCAGAAACCTATTTACGATAAACACTTTTCTTTAATCCTTAATTTTTTGCCATTTACAGTTGGAATGATCACAGGGCTATATCTTGCTGCGTAAAGGAGCTCCCTTCAACCAGTCAACAACATTACCCTTGTCTCCTATTGGTCCAATTACATGGTTCCATGGTTCCATGGTTTAAAAGGGACTGGAGCGGACTTCAACCTTGATGTTTTACCTCCATCAAGGTTTCTGTCACTCATTATGGTAACGAGAGGGTACAAGAATATGTTTGTTGTTGCTTTAAGTTTTGTAATTTTTAGTTAAATGCCTAGCTTTCAAATGGATAAAAAACGAATCAATTGAAATCAAATAATTATGTGGATTATTGTCCCGTTATAAATCCCCATATGATTAAATCCAAAATAAGGTTGGGAGCAGAATATTCTTATGTTTCCATAGATAGCGATTATAAAACATGAGACTGCAAAAACAATAATGAAATTAAAACTATGTACAGCACTATAATGGATTATATTTGGCAGTGAAAATCTTTCCAAAAGAAATCCATGGTGGTAGGTATATCTTATGTTCTCTCTCTTATGATGACATTGATAGGAAAACACACGAGGCTTCCTTCATAAATAATATGTATCTAACAGATACAGTTCGATTTTGCGGATGAAAGAGTGGAGCGTATCCATCTCCTCCACGTTTTCTAGAGCTGTGTCAAGGCGTAGGTGAGGAGTCCTGTTCCTCGGGGCTCGAGTTGTGCTGTGGGCTCGGACTTGGCTCTGTGTTCAACACATTACTCAGAGCGGACAAGTAGGCTGGACTGGGATGTTTGTCATGACGACCAGTTATCCATTGCAAGAGCACTGCTGCTAAGTAAGTTAATTAAGTGGTGAAACAAAACAGTATCTAGCACATTTATCCCTTCTAATTTCTTCCTTGTATCCACCCTCTTTCTCTCTCTCTTTCTCCCTCCCTTTCCACCCCCTCTCTGTCTCCCGCTCTCTCCCTCCCTCCCTGTCCTCTTTCTGCCCCCATTCGCGCTTTTTCCATCCCTCTATTGCTCTCTCCATCTCTCTCTCTTTCTTTTTAGCCAAGCTGCTATACTTGTGCCATTATTTTCATTCACCTACCGAATTGTGTAGGGGGGAAGCAAGGGGAAAGTTACAAATTGTTAATCAGAACATCCAATACAACAATATACCATACATACCTTTAACTATAACTTTAAATGTGACTCAGCTAAACCGAATAAAGAACTGGGCCGACTAACAGTTGAGGAAAAACAATCTTGAAAGAGGCTTTAAGGTTCAAGGTATGTTTTTGCTATATTTGCTCTTCTCATAAAGTGAAAAAATACATAAATTGAGTTTCTCCCACCGGTCCGGTCTGGAAGAAAGACACAATGTTTTGAACGGCTCTTGATTTGACTGCGTCAGTGGAACATCTAAAGTAAAGGCTTTAGCGGCTTTAGTGGTCGGTGTTGTGGTTTCCTCGTATCTCCGCCTCCCAGACACCTGAGCCGGTGGCTGTGGGTTACATGACTGACAGTCCTAAAAAGCTCTTCAATAGAAGTTATGGCAGTGGGAAAAAAGTTATTTATGTTGAGGTCAAATTAGGACAGACAGCAGTGTATATAAACACACACCAACTTTCAATCACTCACACAGCCCCCCCCCCCCACACACACCCCCACACACACACACACACACACACACATGCACTCACGCATGCACGCTTGCACGCAGGCACTCACACACAATCCCACTCACAAATACACACTCGCACCAGAGCAACAACTTTGACCCAGGTGAATATCTGAGTCACTATATCTACACCCAGAACATTGGTGCATTTATTTGTATGTTCATATCAAATCAGTCACACACCGTATCATTATTACTCGCAGCAATAACACTCCAACCCTCTCCTCTCATACAAATCTCTAAACGTCGGTATCCTAAAAGACGGCAGCAGGAGAAGGCTACCACTGGACCTTTGCTTTGACAGAGCCTCGGAGCGGTTTATGGACCGATCGGGTTTGTTAAGCCTAATGGTGCTTGTATTGATTGGGACCCGAGTATCGCTGAAAGCTGTAGGGCCTCCCTGGACAATGACTTCCTCAATAAGCATCTCTAAATGCGTTTGCCTCCTGGTTTATTGAGCCTCTTAAAATGGCCACCATGTGGTTTGTTTGCACTGCTTTACAACCGTCGGTTTTGTAAGAGCCGAGTCGGGGTATCTTTCTAAAGGAGCTATTCAGCACACGAGTGGCGTATATACATCATCAACTGGTTATAATGATGAGTACCCTGTTTAATAATCAAGTGGGGAGGACTTCTGTTTATTCAAGTCTCACAGGATATGTATTATTATCAGTATTAATATTATTACTTAAGTAACAGTAACAGTAGCAGTAGTAGAAGTAGTAGTATTGATAGTGGGCGTAGAAAAAGTAATTGTTGAAATTGCAGAAGAAGTAAAGGTTTATGATAAGATAATCTTGTTTTTGTTATTATCCAGTATCTAGCTTTATCTAATAGGGAATAAGCCTAAAAAACAAACGTCTACAACACATGGATGTATTCAAGAATGCTCACCCCTTCATTCCCAAACTGCCATTCTCTTCACTTGGATTAAAATGTGAAAATCCATTCTAATTGAGTCCTCTAAACACAAAAGATTTGGTGAAAGGATTGAGCATGCTCTTCTTCACTGGCTATATGAGGATCTTCTGCGGTCTCACCTTTGACCCCAGAGCAACCCAACCCATCTATTCTAATCCAACCATCATTGAGTATCACTACTTCTGTTTATGTGAGCACATTTTAGATTCAGTTTTAACATAAACAGTAGTATAGAGTGCGACCAGTAGTGCTCCCTGCATCAGTGTTAGCACTGTATGGTGAG